>NC_142204.1:1985964-2316958 GCF_049639895.1 Pseudopodoces humilis | reverse complement strand
CCCCTCCCTCCCCCCCCCCCCCCCCCCCCCCCCCCCCCCCCCCCCCCCCCCCCCCCCCCCCCCCCCCCCTTCTCTCTTTCTTTTTTTTTTCTTTTTTTTTTTTTCTTTCTTTTTTTTTTCTCTCTTTTTTTTTTTTTTTTTTTTTTTTTTTTTTTTTTTTTTTTTCCCCGCTTTCGCTTCTTGCTTCCTTCCGTGCTTCCGCGCTTCCTTCCGCGCTTCCTTCCTTCCGCGCTTCCTTCCGTGCTTCCGCGCTTCCTTCCTTCCGCGCTTCCTTCCGTGCTTCCGCGCTTCCTTCCTTCCGTGCTTCCTTCCGTGCTTCCGCGCTTCCTTCCTTCCGCGCTTCCTTCCTTGCTTCCGCGCTTCCTTCCGTGCTTCCGCGCTTCCTTCCTTCCGCGCTTCCTTCCGTGCTTCCGCGCTTCCTTCCGTGCTTCCGCGCTTCCTTCCTTCCGCGCTTCCTTCCTTCCGCGCTTCCTTCCTTCCGCGCTTCCTTCCTTCCGCGCTTCCTTCCTTCCGCGCTTCCTTCCTTTTGCGCTTCCTTCCTTCCGCGCTTCCTTCCTTTTGCGCTTCCTTCCTTTTGCGCTTCCTTCCTTTTGCGCTTCCTTCCTTCCGCGCTTCCTTCCTTCCGCGCTTCCTTCCTTTTGCGCTTCCTTCCTTTCGTGCCTCCTTCCTTCCGCGCTTCCTTCCGCGCTTCCTCCCTCTTGCGCTTGCTTCTCCGCTTCCTTCTTTCCTTCTGCGCTTGCTTCTGCGCTTCCGCGCTTCCGCACTTCTTCTTTCTTTGTTTTGTTTTGTTTGGGTTTCTTTTCTTTTTTTTTTCTTTTCTTTTCTTTTCTTTTCTTTTCTTTTCTTTTCTTTTCTTTTCTTTTCTTTTCTTTTCTTTTCTTTTCTTTTCTTTTCTTTTCTTTTCTTTTCTTTTCTTTTCTTTTCTTTTCTTTCCTTTTCTTTTCTATCCTTTTATTTTTTCCTTCTTTACTTTACTTTAACTTTCTTTATTTTAATTTTCTTTCCTTTTCTTATTTTCTCATTTTATTTTATTTTATTTTATTTTATTTTATTTTATTTTATTTCTTTCTTCTCCCCCCATTCCCCCCCTTCCACCCCCTCCCCGGCCCTCCCCCCCCTCCCCCCCTCCCCTCCCTTCCCCCTCCCCTCCCCTCCCCTCCCTTCCCCCTCCCCCCTCCCCCCTTTCCCCTTCCCCTCTTCTCTTCCCCCTCCCCCCTTTCCCTTTCCCTTTCCCCCTTTCCCCTCCCCTTTTCCCTCCCCCCTTCCCCCTCCCGCCTTCCTTTCCCCCTCTCCCCTCCCTCCCCTCCCTCCCCCTATTTCCAACGCCATTTCCTCTCCTCCGCAAAGGATTCCATGCTGATCCAGAGGCATGAGATCTGGGCACACGCAGGAGGTCTTGCATCCAGGATCCTCTCCCTTCCCCTCCCTCCCTCCCCCCCTTCCCCGAACCCCCTTCCCCGACCCTCCCTCCCTGCCCCACTTCCCCTCGGTCCCCCCCTTCCCTCCCCCCCTTCCCCCCCCCCTTTTCCTCCTCCCCCTTTCCCCCCCCCCTCTCCCCCCCTCCCCTCCCTCCCCCCTCCCCTCCCTCCCCCTCCCCTCCCCTTCCCCTCCCCTTCCCCCCCTCCCCCCTCCCCCCCTTTCCCTCCCTCCCTTTACCTACCCGTGCTTCCGCGCTTGCTTCCTTCCGCGCTTCCGCGCTTGCTTCCTTCCGCGCTTGCTTCCTTCCGCGCTTCCTTCCTTCCGCGCTTCCTTCCGCGCTTCCTTCCGCGCTTCCTCCCTCTTGCGCTTGCTTCTCCGCTTCCTTCTTTCCTTCTGCGCTTTCTTCTGCACTTCCGCGCTTCCGCACATCTTCTTTCTTTCTTTGTTTTGTTTTGTTTTGTTTTCATTTCTTTTCTTTTCTTTTCTTTTCTTTTCTTTTCTTTTCTTTTCTTTTCTTTTCTTTTCTTTTCTTTTCTTTTCTTTTCTTTTCTTTTCTTTTCTTTTCTTTTCTTTTCTTTTCTTTTCTTTTCTTTTCTTTTCTTTTCTTTTCTTTTCTTTTCTTTTCTTTTCTTTTCTTTTCTTTTCTTTTCTTTTCTTTTCTTTTTTCTTTGCTTTTCTTTCCCTTTTCTTTTCTTTTTTCCTTTTCGTTCCTTTTCTTTACTTTACTAATTTTCTTTACTTTACCTTACTTTACTTTACTTTTCTTATTTTCTTATTTTCTCATTTTATTTTATTTTCTTTCTTTCTTCTCCCTTCGTTCCCCCCCTTCCCCACCCTCCCCGGCCCTTCCCCCCTCCCCTCCTCCCCCCCCTCCCCCTTCCCCTCCCCCCCCTTCCCCCGTCCCCCCCTCCCCTCCCCTCTTCCCTCCCCCTTCCCCCCCCCCCCTTTCCCTTTCCCCCCCTTTCTCCTCCCCCTTTTCCCTCCCCCCTTTCTCCTCCCCCCTTTCCCTTCCCCCTCTCCCCTCCCTCCTCTCTCCCCCTATTTCCTTTCCCATTGGCAATAAATTGTTGATACAATCTTGTTTTGTTTGTCTTCATTTCCGCCCCTTCCTTCCTTCCTTCCGCCACTTCCTTCCGCCACTTCCGCCACTTCCGCCACTTCCGCCACTTCCGCCACTTCCTTCCGCCACTTCCTTCCTTCCGCCACTTCCTTCCTTCCGCCACTTCCTTCCTTCCTTCCTTCCTTCCTTCCTTCCTTCCTTCCTTCCTTCCTTCCTTCCTTCCTTCCTTCCTTCCTTCCTTCCTTCCTTCCTTCCTTCCTTCCTTCCTTCCTTCCTTCCTTCCGCCACTTCCTTCCTTCCTTCCTTCCTTCCTTCCTTCCTTCCTTCCTTCCTTCCTTCCTTCCTTCCTTCCTTCCGCCACTTCCTTCCTTCCTTCCGCCACTTCCTTCCTTCCTTCCGCCACTTCCTTCCTTCCGCCACTTCCTTCCTTCCTTCCGCCACTTCCTTCCTTCCTTCCGCCACTTCCTTCCTTCCTTCCGCCACTTCCTTCCTTCCTTCCGCCACTTCCTTCCTTCCTTCCTTCCGCCACTCCCTCCCTCCCTCCCTCCCTCCCTCCCTTCTCCTTCCCCTCCCTTCCACATAGAGTGTATAAGATTAGCTCGAAGAGATTTGTTTTGTACGTGAGGCAGGGTGGGGAACCCCCTCCGTACCTGGTCGGTTTTGGATGTGAGGTGGGGTGATAAGCCCTCCCCGTAGCCCGGTCGGTTTTGCTTATGCTTTTAATCCTCCTTCATTACTAGCAGATTATATATATAAATTGGAATTTTTTGCTAAATTATATTCTTTTACTAAACTGTATTCTTTCATATCAAATTACTGTCCAGTTTACTAAATTGCATTCGTTTTCAACTGAACTGCCATTAACCCAAGGGACCTAGTTGTCAAAATTCTAATTTCATTTATAACAAAAGACAAGACATTTCATTGTGCAGCTAATTTTAGGACATACCCCTACACTATCCGAGAAGCACTGTGGAGAAAATATACTATTTGGAAAACCCATATCGATATCTTCTTGATACAGCATTGCTGTTTCTGTCACATGTTTGGAAAGCTTCAGTTTGAAAAGCTTGAAAAGTTTTGAAATTTGCTTTATTTCTACTGATGTTATTAAGGAAGAGATAAAAAACCATAATTTTGTGCAGTTTTTGTGTCTAGATCACTCAAATATATCTCTCCATTGCACCAGTAACTGGGAAGACCTTAACGTGGAATATATTTCCAGTTTTGGGTGCTGCCCTCAGGAATGAGGTGAAACCAACTTTTGAAACTTTGGAAGGAACAAATAAAAGGATTAGACTCCTGAAAAAGGAATTTTGAGATAAGGTGTAAGTGAGACAATGCAAATTTCACACCTGTCAGAAGGAGGAGAAAGAAATGTTTCGTGTCCCTGGTAAGACAGGGAGCAGGAAGTGTGACTTGGAGAAGAAGAGTTTAATACAGATATTAAAAAGAATAGTGAAAACCTGCAGCAGACTGATTAGGAAACATTGTTTCTGTCTCAGTTCCAAAGGTCTTTAATTCCACCTTATGCTGAGCAAGAACTGAGTGTGGTGTTGCACAAAGCCAGTCGTTATGTTTGCCCTGAAGTGTTTTTTCCCTGTTGCTCCCCGCTGGGTGTGTGGTGTTGGATGCCTCCCCTCGCCCCAGCCCTTCCATCTCATTGAAGTTGTGGTCCTGCTTTCCCCCTCCCTTCCCGCCCCCCCCCAGTTTAAAAATCCCCGTCATTTCTCCCTCTGTCTCTTTTCTCCCTGGAATTCGTTCCAAGAATAAACTGCACAGCATCCTGGAGAAAAGAAGAGCCTCCTCTGTCTTTTATCTTGGCCTTTTTGCACCTCCTTCTCCCCCCGGGGCAGGACTGGGGGCTGGCCGGGTGATCCCCGGGGCTGGGGATGGAAGTTTGCAGCAGCTGGGGCTTTCCATGAGGACAGCAGACCCCACGCAGCAGCTGGAAACCCACACGTGGATTGTAAAAGACTTGCATTGGCAGTTACCTCGTAGCAGAGGCGCTTTTTGCGCAGACGCACCTATGAGGACGGAATCAGCAGCTTTTCCTAAGCCCAGGATAGTTGGTTCCAGAATTAAGGGCTTCCTACACAGCCCTGAGCCAGCCCAGGTCCCAGGAAGGGGTGAGTACCCCCAGCTAGTGGAGTCTTGGACACGACACGGTGCCGCGTTTTATCGGCTCAGGAATTATCTGCTTGATAGAGTCTATCTGGATTTCCAAAAAGACTTTACACAGAGCCCCTGATCAAAGACTTTAGGCAAACTAAGAAGCCTCGGTGTAAAAAAGGAGGTCCATGAATAGATGGGTAAATGCTAAAAAGGTAAGAAACAAAGTGCAGGGAGAAACAACCGGTTCTTTCAGCAGAGAGAGGTCATCTGAGCTCTGCAGAGCCCTGCACTGCAAGAGTTTTATGCTTTTAATAAATTACCTGGAGAAGGAGAGGAGCAGTGAAGAAAGAAAATTTGGTGATGATACAAAATTAGCTGGAAATGTGAAGACAGGGCAGAGGATGAAAAGTTGTATGAAGACCTTATAAAACAGCGTGACTGGTAATAAAGTGTCTGGTAATTGCATGGGCATAAACACAAAGCACTGAATGGTGACAAAGACACCTAATTTCACATCCAGGAAGAGAATTGTTGTCGTTTGGTAGCAATATTTTGGGATTATGACAGGTAGCTCCATGAATGCTTAAGCAATGATGAAGGGAAAAACAAATCTAGTGCTAAGAGCTGTTAGAAGAGGAATTAGAGAACACACCAGCACCACTTGGCATTCAGAAATGGGATGGGCCTAAAAATGCAATACACATTGACATGGAGCACATGGAAGAACCTGGAAAGCTTTTATAGCTGGTGACAAGAACGACTAAATGTTCGTTGTCAGGCAATGGCTGAGTAACCGAGGGCTCTCCAATCTGAACAATTACCAGCTGCAGAGAGATTTGTCCGCTCCATAAAAGTCTGGGTGGCGCCGAGAAGGCCGTGTATGATTTGCCCGTTTTGTCCGCTCCAAGTGCCGTCTGAGCGAGTGTCCTCCTGACAGGAGCCAGGAGGAGAAAATTAGGGAAGGCCATGAGAATAAGCCAAACATGATGAGGTTAATTTGGCAGTCTCCAGACCTGTGGCTGCAAATCTGGAGCCGCAGATGACACCTGTGCAGCTCCAAGCACTGTAGGAGAGAAGCAAGGGTAGAGGGAAGCAAGGAAACAAACACTTTCTCACTTGAATAATTTCAAAGAATCAGATGAACAAACCCCTTTATTCCCATGGGTTCCTTTTTTTTTTTTCCCTTTTGAAATGTGCATAGTTTAGTAAAATTAAAATACCGAACCTGCAGCAAGTATAATTTAGTTCAGAGTAATAAGAACTTTTCACTGCATAGACCAAGCCTCCGTGCTGTAAATTTTTACATTACATTTCACTCTGTGCTGCAATCTGCCGATACCCCCAGACCATCTCAGTGGTTTCTATTGATGAAGTAGCATGACAGAATTTCTCAGGGGGCAGCTGGGGGTGTGAACTGCAGACAGCTTTGCTGTTTCTCTGTGTAAACTACATCCCTGGCATGACACATGTTGAGGTAACAGAAGGATACATAAAACAGGAGTAACAGCTCATCTGTTCCTCACAGTTCCAGTCTCCAGCTCCTCTGTACTTCTGAATTACTTCACTTCCAAGAGATTTAATCCCTGTGCTTTGCTGTGCAAGAGGTGTACCCATAGTTTATGGCACATTTGGGGTTTGCGCTTTACATCAAACCTACTTTGGCCTGCCCTTTGGTCAGACAGTAAAAATGAAAGTATTAGAATTAAATTCTCTACGTAGGGATCACTCTTGAATAAATTATGACCTTCCAGCTCTCCCATGACCAGTGCTCATCTAATACCCATTAAATATCTGATCTTCTGAATGGCTCCAATCTCTGTTTGTCCCTTCCCTTACCAAAATGACACATGTTCCCCTTCTGTGCCGAGCTCTTCACTCCTGGAGTTTAGTATAACCTTCAGTGTACTGGTATTTGCAGACAGATTGCAAATATCCTATCTTTTTCCTGTTCTTTGAGACAGATGAATATCACAAAATCAAACTTTCTCTCGTCCCTCCGAGAACATTTCACAGCAATTGAGCACCAGGTGCCAGCTGTATGAAGCACACTCACATCAATTAACAATGTACAATGCTGAGGAAATGATTCCATCCCATTTGCATTCAGTCCTTTGAATTTATATTTGAAATGCTTTTTTTTAAGTGATTTTAACAGCCTTGCTCCAGTTCTGTTTCTAGAGGAATGGGAATGCAATACTAGTGCTCCCAGCTGGCTGTCTGGAATTCTTCTTTGTAAGACAGGGAATCTCCTCAGATGCCACTTACTCATTTATCCTCAGGAAAGGCTGCAGTGCCCCTGCATCTTTTTGCATTGGTGACAATGGATACAAGAATTGCTCCCAGATACTTTGGATAATCCCTGTGAGGAATCACTGCTTGTCTGCTTTAGCAGTACCAGTGGGAACCTAGCAAAGGTCACAGCTTTCCATGGGTGTTCACTGGCATGGTGGTCCTGATTTGTGAGTTACCACAAAAAATTAACCTGGGCGTGTCTGTGACACCTGTTCAGAGCATCTCTCACAAAACAGATCTCAGCAAGATGACAAGAGTCTCAGCATACAAAGCTCAAATAAAAGAAGCAGTCTTTGAAGGGTTGAATTTTTTCCCCACTAAACATCGAAAAGACATCTTTAAGAACATTTGGTTGAGGATTCATGACATTTTCCTATAAAGAAAATAACTTCTCCTCCCAAGAAACTCTCTAGATTACCATATGCTACCCCTTATTAAGGTGGCCCCACTAGCACACTCATCTCCCTTCCAGCACTCAGTCTCACAAGTCATCAGGAGCAATTCCCAGTGCTGCAAGTTTAGATACTGATGATATAAACCAGTCACCGGTGGTGGCTCATGGTTAACATCTTTATTCTTTTCAGCCAAAGAGACAACTTTCATAAATAAAAAATAATCAGTGAACCTTTTTTTTTTTTTAAAGCACAAATATGGAAAGAATTATGCCTGCCTTGACAAAAGTCTTTTCACCACTGCTAAATGTTTTTGGGTAAAGGGAAGGGATGTCCTTGCCAGCATCTACCACATATGATATTATAACCATCAGGATAAACATACACATGCCTTGAGTCAGAGCTGCTTCTGAGTGTCAGAATGCATGTTGAATTCCTAGCTAATAGCTATTGTTTGGATTCATTAGAAGAAATACCATGAATTTGACTATTTCTAGAGTTTAACACACTGTGACACCACATAGCAAAGCAAAGAAGAATAAGAAAGTCATATTTGATAGGTTTTCTAAGTGTCCTTAGCATTTAAAGAGGCTTTCAACTTATAATGAGTCAGAAACACTCCTGCATTTAGTTGCCAACTTTGAGTGTTCCAAACAAGCCTTAACTGTTCCATATTTGATGTAAAAAAAAAATGCCACTCAGCTTATTTAATTTGGCTTCTGAGCAGTCAAACACGATTGAATGCTTCCTCAAAATCGCTACGAGTTTTCATACGCAGATGCACGCAAATCAAATATCAGAGAAACAGCTCGCTTAAATCCCTGCCTGGCCCGACTGGCAATGCTTCCCACTTCTGATTAGCTCATGGATAAATTTCTCCATCCTTCAGGGAGACACCAGCCCCGTTTCTGACAGGCTCTGAGCCACACCATAAAACCCCCGAGCTGCTGAGTGGGATAGCGGGAATGCATAGCTCCATATTTCAAACCATTGTCATCCCGCCTCCAGTGCGTGTCAGGAGCTCATAAAACCCGCAGTCAGAGGATTTGCTGGTTCCCCTCAGCCCACATGAGCAGGGATTACTCCTCAGTTTGCACTGTGTTCAGCAGAGGAATCCCACCGGCGCTCGGTGTCCACCCAAAGCCACGAGGAGCTGTTGGGAAATCCAAGCCATGCAGGGAAATCCTCTTCTTCCTCCCACAGCTCCATCCCCACCTGTGCCACAGGCACCCTGAGAGCCAAACAGAGTTTGCACAGTGCTGTGGACAGGCAGAATTCTATTCAAGCCTTTCCCTGGGGTGGTCAGAGTCCCAAATATCTGTCTGGTGGGAAATTCCAGCATTCTGAACCCTCCTCGAGTTCATTTTTAGCTGGAATGGGGAAAAAAAAAAAAAAAATCCAGTCAAGTTTCATGTACACCTCCTCTTGCCAATGTCAAGTGACATCCTTTCTAATTCTCCACTGAACCTTATAATAAAGTATCAGAAATAGAAATGAATGCTCCAATAATGTGCAGCAACTGCTCTCAGAAGCCACCCCTTCAATAACATTTAACAAACAAACAAACAAAAAAAACAACCAAAAATAACTCTTCTGAAATGCAGTCCAGTGATATTCAGCAAATCTGTAAATGAAGACCCCAACAGAACAAATTTCAGCTCCGGAAATTATATTATTCATTCATTGTTTTCTATTATGGTCTCTTGACAGCTATTAAAGATGTGTGAAGAAGCACAGAGAAATATCCAGAAAAATATTTAGATTAAGATTTTTGACACAGTGACCAATTTCCCTGTTGCATTTTCATCTTATCTTCTAGATTAGTTATGATTGATTAGGAAATTCCTACAGTACAAGTTCTGTCTTATGAACTTTAACTTCATATGCTCAAAGGGATTAGTAAAAGGCATTTTGATTCGTTTTCTCCAAGGGGAAGGGTATTTTCTATAAACACCATCCAAATTTAATCAGGAATAAAAATATATTGGTGGTTACATGCTGCAGAAGTATGGGAAATTGGACAACTTCTTGTTTCAGGCCCAGGCCACCCAAATTTGAGAGGATTTGGCAGCTTTCAGCAAGTATCACATGAGAAATGGGTTTGACAAACAAAACAACGACGACTCATGGCTGTGCTTCCCTCAGCTGCAAGGCAATGACACCACAGAGGCCTTGACTCACCCAGAAGCATTTCCATTTTGAAAAGGTCAGATATTTTTTAATGCTTTTACCAAAAAAATCATGCTCTCCTTCCATTTCCTGTAAGCAAACTGATGTTGATGCTATGGAAATTCTCAAAACCCACCCCCAAAACAAACCCAGCCTTACAAGATCTCTCTCCAGACTTTGCCTGTTTTTCTCTGAGATATAAATATCAGTTGAAGGAGTGCACAAACACAAAAAGTAAATAGTTTGCTCCACTAATCCAAGTATTAGGTAGTTCAGCCATCAAGCCACTTTAAAATTTTCCTGTATCTTTTCGTTTTACTCTCCTGCAATGCTGAAGTTTCTGTTACTTTAGGGCTGCTCATTTTAGCTATATTTTATGTGCTCCCATGGATCACACCTGTTTAAAGTTGGATATTTATTCCCACCACACTCAGATCACAAGCTCAGATCCAAACAGGAGCTTCAGGGTTCCCACCAACAAGGAAGGACAACTCCTAATCTTTTTTAGCTTAACTGGCAATTAAAGGTATTAATTTTATATATATATATAATACAATCAGGAGCTCATGGGTAGGAAAAGACATTTACAAAACCTTAACAACTACTAAGTGTGCAGGAGAAATCTGCTGTTGATACTAAATGTCCTCCTGTCCATCACACTGCTTCCACGATGTGAGCAGGAATTCCTGCACTCCCCAGGATTTTGTGGAAAGGTGCAGATGGTCCAGGTATTAAAGACTTTAGAGAGCAACAGCAGTTGTCAAAAGCTCAAAAAATCAAAAAAAATTAAAAAAAATTTAAAAAGCCCAAAGAATCTGCTGGCCTGCAGCCCTCAACTCAACATTGGCAAAACTCCAGGGAAGAGGAGCAGGCTGAGTATGATCAACCCTCAGAAGAGATGAGGAGAAAAAGCCTTAGAGCTGTTAAAAGAGAAACCACCACCAGAAACCAGGATAAAGAAGGAAGAGAAAGGAGGTGGATGCACTCGAGCCTGTCAAGTGGCAGGAGGAAAATGAGCCCAGGCTTGCAAAGCAGTATTTGCTTTTTCCTGGAGTTGTGCATCTGTCACGAGCTGTGCCCATGAGGTTTGAAAGTGCCTTTGCAAAATTGCCATGTTTCTTGCTTTCATCAGACAGGCCCAACAGGACAAAACAGCAGCCCAGAGAACAAATCTGGAGATAGCACAAAGAAAAGAGATGAGTGTGTACAAAACGGGAGGGAACTCCGTGTCCCAGCCACAGCTCCCCCAAAAGGCACTGGAGACACACCCTGAACCCCAGAAATTTGCTGAAAGGCCACACATGACCCAAGAAATTGGAATATCACCCAGAAATGAGTAGTTTAAAGGTCAGTGGGCTACTGAAGCTCAAGGTGGCAGCTGGATGTGTAGGACTGTAGTTCCATTAATGAGAACTAATTAGCTGTAAAGGGTGGTGTTGGCAGCATTTCTGATGGGTACAAGGCAGTGTTTACAGACATAGCCTTAAGGCCTCATACACAACGAGAATAAATCACTCAAGTCAGGCAATTTCCAAGCCCTTCCTTTTTTTTATAGCCAAGCTTTACTCGATAAAGTGTAGAAAAAAACTCAGAACTTTATTCCTGCTGTAATCAGCACTCAACCACTTTATCTCCTTTTCCACAGAGACCTCTGCAGCCCAAATCTCAGCCCAGGCTGAGGATATTTTGTGTACAGCCAGAGACACACAGAAAGCACCATGCCTCGGATCCCTGAGGTCCTTAACGAGGTGTCAGGCACTCCAGACCTCACACCTCACCAAAGATTTTGCTCCAAAACCAAGCCCACCCAGCCAATATTTCCTAGAGAACAGCAGCAGATCCCACAAGCCAGCAGGCTTTGCTCAGATGAGCAAAGAGATAACTCTGGAGAGTGGGGGTCACTCCTCTAGAAAGGCTTTTGTACTGCCCAGACACACAAACACTGAGTTCATCTTCCACAGGGGGTATTGAAAGCAAGGGGTGAAGACCTGATTGTACAATAAATTTCAGTGGGAATGAGCACAAAGGGGAAATTCTCGGGTGAATTATCACTTCATTCATTGAAGCTTACGTTTTTATTTCCATTTAATGTCGTTGGGTTTCCTCTGTCCTGCAGCAGAAATAAACCACTAACCCTGACCCAGAGCCTACTCCAGTCCCTGCCCTAATTAGTCAGGAGAAATTTGGGAAGGAAAACTGGGACCTGAAGGAAGGGAGCAAAAACTTGGATGGGTCTCTCCCACACTCCTGTACCTTACCAGTGCTGCTTGTCTCCTCCAAACAGCACTTTATTTTTTGCCAAAATGGAAACATTCCAACATCTTTGGTGCAAAATGCTTTTGTTCTGCTGGATCCCAGCACATAACCAGAGGGAGGCACCAGGGTCAGGGTTATTTTGCATTTAGACTGTCTAGTGTAACACAATTTTTAAACAATGACTGTTTTCTTGCTCCACAGACACCTATGCTGTGCATTAGACACATGTTGTGAGCTGTTTATGCTGGTCACATCCTCTGTGTAAAACTTTTATGACTTTTTTAGCTTTTTATTATGTATTTGGCTATTGTAGTGCTCGAGTGTGGCTGGCCCACCTTAGGCAGCATAAATCAAGTGGGACAGTAGTGAGTGATGAAGGATTTTAAAACTCTGAGGATCTGAACTCTCCTTGTTGTTTTAAGACACTTTTCTGAACATGTCAAATATTCCAAAGAAAATGGAGAGCTAGATTTTTATCTTCCCCTACCCCTGTGCTTGGAGTCCTCTGAGAATATTTTCAGATAGAACTCCCTCCTTATAAAATGTTATGAAATACTCACACCAACACAAGCACTGCTGAGAGCACTAATTCAAATTCTCTACTCACAGTATCCTCCTCCTATTAAACCAACAGCAAATCCAGGTCCTGAAGGTGGTGTATTTTAAAACTCACCTTGATGAGCAGCTGTGATTTATAGGGCTTTTCAGGGGGCCTTCAATCAAGACAGCAAGACTGAAACCTCATTTAGCTCCTGTGGAAAGCTACACCATGTTCTCTTAAGCAGATACACAAGATTTTTGTGCAGGTTCCACTGTGAAGTGGCTGGAGAGAAAAATCATTTTCACCCCCAAACTCATATTTATTAGACAGGAAACTGGGAAGACTTGTTCTTGAAACAGATTGTCAGTGATATACCAGTTTGTTGTGCTAATTTTGAATCTGCTCCTTTTTTAACTGGAAGTTGTGTAAAAAAAAAAATAATAAAATCAAGAAGCAAGCTGACAGCTGGGCTTGGAGACATCCTGAAAATTTTGTACTCCTTCCTAAATTCTCCTGTGCCCTTCAAACAAGGAAGGGTCACTGTGGTTCTGTACAAGTCACTGGGCTCAGATGCAGCAAGAGAAAGCCAGACTTACCTAGTGCAGTGGTAGAAATCAACTGGGAAAGTTTGGATATTAAACAAGATCTGTTCTCCTCAACTCCTCAAATGTGAAGATTGTGGCAAAATTGGGTCATTGTTTTCTTACTCCTCTCCTTCCCAGCTTGTAGGCACAGGGGATTTTGCACATCCAGTTTCTACAAATAATCTTCTGCTTGTTGTTGTAACCCTTTGTGTGTGCCTGAATTCTTTCCTTTGCTCCTGCTAACCCAACTCTGCCAGATGTTTGGGAGTTTTTGCATTCTGGCAAGAAGGATTGCTGCAAATCAAATCCTGGGGGGTTTCCCCTCCTTCTTTCTCATGTCAAAGCAGTTTTTGGGTCTTAATCTCTTTGGCTTCCATTTTTATTTCACAATTCTGGGTAGTATTTCACCATGGAAATAATTGCTTAAAAGGTTTAAGTCCTTTGCCCCTCACAAAATAACGAGCCTTCTTTATTTCCTAATTAGAAGAGTAATGGGACCTTTATGAGTCTTCAAGCTAGGTCTAAAAATTCCCAGAAGGAGCTGGGCTGGAAAAATGGCCAGTGTGGCATTTTGTAGAGAAATTATGTCATCTTCTGTGGTGGAGAGGGGAAGGAAAGGGAGAGAGAAAGAGAGAGAGGAAGAGAGAGAGAAAGAGAGGGGGGGAGAGAGAGAGAGGGAGAGGAGAGGAAAAAAGGAAAAAAGGAAAAAAGAAAGAAAAGAAAAAGGAAAAGAAAGAAGAAAAGAAAAAGGAAGATAAAAAAGAAAAAGGAAAAGAAAAAAGAAAAGGAAAATAGAAAGAAAAAATAAAAGGAAAAGAAAAAAGAAAAAGAAAAGAAAAGAAAAGAAAAGAAAAGAAAAGAAAAGAAAAGAAAAGAAAAGAAAAGAAAAGAAAAGAAAGAAAAGAAAAGAAAAGAAAAGAAAAGAAAAGAAAAGAAAAGAAAAAAAGAAAAGAAAAGAAAAGAAAAGAAAAGAAAAGAAAAGAAAAGAAAAGAAAAGAAAAGAAAAGAAAAGAAAAGAAAAGAAAAAAGGAAAAGAATAAAGAAAATAAAAGAAAAGAAAAAAAGGAAAAAATAGAAATGAGAAGAAAAAAGAAAAAGGAAAAAAATAAGAAAATAAAAAGGAAAACAAAATAGAAAAGAAAAAGGAAAATAAAAAGAACATCTGAGAGCCTGATCAGGTTCTCTGGCAAATAAAACAGCCACTCTACTCCAGGACATCTTTTCCCTCAACAGCTGCTCCTGCACTTCTTTCTCCAGAGGCAGATGTTCCAGTGGTGAAGGGAGAAAGGATCAGGGCATCCCTAAGCCCTGGGCTGTTTAGTTTGTCAGGATCCACAGTCAAGAGCTGAAGAGGTTGAAACTGCTAGGCCAGAAAAATTGGCTACAAAGTCTCCCTCACTCTTTCATCTTTCTGGAGGTAAAAAAGAAAAAACGGTGAGACCATCCTTTGAGAGTAATTCCTGATTTGGCAAAGTCACGGAATCTAAGCTGACATTTTACATACTGGTTCAGAGAAAAAAAACAAATATTAATTTTCAGAATCTGAGTGTGAATTATTCCCCCACCATTAAATTTGAAAGATCCTACTTGAAAGCATGTGCATTTATAATTTTTTTTAAAAAAAATCTCTAACACACAACCATAAACTAGCTTATAAATTCTACTTCACTACTATGAAATTTAATGCAAAAATAACCTTGGTGGCAGATGCTGCTTATACAAATTAGGTGGGAAGGCAGGAGAGAAACCAGCCATGGCTTTGCACTTTCACATACCAGTGGCAGCTTCTCCTCTAGCTCATCTTGCATAACATTTTCCATTACAGGACACCCCCTTTGCAGTAGCTCATAACTTTGCTCAGTGCTACGTGTTTGAATAGAAGTTTCCATGCTCTGCATTTGTGTCATGTTACCTGATGACAGTTTGGGGGGGGGTTTGCTGGTTAAGGGTTTTTGGGGTTTTTTTCCTGGGTGTTTAAAGAAGTTAAATATTGGACAACATAAAAATAATGTTCTTATAGCTGTTTCACAGAGAGCTTCCAGGCTTTGGAGCACAGGAGCTTCAGATTTGATAGGAAGACAGCCTCTGTATCTTGCTAATGCTGCCTGCAAATCCTGGAGGGATTTGCATTCCCCACAACACTGCAGTCCTGCAGGATCAGCCCCTAGATCCATCAGCAACCACAAAAGCTTCAGCAGCCATCCCTTTTCCAGGGACTTCTCTGCCCTCCCAAGAGGAAAAATACCTGCTGCAAATGAAAATAAGGCAGTGTGGAACAGAACACAGAGAAAGAAAAATAATCCACAAGCTTTATTTCTTGGGCCATTAGTCAGGAATCTTAAACTATGGAGCCTGAACCTGGAATAAGATCTGCAAAAATAACAGTGAAGTGGAACCTTTGGCTTTCCCAAACGCAGCCATGTGCTCCTGCTTTTCTTGACCAGCTTTCACAACAGTTTCAGCTGCAAGTACAGGGCTGCAAATCTATGGATTGCATACTTCAACAAGCATTTACAGTGGCTGGGGAGAGATACTGACAATCTGTGGCTCAAGCTTCTTAAACCAATTTACAGCCCAGAAGCATGTTAAATAGCTCATGGGCAAGGCTGGCTGATAAAACCCTGAAATACTTCAGTATCACTGTCACAAGCTGTGTTAACACATGTAAAGGCAATTCAATTCACTAAAAGCCCTGCAGGTTTGGTCTTTCTTGGGTGATCAAGCAGATCACTCCATTTTTAACTCTTCCAACCTGGTTTTGATAGACTCAGCCTCCTTGCCAGGCCCAGCTCTGCTGTAAAACAGGAGTAGGGTGGGAGGAAGATGTCATAACCAGAGAGCCACACTGACTGTGTTTCAATATCTCCAATTTATGTGTGTTTGAACAGGGGGGAAAGGTTTCTGTAGCTTGCACTCATCCTTTGGGCTCAATTAACCAGACCAATTAACCAATTATCTACCTGAGGGAGCCAGGCCATGGCCTCTGTGTCCAGCCACACTGAGCAAACACCATCTCAAGGCATCCCTCATCCTGTGAAATGCTTTTGGGTCAGTTCAAGCTGAAAATTAGCCCAGATGCACTTGGGGAGGTTTATATCCAGTTGGCATTTCTTCATACCAGCCCATTTAGAGGCTCCATTTGCTTCCCACACTACAAAAATGTCGCTGCTTTCATCAAGAGCAAGCACTGGTCATAAGCTGTGTGTCTAGCTGGAAAAATAGTAATAGAAATAGCCTGGCTAATGTAGACAAAGAAATCTTTCCCTTTGGTTCTGCTGGCTGTTTAATGTTTAAACCATGCAACCCTAATTCTGTGTTCTGTTGCTTTTTACAATGTATTTTTTGATTTGGAGAATAAGCAACGAGCCTGTTCCTTGTTTGGCAGCAGTACAAAGTCACTTTGAGCTAACATCAGATTCTGTAATCTAGCCTCAGGTATGAAGTTAGCTACTGGATGGACACAAAGCATGTGCCAGACTGGGACAGGTCTGCACTGCTTATTTTTTTTTAAAAAAAAAAAAACAAACACAAACGTGCCTTTTTCTGCCTGCACATACACCTGTGCACTCCCCCGAGCTCAGCATGTGTGTAAATCAGAGGGCAGCCTCCAATCCATGTGGGCTGCACAAGAACTGTGCCTCCATTCATTCCTCCTCACAAAGCCTGGAGCTCTGTGCTGGGCTGACATGCTAAACTAATTTTCTGGAATCTGCTTCTGCAGCCAGGCCTTCAGAACGAGCCTGGGCTGCAGGCAGAGGATGCTGGTGCTGAGCTGATGAGTTGAGACTGACTAAATATTAGGTGTTCTGCTCACAAACAGTGAGTTATTATTTTTATATTATTATTATTATTATTATTATTATTATTATTGTTATTGTTATTGTTATTGTTATTGTTATTATTATTTCTTCTATTTCTATTTCTATTTCTATTTCTATTTCTATTTCTATTTCTATTTCTATTTCTATTTCTATTTCTATTTCTATTTCTATTTTTATTAAGAATTGCTTAGTGCCCAAGCAAAAGAGCTATCTAAATTAGAGGAGGTGGGTTTTTTTGGACATAATAACCCGTACAAGAGCAGCTCTGTACTTTTCTTTTACATTTCCCCTACCTATAAAGCCAAGCCTGTGGCAAAAATAAGAAATCCATGCCTATTAGGAAAAAAAAAAAACAAAAAGCATTTTTAACACCTGTTAAAAATGTGTGGATATCCTGGTCCCCATCTCCTTTACTCTGGGCAGATTCTTCATAGCCTTCAGCACCAGTAAAAAAAACTCAAAAATCCATTTTGATCCTGAGCCACAGTTCTCACCATGTGGTGCCAAACAGAATTCTTGTTGATTTGGGGATCTTGTGAGGTTTAAATGACCTCTGACATTTTCAAGAGAAAAGGGAGAGGATATTTGCTAGTCTGTCCTGGGCAATACTCTCTGAACACGCGTTCCTTTGTGGCTCCTCTCCAAGGAAATCCTCACTCAATCCCTGTGCTCAGAACTAACATCATTTCCAAACTGCAGAGGTAGCTGAGTCATTTTTTTGCCAGTTATTTATGTACAAGTAGTGATGGAAAGCACTAGAACAGGTAAAGTCTGTAGCAGAGGATCTTTAGGAAGGAGAGGAGCCAAAGTTTCTGCCAAAGGAAGAGATACATCTTAGTTGGGTGTCTCGATAGGACATTCGTGGTTGAGTTCTTTTTCTCCTTGGACTGAGATTGATGAGAGAGAGGCAGTTTTCTCTTGTTAGGATTTGATTGTTAATTCTTCTTTTATCTATATAAAATATATACAGGGGACATGCACTAAGATAGAAAGGTGCAAAATGGCCAACAAAGAACTTCTTCAAGGTTTTTTATATGTCCATTTACCCAATTAACAAATGCCAAGTAAATTATTTTTCTTAGTGACCCAATGACCCAACACCTGTGAGCTGCACTGTGGCATTTTCTATCCAATCACTCATTACTACCCAAAAACCTCTGGAAGAAGAAGATGAAGGAAGAAGAAGGACAAGAGACAACACCCTGAATCCTCCATCTTGTCTTCTGTTCTCTAAACTAGTTTAAACTTCAACTTTTTCATTCAGTGATTTAAGAAAATTCTCTAATCTACACACTCACACCCCTAGTTTTTCCATTTAACAGTTGTTTCCATGTTGTTATATGAAATTCAGTGTTTTCTTGGATGTCAGAGCCAGGTATCAGAGATAAGGGCACACACTCTGTGCCTCTAGCTCAACTTTTGAGCATAACTAGTCTTTTAAACCTCAGCCAACTCAAAATCCAGGCTGCAGCCCCCTGAACTTTTGTCTGACACCCATCTGCAGGTTGGTGGTAAAACATAAGGGTACCGGGTATCTTTACTGCCTGTTTCTGGAACATGTCAACAAATTATCAATTTACCCTTAATTTCGTGACACAACACACACCAAAAAAAAAAAAAAAAAAAAAAAAAGTGGCAAAATATTTTCCACTTTGCTCTGCATTTATTCAGCTTCGGGGATTTGGGGAAAACATCAGTATCCCAAGTCCAACATCCCAGTTTCCCTCATCATTTGGAAGCACATTGAAGGGAAGAATCAGCACGAAGAGATTGTACTGAAAATTTCCTTCCCAGGGTTCTGTCATCCTGAGGATGGAAATTTCCATTTTCAAATGGAAAGGTGGAGGAAGGAGCCCAGGCTGAGCTTACAGAATTTGAGAGGGAAAGGAGCAGATCCCTGGTGCTGCTGGCACTTTCACATGCCATGCTTTTCCTGGACACAAGGTCTTTCCTAATTCCTCGACATTAGTTACATGTTGTTCTGCTTTAGTCAAAGTTCTTCCCCAAAATGGCAAAAATATGAAATATTTTTGTGATTGTTTTTCCTCAGGAAGGTTGGGTAGGCCTTTCTCTGTAGGACTCGATGCATGCATAGCTCGTTCAGCAGAACTGTTGTACATGTGGTTTTACTTGAACCAGGACACTGATCCTGGAGAGTTAATATTCTCACTCTAAATTTCAATTTCTTTTTGTTGTGTGGAAGCTGTCTTCAGCCAACAATTCTGGAACTTTTGGTAAGCCTTAACCTGCATAGTGTCTCTGTATTTATATTTTTTCATTTCATACATCCCCACGCTTTCCATTAGTAAAGACAAAAGTAAAAATTCCAAAACATTTCATAAATTCTTAGAACAGAGAATCTATTCCTCACAGATTCATTTGGGAGGAATTCATTTTGAAGGAACTGGAGAACATCAAAGCCCTGAAGCTTTTAGAAATCTTTAACTCATCTTTTGAAATACGAAACACGTGTGCCAGACAGTTTTGCCAAATGTTTACATTTTGGTGCATAGCTGAACTGCTGATCAGAAGTTCAAATGCTCTTTGTTCCCAATTTCCCACTATTATTCACACTCTGCCCAAACCCAGGAACACCAGCAGTGCTTCCATGTCACAGGGAGCAGAGAGTGCTCAGCACTTACAGCTCCAGAGTGTACAATCAGTGATTCCTCCCTGCATTTTTATCTTTATTATGCACAAGGCTTCTTGCAGAGCAGTATAAACCTCTCATGCTCAAGGAAAACACCTTTCCCAAGGCAATAAAGTGTCTCACCTTGGTGCCTCAGTACAGGAAAAGTGGCTGGAATGTGTCTGCCACCAGATTTTCCTGCCCTGTGAAATCCCAGAAATGTCCTTTGCGCCACCTCTCTCCCAAGAGCTGTCCTAGATTTAAGGTTTAACCTCCTGTTGATTATTAATCCTGCTCTGTGATAACAGCTCCCTCTGGAAAGATTACTGACTGCAGAGGAATGCTGGAGCAGGAAAGCCAATCCAGATATTTATTTGGGCTCCAGAAGTTCAGGAAGATGAACATCAGAGCAAGCAATGGGCCCTACCTAGGGAAGTGAAACATCAGCTGACAGATTTTGTTACGGTATTGTGGAATGTGCCGTGAAAAAGGACAGCACTTTGATGATTTTGAGAACTTCCATGGCACAACTTCCAGTGTTCCACATGATGCAAAGTGGGATTCAGCAGGCATAAACCAGGAGGGGAAGAGGCATCAGGGTAAGAACAAAAATCAGCCGCTTCTGGAAGAAAGATAAAATACAGAGGGTGGAATACTTGTTAGGACTAACAGAAAGTTAATGCCCTTATTGTAAATGATCATTTAAACTCAGAAGAGTGAAGAGGGAAGAGAAATTGTTATGATAAGTTAGTTTTGCAGGGAGAAGATCAGTTTGACAGGGGCAGAAGAGGTCAAGTCAGTAATTATCAGCAGGAAGTACGAGACACACGTTAATCCTTCTCATTCCCAGACACGACGCAGAAATAAGTCTATAAAAATATGTAAACAAATCATTTGCATGTAAATCAGCAAAGCCACAGTGACTCCAGAGGAACTCCTTCCACTTATCCCAGCAGCTCATCAGGGCAACAGACAGGATCATCTCCCTTCCAGCACTTCTGAGATTTACCCTTGCTTTGAGAGCAGACACCACCGCTCACTCAGGAAAATGATGTCCAGGAGTGAGGGGGTAGAGTGTCAGAGGGAAGGGAGCTGCTGACAACTGACACATCCACAAAATGCTTTCCTAAGGCCAGGCTGGAGCTTTTCCCACTGCCTGCTTGCAGCAGAGATAGCTGGAAGGGGTTTGATCTTGCTCTGACTGCACGTGAGAAAAACCCAAAGCTGTGCAAAGGGTGATTTTTCCATGGAAATGAGACACGGAGACCAAAGCTGATGTATATAAATGTACAACCTTTCCTTCCTACAACACTCACTCTTTTAGTTGTGTGTTCCCAAGCAGTGACTGGATATACTGATATACTTTGGCTTTCTATTACTTGAGCAACCATCCAAATTCCCCCCCAAAAAAATAAAATTGTAGGCACCTTAAGGGTATCTTAGTGCATTTAACCACAAAAATCAGGGAAAAACTTAGAAATAAAGTCAAAAAAGCTCTTGCTCTTACAGGAGAAAGTAGATTTAATTTTTTTCTCATTGGTCTTGACAGAAGCTGATTAAAAATTCAAAATCTTTGTCTGCACTGAGCTTTGGAACAGACTCTGTGGGAACACAACAGTGTTCATATCCCTCCCTTCAAACCCAAATGCACAGAATTCACCAAGAGATCTGATCACACTTTTCCTACTCTCCTGCTCTGCTAAAAGCCAAAGAAGAGAACTAAAGCATAACTTAAAGAAAATATTCCCAACAGGAGTTTACTGGAAGGAAAAACATAGTTGTATCTCGTCTGGAAGGTAAAACAGACAAAGGAAGATTCTGTGAGACAGTAACAAACACCAAACAGCTTTTACATCAGAAAAGCAGAGAAATGGCCTTTCACAACTTGCTGAACTAATTGTTGAACTGGCAACTGGTCATTTTGAGATGTGACTGACCTTTGGATTTCAGGAACCTTCAGAATTCAAACAATTCCCTAATTGCAGCCATTAAGAGTTACCAGGAAAAAGGAGCACCAAGGAACTCTGCAAGTACTGAGATCTTTCTTTCCCCTGGCCCTGGCATGTTTTCAGCACTTTCTGCTGTACTGACTTTAATTAGCTGACCACAAATCTTGCTTAGGTTTTTATTGCTACATTTAGAAATAGGTAGAGCCACCAGCCTAGGATGGTGGCAGGGAAATGTTTTTGAGCTGTCACCAAACAGAACTACCAAAAAAAAGTAGACACCAGGGGTGATACTGTTAACCCTTGATCCCAGAGAAGTTACCAAGTGGGGAAAAAAGGCAAAAAAATACAGTCAAACACACAAATGTGGGAAGGTCTATATCTAGCAATAACAATTTTGAAAAATATCTTATTTCACAATGAGGAATTTCCAGAGCAAGCATTCTGGAAGAGTTTCCTAACCTCTCTCTGGAAAAGTTTTCTAAACTTTCTAGAAAGTAAAGATCCCACGTTGCAATTAAAGAGCTTCAAATCCTTGAGGATTACTCCTGAGGTCTTGCACAGAACTGGAAACAAGCTGTCGCTTTCCTAACTTGTGTAACACAACAATGAGCTCATTCATCTCTTTTTTTACAGATTCTGACAGACTTTTATCAGTGCTCTACTCAGCAGAGGTTACAATAGCATTGGTAAGGCAAGAGACACTCGTGCAATTAAGAGTAAAAAAAGCTGCAGATCTCTCCACGCTATCCATGACAGAACCAGCAGGAAAAAATAGAGACCCAAGGAAATTTCTACCCTCCTAACAAAAACACACTAGCCTAATGGACAGGATCACAAGCTGTCTAATAAATGGCTTAAATTATTTATTGGCATTGCAATAAAGCAAATCCACTTAGAGGTTATGAGTAAAAAGGAAACCCACAGCTTTCCAGACATATTTTCCAGACAGTATGTCAAGTTCCCATAATTTTGTTCTGCACACTTTTGCAGCTCCTCCTCTACTTTCATATTCAAGGATGTATCTCCCTGAAATACTGTGGTGACTAGAAGTGCCAGCTTCACAGTCTTTATTGGGAAGAAAATGCAGAAATAGCATTTAGGGAGGCTGGAACTATGCATGTGTACATTGTTTATCAGATCTGCTTGACCCTGCAAAGAATGAAAAACCAAAATCATAAAACTCCTCGAAATCAAGTAACCCAGCTTGTCCAAAGAGGAGCAGCAGGATTCAAACTGTGCTGAGAAACTTGGAGTTAGCACTCAAGGTTATTTGACATCTTTTTATAGTTAAGTATACTTGTTTTGTTACCATTTAGAAAGAAAAGCAAGCTTCACTCCTTTGCAATCTCCTGGTTTGACATTTTTTTATCCCCCAGACTTCATACAAGTTCCCTGACATAGCACAGAATGCTGGAGACCTAAGTGAAAGAACACAAAGCTGAATTTCTGCACTTAATTGATTCTCCTTAAAAATAATGGCCACAGGGGTGGGAGGCCAGGAGGCTCAGGGGATTAGCAAGGGATATGAAATATTTCCACTCTAAGTCAATGGTTCACAACCAGTCCAAGTCAGCACATGCTTGGAAAACCATTTGATGGCCCATGTGAAGTGAGCTGGTGGTCTCAGTAAAACTCCTGCTAGGCACATGTCTGCAGTACAGTTGATTTTCTTGTTTGAGGCCTCTGAAAGCACTCCAAAAGGAAATAATCACTGACATCTAAGTGTAAGGTACATGAAGGGGTTTTTTTGGGGTGGCAAGGAACAAAACCAGCTGTTCAAATCTGAGCAGTGTAGGAGCCTGGACTGGTGGGATTTTTGCAATGGAGAAGTTACCTTGTTGAGCTGGAAGTGCACATAAACACATCTGAAGAGATCTTGCATTATGCATTACCTCTCACTGTGGGGACAGTCGAGGTTTTTGGGAGACACAGATGAATTGGATCAGTCACCACTGAAGCAGATGCAGCTCAGAGCAAAAGGAAGGAATTGTTCAGCAAGACAGCACCAAACAACGGGGTCCAACAAGCACAGGAAGGAGGAAAATGAACAGTTTTAGCTAGGTAGGACATAAGTGAGTGAAGTTCTCTCCATCAAGTCATTACACCACTGTGCCAGATAAAAATGTCACAAGCTCAGTGTTAAAACTCAACTCCTCCAGCAGCAAATCTGATTTGGTCTGTCCTTCAACAAACACAACAAACACAACAAACACAACAAACAAACACAACAAACACAACAAACATTGTTGGGCTTACTGGCCCAGAGCGCTTCCAGCAGCTGTGATGTCCCACATCCATGGGGAATTTCTGGTGAGTTTCTGAAGATCTGAGAATTGTGACTGTATCTCACAGGTCAGGAGATGAACAGATGGAGATCTGCTGTGGGACTATGGTTTCACCCTTGCTCTGCTGTTTCCATGCAGGAGGAACAGTGTCAGTAGGTTTTTCCCTGGTTCTGGAGCATCCCACGGGATAGAAATGAAGCCATCCTTCGGCTGCCAAGTTTCTCATGCAACAGTAAGGAATTTTTGCTCCACTGAACTTCAAGTTCCATGGCTTTGGGTTCACCAGACTCAATCCTTAGAGCCACCCACCCAACCCCAATGTCTGACCACCAGTCACCACCAGCTGGCTCTTAGGTCTGAGCTTTATAACCCACATTATGATTTTACAGAGAGCTTTGTAACTTGTCCATATTTGTCTTTTGTGCTTGCAATGCTGCTAACTCAAGCTCCTGCTTCTATCATCAATGAGCTTTTTTTCCTTTTTTTCCCTATAACTAAACAATAAAAAAAAAACTCCTCATACCTTTGGGACAGAATCCCTGTTGCCTTCAAAAGGGGTTTCTCCCTCGTGCATCAGGACAGGAAGCATGTGGAAGGGAAAATCATCTTCCACTACATCTGTATTCCAATACATCAAAATTCCAAAGCTTGGGATAAATGACAGATGCTGCCATTTGGTCACCCAGCTATAAAAAGTGTATTTTCAACAGGGATAAACGAAGTTTGTTCCTGTTGTGAACAAATAGTGTGCACATTACGCTGATGAGGACCTCCCATCCCTTGCTCTTGGAGAACCACCTATCCCTGCAACTTTTTCACTTCCTTGATCATGGAAAGTATCTCCACAAGAGGCTCTGCAGGACCAGCACAAGCTCTGTCCCTTAAAAAAAAATTAAATCCTTTCTCTTCCCTCACATCAGTTCTCTTCCTGCTCCTTTTGCTCAGTGGAATTTCACTTTGAATAGTTCATTTCTAACAAGTGTGGCTTTGAAGAGGCAGACACCTCTTCCTCCTCAGATTTTCTGCATTTCCAGAAAGCTCTCCAGGATCAGGTTGCTTCCCTTCCTCTGAATTTCCATTTGTTCTTCACTTAGAACACTCTTTCCAGCCTCAGGCTCCTTTGCAAGTTTCAACATTTTCAAGACTGTCAAAACCCTCACAAAACATCTACCAGAAGACATTCTCACTGTGCACAGGAGTTCCTGGAGTCAAAGCTGTCAGCTTGCTTTTGTTTTCCAGGGAAACCACACAGGGTGCACTAATAATGTAGATTAAAGCCTTGATGGTTACAGCATTTTTTTCTAAATTATCTTTCAATAATTTAAATTATCAAATTATAAATCAATTTTTGATAAAATTTTGAATGCAATTCTCTTTGCAATATCACAAAATATATATATATATAAAATATATCAAATAATATATTTGCAATAATCATAATATTTTTTGCAATTTATAATAATGACTACTTGCAATAACTATAATTATTTGCAAATAATGTATTTGCAATAATTATCTCTGCAAATGTGGCAGAGATAATATTAAAACTAATTTTCCATCTTTCAGGTCTGCAAAGGTCCATCAAAGTTAAATCTTTATAGAAGTTTTTCCTCCAGTCAGTGGCCTCGTAGTAATACCCAAAAATCAGAAGAAATAAATTGATTTTAAGGTTTCACGTCAGCAGCAGAAGTAGGATTCAGATTTCAAGCTGCTTCATTTTCTTTTTAGGATAACAAAAAAAAAAAAAAAATTCCAGTCAGAAATATTGAAATAAAATGCAAAGTATTTTGCCAGATATTTTTCCTCCCTATAAAAACAATGTTTTCCTTTGAGAACTGCTAAATTTTAGGACCAAAGCAATCTCAAAAATAAAACAGGCTTTTTGTTTTATCTAGGAAAAAAAACCAAACCCTTACTTTCAGAAATTCTAAGACACAGCCTCTCAAGATTTCTAGGACTAATGCCTTTAAACATCTCTTTTTTGAGGCCTGGTCTTTCAGCTGACTCTGCTTCTTCTGATCTTCTTCAAGGTGGCCCAGCTAACAAAAAATCTGAATTATTCCCTGGGCTTGTGAGGGGCTGCAGAGGCAGAGGGCAGTGGCCAAATTGTGAGAACTTCACTGGACACAACGTTTTTATTTCACTTAGAGAAATCATGGTTACGTTTTTTTCGTTTCCCCCAAATTAAACCTTCAATGGAATTTTCTTGTTAAGAGGGAAATTCTTCGTCAGAATTTGGGGGATTGAGACAGAAGGAGGCCACTGATGGGATTAATATTAATATTAATATTTCCCAAGGAGCTGTACTCCCTGTGGCATGTGCCCTTTACCAGAATAAGCAAAATCCAGATAAACACTGCTGCAAGTCAGAAAAACCATTCATAAGAGATTTTTTTTAAATTTAATTTCACATTTAATACACAATAAGGAAACATGAAGAGTACATTCATTACTTCATTTCTGTAAAGAAACCCTGCCAAAAACTGCCAAAACAGTAGCATTCTCCAGAAGAAAACCCCATTATTTTAGTTATATTAACAATTTAGGCCCGAGATTAATTGCACCGGTGTGCCCTCACTTGCAAAACTCTGAAGACAAAAAACATTTGTATTTTTCCATTAAAGGCATGAGGGCAATGAAATGATATTTCAGTGGTGAACACTGCCCATAAATAAACTCAATAAATACATTTTTCTGGAATGTTTACAGTGGAGGAGCAGCTCACATCTTCCTTTTCCTAAGCAGAGCCTGCTGCAATGAGTGATCTAATGCAGATTTCACTTTGCATTTACTCCTGCAAGGTGAGAGGGATTTTCCTTGACTTAAACCCCCAGGATTTTTGGTGTTTGTCCAGAAAGTATTCAGAGCACAGCTCCAGTGGTACCATGAGTGCTCATTTCGTGCTGAATAGGTACAAAAAGCTTCCACCTGTGCAAAGTTCTGGATTTTTCTACCTTGTGCTGCAAATCACAGCTGAGGAGAATTCAGACCAAACACATTTTCAGGCCTTCTTTGTTCAGGATTGGAAACCAGAAGCCAAAATTCAAGTAAAAAAAAAAAACCAAAACCCAACCAACCAAACCCCAAACAAATAACTTGAAACCACCCATTAAAAAAATTATACATTAAAGTAATATTATTCATTTAAGTCATTATTAATTTAATTTAATATAATGAATAATTTAAATTAATAAAATTATATCTTATATAAAAATTATATATTATATATAAAAATATGTAAATTTCTATAAATTTATATATAAATCTGTAAATCTTGTTGCATTCTGACAAGCAGGCTTCTAGAAGCTTCTTTGCTCCCCAAATAGATAAATGTGTTCTTCCAATATTTATTTCAGTATTATCACAGCCCACTAGTACTTTTTTTACCCATAGAAAAACTGAATTTTCACGTCCTCTCTCACACAAAGCACTGCCTTCCTGCAGGATTAAAGCCCACTGCATTTAAATCTAAATTGATACCATTTAAGTCAAACTATTCTCAGCTTGAAGAGTGGGGATTTCCCACAATAGCACTCCACACAGAATAATTTCAACCCAAAAAAACAAAACAAAACAAAAAAACAAAATAAAAAATAAAAAACAGAAAAAGGCAAAAAATCAACCCTAAAGGGATCCTGCATCATCTGATTCATTGCAGTTAATGCATAGGAAAAAAAGACAAAATATTTCTCTTTATGCTTTTTGGGATGGCTTCCAGGTTCCAATTTTTATATCCTGACAATTGTCACTTGCATGACTCTGCAAAGCCAAAAGCATCACTACAAAAAAAGTCACCCCACGGTGGAAACAATTCCATACAAATTAAAATAACAAAGGAAAATGCCATTCACCAAGGAACCCTTTCCTCCCAGTGAAAGGAGGGTGCATTGAGATTTTAAAAAAAAACTGCTTCATATTTAATTTTTCACACTTTTGGTTATTTAAGGCTATTATGTCAATAAGAGTTTCATCATTCCAGCACCATCCTAAAAATCATGTCTTTCAAATACCCACTCTCTCAATTCCAGCAAGGCTCTGGACACTTAAAATTTCCATTTTCACTGTATCTGTAGCACCATTCTAATTAGCAGATAGCCCACCATTTACCTTATCTTTGTTATTCATACTTTAAATATTAAAACTGAAAGAATAATTTTTTTTCTTGCATTCTCATGGTATTTGTTTCGCTTCTGCACTTCCTCTGGTTTGAACAATTTCAAGAGCTGAGTTTGATTTTGTTTCCCAGGTCTGTTTCACTTTAGGGATATATTAATTTTTGTCAGTGTTTCCAGTGAAAAGAATTCAAGAACTATTTCTACAGAGTGGGCCACATTCCATTGAAGCCAGCAGAGAGAGACTCAGACAAATCTTGGATGGGACCCATCAGATCCTTTAATATCCTGTTTTCCTTTTGTTTAACCTACAATTGTTCTGGAATCCAAATATGTCAGTTCAAATGATAAATTAGCGTGAATATTAGAAATTGACTTCTCCAAAAACTTTGTATTTGAATACTCAAATACCATGGGGGACATCAGATCTCAGCCTCAATTATGGAATTCATTTTCCCACCAACACTACAGTCAACTGAAATAAATTCCCTAAGGTCAAACATTAGGCTTGGGTTCCATATTTAATTACAGTATATGCCATACAGAAGTACTGCTGCTTAATTTGGCATAGACTACAACTTACAGGCACATATCAGTGGTAAAACACTCTGCAGCTCTCACATACTTCTGAGAGTCGAATTTAAATACAAAACCATGGAGGTGTTTTGAGAGAATTCTTCAGTCTAGGCAGTTGTGTGGGTCAGAGATGAGCCTTGTCACTTCTCATGCTGTTGATAATCATCACCAGCTCGCCAAATTAACAATTAGCAGAAACATGAACCTTGCAAAATAGCTCTCAGCCCTGTATTTTAGGCTGATGAGCCAGAAGCTACACGGTTTTGCATCTCTAGAAGAGAACACTTGATTGAGTACTCAGTCTGGATTTTCAGATAAAGAAGTATCAGACATTTATAGGTGCCATTTGTACTCTTTGCCTTAAGGACTTTTTTTTTTCCCCCAGGCATTTATTTTTTTTCAGTAATTCTTCAGCACCATTAATATCAACCAAAGATTATAGTGAAATATGACTACCAGCCTTCAGAAGATTATTCTTATGACCCTTTACAAAACTACTCTGCCTCAGTTAAGCAGTCACAAGTGGCTGACATCTAAAAATCTAGGGGTGTTTTTTCTCTTTAGAGATTATTCACATGACAATTAATAAATTGTAGAAATGCTGAGCCTATCCTGTTTACTGCAAAATTATTCATTTTTTGGGGGGGGGGGAAAAAGCCAAACAAGCATCCTGGCTTCTCTAGGCAGTCAAGGTGCCAAGTAACTCACAGTTGTTGTTGTGGCCAGAGGATGCAGCATCTCCCCCTGAAACAGCTCAGGCAGGCACTGCCAACACTGCACCAGCTTCCTCTGGGCCATTGTGGCACCCCAGCCATGGAGAGACACCAACAGGTAAAAAGCATCCTTAAGGAACAGCAATTTCCATCCCAAAACCCGCCCAGGTTTCTGGTGCTGGCAGCAGAACCGAGTCAGAGTTTTCAGGGATTGGTATCTCTCTGCTCTGGGAGGGATGAAGTGTTGTTCTCACACAGATCAGCGACCCCCTGAGTGTCCAGGCCAAAGATTTCTGTGACAAAATGCCACCCTGTAGATCTGTTGATGGACACTCAGTCCCTTCATGTCTGCTCCTGATGCTGGAAGGAGCCCACACTGCCCAGGCACAGACCTCTGGCTCCCAGCCATGGATCTTCCATGAGCAATGAACACAAGGAAATCACTTCTAAGGATAACAAGAACATGCCATGAGGCCTCTGATAATGCCACAGGGCCAAAGAGCCACCCTGGGAAGAACCCCAAATTTGCAAAACATCCCCATCAGCCTCAGTAGCTTCTTAGGACTGAGCTAAACCAGAGCAGCACATTATTCAAAGCATGAATTACACTTGCTTGTGGTTTCATACCATGCATGCATTTCCTGTGCTTTAGCTAAGGAGGAATTACAGAGTATTCCAGGTTGGAAGGCACCCACCAGGATTATCCAGTTCAACTCCCAAGTGAATGGCCCATGTGGGGAATTCATTATCACCACCATGCTCTAATCAACTGAGATAATCTCAGAATAACATGAACAATTTTTTATTAATTCCACCAACAGACTTGGAAATCAGAGAATACCAGGTCCAGTAAGTCCACCCTCATTTCCTGGAACCTTGCCCACCCCACACTGCTCAACCCCAGACCCTCTCCAGTGAACATCTCCACAAAGCCCTGCATTTGGCATTCTAAGAAGACACAGGTGGTACCTGGCTTCTGTGCCCCACACCTCACCAGCACTGCCCCAGCATCTGAAAGAACCAGTCTTCTCATTTGTCAGAGGAGTTCACAAGAAGAAGTGTTTTTTCCTGGCATTTCCCAATAAACCATTGCCAGAAAATCCATATCTGAGGGGTTCCATCCAAACCTCCTGGACATCAGGCAGCAGAACCATCCCTTCCCCTGCTGGCACACAGGAATACCCTGCTGTTCTGTAAGGACAGACTGTGTCATCCTCAGTGTGGGACTTTTAATCCAGCTGCAGGGAAAGGCTGACTTTTGCAGCATGGTCATTTCAGCACAGTAAGCCACATGCAATGCAGTTTTTCCCATTTTAGTTTCTCAGAGGAGGAAAAAAAAATCAAAAAAAAATAAAAGAAGGCTGAAGGCTGATGACAAAGGAAGAGCCAGAGAGGCCTTACAGCAGAGATTATAAAAAAGGAAGGGACCATTTTTTATGGGTGCATACTTCAGCACTGTAGTTCACAAATAAATGTGAATGGCTTGCCCATCATTTTTTTAGCCATGACAACTTTCCTGAAATGGGCTGACAAAACTGTTTAATAGTATGAAGTTCTGCAAGCAGTAAATATCTGTAAGAATAAAGACCATTCTTGATGAAAACCATGCTAGTATTTAATTTCCACCTCTCACTTGATTAATAAAAAATACAATGCCACAGGAAAGCTGCTTATACACAAATCTAATTATTCCTGACCTCAAGGTAACGAGCTGGATGATATTTTCTGAGCACAATCATTTACTCCACAAAGCCCTAAAGATTATCCTGCAGGGAAAACTTAATTTTCATCCAACTCAATGGTTAAAACATTAAGTTTCAAAATAGTATAAATAAGAAAAAATTGTGAAAGACCTGTAAAAAAAAATAATCTGCATCTCAAAGCACAAGAAGGCTGGAAGAAGAATGAAGGGTTGGCACATCAATCATCTGCAAAAGGGAACTTTTCCCATGTGCCCAATGTGTTATGCCTTGAACTTTATTATTGAACACTGAAAAGATTTGGCATGCTATTCATCAGTGTGGGGAAAGTTCCAGGTTATCTCCCTGATAAAATAATTGCATTTTCATGGCACCAATAAATTAAAAAAAAATATATCTCGGAGAACAGGCGTTAAGAGTATTCCTAATTTTATACAGTCATCTGGATATGAAGTCATGACACCAAGTAATTTTATACAAGTACTGTGAGAATAACCAGGAGGCTCTATTAACTTTACCACACAGTCTCATTACAACTTTTAAAGTACTCAGCAGAATAAAATGATAGTCACCATGAGCTCTCCAGATCCACAGGATCCTGAACAGCGAGCGTGGAAACTCTTGCTGCCTGCACAAAAAAAGAAATTTAAGGGGATGAAATAAGGAAGGAAATGCCTTCTGCACCTTGGAAGCTATTTACAGTTTGATGCTACATCTCCAGCTCAGAAGACAGCATAATATGGCTGCTAAATGCAAAATAGCATTCAATAAAAAAAAATCCAGCCTTAAACTTCGTATTTCTCCAATAAATACAAACCCACATAACCCTTATAAATGCAAAGCAACACAGAGGTTTTAACCTGATCCAAACTAAACTCCAGTTCATGGAAAACAAGGCTCAGGTTTGCTTGAAAACATACATAAGCTGTGCTGTGAAAGACTGGACTACAAGAAGTCACAGCAATTTCATTAAGGGGACGGCGCAAGCTCAGAGCTCACTGGAGCGAGGTTTCTGCTCAAACAGGGAGTTCTGAGCCATCTAAGCATTCAGTTTTGATTAAAGGCAAGGCATAACTTCAGGAAGCAGCTATATGGAAGTCTTGTAAACATCTGCAAAGTTCCTTAGAAAGTAAAATTCTACAGCAAAAGCGTAAAGAGGGAAGCTCAACCTCAGCTCCCCTCCCACGGCTGTAATGAGCTTATTTGGTGCTATGTGTTTGCCACCATAGCAAAGCAGAGGATTGCACAGATGGAAATCCTAATTGCATGGCTATCACCTCACCCATAAAACAATCATTTGAATTCTCTAGATGCACTGGAGGATGCACACTGCTGGCTGCTGAACTCACACTGCTGCTCGGGTCAAAGGAAAAAAAAAAAATCCACTAGCTACATACAGATGTCAGAGTAAATCCTGGTGAAATATGGCAGGCCTTTTGCACACTTTATGTCTTCCATCAGCTTTCTGCTTTCACTTGACAACACAGTGGAATTTTTTTGGGAAGCAGAGATCAGATATCTTAATCTAGCTGAGATTTCAAACCTTTGCAGCAGGGACTGTCTAATGCAATACATAAGGAGATTGGCATAAAAGCTGAAAGTACATCAGCATAAATCCTACTCCTCCAAGTAAAAATTATGTCATCACCATCATGAAATAGAGATAAACTTCCTAAAATGAGCTATTCCATCTTGAGCTGCTGCTGTTGGATTTTCAGTCTTCCTGGAGTGTCCATCTAGGCTGTAAATTCCTCAAAGCAGGAAACGTTTTATCTTCAGTAGTAAGAAAAGAGCGCCAAGCACACGGTCTGTGTTAAATAATGTGCACACTGAGCACACATACACACACATCCCCACCATATCTAGCTAGATATAATACTGAATAATAGCCTGCTTTGAGCAGAATGCAGGAAAGTTTTATTATTTTCTATGTGTTTTCCAAGCAGCGTTTCCGGCAGGACTTCCAAGTAATTGCCTTGTTCCCAGAACTCCTGGGAAATCCTTTCCTTCCAGAAGGCACTTCAATATGAGCATGGATTCCCCACAAAAATAAGCAGACAGGAATGGAGCACAAGGAAAAAAAATTAAGAGTCAAGTTCAGAAGACTGCACAATGTTTTTTTCTAAAGGCTCCACAGAAACCCTTTTGCAGAATTAATACTTGAAGCACAGATGAAGTGAGTGGAGCTTTAGATTAATTATTTGATCAGCTGAAGGAGAGTCAGATGGGATTTGGGGAATTTTCAGCTTGTCAGGGGGATGAAAGTCCACCATGGGCAAAGAGGAGTGCCAACAAAGACTGAAAATATCTTGTGTCACATCCCAACAGGTCACTGTGTTGGTTCCCTTATCACCACCTCAAGCAGCTCTCGGAGGAAGCCTCCTGGGGCTCTCCACACCTTCCTCACTCTAGGAGAGTGAGCCAGGGAAAAGCTGAGTGAGAACAAAGTGGAACAGGTCTCTCCCATATCACAGCAAGAACAGGGAAGGTTTTTTACCATAAAATCATACCACCCCACGAGATGCCTCATTTCTGTCATCATTAACTTACCAGGAAGAACGTGAAGCCTTGTGAGAAACCTCAGGCTGGTTTGGGGGTGAACCTGAGGCTTTGGAGGTGCATCAGGCTGATGACATCCACACATGTTTTGAACACTGCCAGCAGCTCTGGAAGCTGCCAAAGCTGCTGACTCAGTGCACAGAAGCTCTGGTGCTGTGCCATGGAAGTGTCCACAGCTCCCAGACACAGAGCAGGCTGAGGGCAGCCCTGATCCGCTACTCTGGCCAAATATAGGAAATTCTCACGTTCCACCGGGGTTTCTGAGATGGCAGAGAATAGAAGAGGGGAAGAAAAGATGTGTTTAGGAAAAGGCAGACATACAGTGGCTGTAACTGGCCCTCAAGTGACTTTTATCCCTGGAAGTTACAGTTCTGGCGGGTCAGAGCTTCCCTGCAAATCAAAGCATCTAGGTTTGGCTGCCTTGTAGAATTTGCATTTGTTCTCATCACAGAGCAAACCACAAGGCTGCAGATAAAAATCTGCCTATCATCAGCCACAACAGGGCCAAACAAAATTTCTGCTTTGTGTCCCTCAGGTCTCGTGCACTTGAGGCCAGGCACAGACCCTTCATTTGCACTGATGGCAGCTGGATGCCCAGGCTGGTTTGTATATCCAGTCTGTCCTGGTTTGTGAGCTCAGAGATCTTACTGAGCATTGAGCCCACCGTGGTGCACACACTGCTCACAGAACAGCACAGGATGGTGTGCAGCAATGAATATCTAAATCATCTAAATCGTATCTAATAATTTAGAAAAATCTAAATTCCCTGGCTACTGCCTAACATCAAATCTCAGTTTGTTTTCTCATCTCTTGTCAGAAATTACTCTTGAAGTGACTGTCAAAGGAATGAAAGGGAATGCTAAAAGACAGGAACACTCAGCAAGGAAGACAAACAAATCTTCATTAGAATTAGATTAAAGCAAGGACCCACCCAGAACAGTTTCCCCTAAGCAGGGTTGCTCTTCCCAAGAATTCCCTCTTCCCAAGCATTTTTCAGCCAAGGATTTCTTTAGACAGGGCATCCCCAAATAATTTAACTCCTGCCAGGAAGAGTAAATTTCCTGGGCTCTTGAACTGCTCTGTTATTTCACAGAACCTGCAATTATTTAAACAACTCTTCATGCTCCTGACACTAAATGCAGTCTTTCAGCCTTTCTTTTCCCAAGTTTTCTTGCTCTTGTATTTTCCAGAAAGAAGCCTCTGGAAACAGCTCCTGTGCTGGCCTGGCATGAAAGTGCAGCTCTCTTTTTAAGCCTTGCCTTTGGCCTAAACACTCAGTTCTAATAATATTTGAATGGCATCATTTGATCAACACCAGTGTAATGCACACAGCCTGCAAAAACTGCATCAGAACAGCTCCTCATGCACACTGCAGGTATGAGATTTTATATATATATAGATATATATATATATATTTAGGTCCTATATCTATTGCCTTTGAATAACAATTCCTGCTGTTCCAGATGTTCCAGGTCCTCATGGCCCTCTAGCTCAGCTTAAAAAAAAAAATAATTAAAAAAACAAGCATCTCTCAAAAATGTAAAATCATATTTGTGTATATATATTATATGTATATTCAACTGTTGGAAGTTATTATATATAGCTTCCAACAGTTAAAGTAAAATTATTTCTCAAGCTCAAAGCTGAAAACAGATGGGAAGCACAGCACTGAGCATCTGGGAGTGCTTTGGTAGCCCAGCTACAACTGCTTATAAACCCTGGTTTGGGATCCTTCTCTCACCCACCCCTGCATATCGAAAATTCTCCCAGCTAAATCTCCTGAAGTTGTCATCAGTCCCTTTCCCTGCTATTTCCTGGTCACATTGAGGGTTTGTTTTCTTCCAGGACAGACATTCCCTGCTGTGCTTTTCCCAGTTTCAGACTATTTTTAATATTTATTTTAGGTTGTTATGACAACAGGGCATAACAGATGGTAAGAGTTAAAATTATGCCACAGGAGACGTTTATCATCATAGGTCTGCATAATGTGAGCTCTTGTTCTCTGAATTTTTCCCCAAGCTGGACACTCCCCTCATTATTTTATGATGGTTACACTAATGAATGTATAAGCCTAATGAATAGTATAAGCCTCTCAAATTTATCAGCACATGTTTGATGGGCTATGGTAATTGTATTAATGAGAAAGTGGCAATGTTTACTTCTTTATTTCTCACCACTCCTGAAAGAGCCAGGCTTCTGATAGCAGATTTCATGCTTCCCTCGGTCCACAAATAAATCACATCCATTTCTGTGGTGCAAAGTTTTGAAAAAAAAAAAGTATTTAATAGCATTATGGTAAATGAAATCCAGAATGGGTTGCACAAGGAGCATTTTATGCAACTCTGGTGCTTCAGGGGGATCAGGTACATCTCCAGCAATCTACTCACTCTGGGAAGGATCCAACAAAATATAAATACAGCTACCACTGACTTAGAGAAAGTTGTGTGCACCTGTGAGACCAGAATCTGAAATCTGGGGAGCACTGAACTTGGGGTCCACACCTCAGAACACCAGGACAACTTTCAGTATTGACTTCAGGAGATATTTGCAAGTGTTATTCCATCTTTCGTTAAGCTTGGGCCAGCTGAACCAGTTTTACTTGTCACCCAAGCAAGGGATGCTTGGCTAGCAATGAACCTAATATCTTCTCCTTGTAAGCTTTTAAAACCTCATAAGAATGGCAAGTATTCAGAAACCATCTATTTCTAGAGACAAAACTCCCTTCCAAAAATGTGAAATGATTTATTTCTTGGAGCAAATCATGAGAGGGACCACGAGAGCTCAGCCATGCCAGACTCCCTGGGAATCTCCAGCATCACATCCCAGGCACATTCCCATCACAACCAGTCACTAGAGGGGAACTGCAGGGCTCCAGTTTAGTCTGGTGCTCTTTAAAGACGAGTTAAAGGAGGGCCAGCCCTGTCCTGGGGGCAGCAGGAACAGCATCAGCCAAGGGAAGGGATTGTCCCGCTCTGCTCTGGGCTGGGGTGGCCTCACCTTGAGTATTTGGGGTGCCACAGTGTGAAAAAAGGCATTGAGCCATTAAAAAGTGTCCAAAGGAGGGAAACAAAGGTGGTGAAGTGTCTGGATGGGAAGAATGCAAGGAACAGCTGAGTTCACTGGGTCTGTTCAGCCCAGAGAAGAGGAAACTGAGGGGAGACCCCACTGCATTTACAATTTCCAGGATGGGCAGGTGCTGATCTCTTCTCTGTCAAGCAGAGACAGTGTAAAATGTCTCATGGCTTATCTGGTTCTTCTCCTCAGGGCTGGGATTCGTGAACAAGAGACAGTATTCTTGTTCAGACTCAGATATTTATAATTCCTTGGGTCTCCCCAGTTACTGTGGTTCACCACATACAAAGGTCAAATTCTCCCTTTGGGACCTGGCAGCTTGTGCAGTGCAGCAGTTTCAGGGTAAGTGGGGAACATTTGGTTCATAATATCTCAAATACCTTCAATCATGTTTGATCTCCTAAGGATGCAGCAAAGAACATCAAGCAAATTCCACAGGATCAGCAACCTTAAAATGTCTTAACAGATTAATAATGCTCAGAGTTACCAGGCAATGTTAACCAAAAAATATCTATATACATAGAATCATAGATTGGTTTAGATTGAAAAGAACCTTAAGAATCCTTTTATTCCAAACCCCCCTGCCATGGGCAGGGACATATTCCACCAGACCAGGTTCCTCAATGCCCCATCCAGCCTGGCCTTGAGCACTTCCAGAGATGGGGCATCCACAATGAATTTCCATGTCTCAGCTGAGGAATTTCATCCCAATCTAAACCTTCCCTCTTTCAGTTTAAGGCCATTCCCCCTTGTCCTAGTGAAAAGTCCTTGTGAAAAGTCCCTTTCCAGCTTTTCTTTTTTAGCTGCATAACCAAACATTGACCACAGCTCTGAGTGTGACCAGCCAGGCAATTCCTTATTCACTAAGCAGCCCATCCATCAAACCCAAGCCTCATGTAGCCACAGCTCTGAGCAAAGTTTGTGGAAATAAACACTAAATAACTCTGAGCATGTTCTCTAAGAAACTAACCTGGACTCCAAGAGTGGCAAAGAACTTGAGGCTGGAAATCTCAGTACAGCTCTGCTCTCCAAAATGCACAAGTTGCTATAAAGTAATGGCTTACAGTTCCCAAGCTAGAATGATCCCCAAAATTAATATCAAATGCAGATTGCATTCTTTATAATTATGCTGAAATCCAGAACATGGGGAGCAGTCCAGACTTTGATTACTGTGTGTACTGTTTTTCTTCAAGTTGTTTGAATTGCTTTTCATAAAAATCATTGCAAAGCTGGGAGCAAACCATCTGGAACAGGAGGAATTGTTATTCAAAGGCAATAGATATAGAACCTAAATATATATATATATATATATATAAATCTCATACCTACAAATAGGCAGTGCATCACAATTTCCAAAAGAGAAAACCATGGGCAATGCCCAAGCTACCTGCTGGAACCAACCAGGGACACAGGGAGTAAAAAAATGTGGGATCATAAGAAAAGGTAGTTTTAATAAAGATGTGCTGCAAAATTTTGTTGCTGCAGACCCACAAAAAAAAAATAAAAAAAAAAAAAAAGAAGTAAAATTTGGTTTCCAAATTAAATGTTTGGTGCCTAAGCTCAGCAAAGCAGCCTATTTGTAGAAGTTCAAGTCACAGATGGAAAGAATTTCCATTTAAAAGACTTCAGCACTCATCAAAATGGAACCTGAACACCTCTCTGTGTCAAGATCAAACAGCTTCCAGGGGTCACCCCTTCTTCCCAAAGAAAGGAAACAAATTTTCACGTGGAGAAATTGCCCCCTTGACTGATTTAGTGGCAGAGCTGCTGTACAGCATTGCAAGGATTACACAGTCTGTCACAGAGAGCTGGGATCATAAATGCCTTCAGAAGATCTCCCCAAGACTAATTCAATCCTTGCCAAAATATCTTCTTTCTGTATCTATTTCTGTATTTATTTCTGCAAAACTACAGGAAAAATAGTGGGCAGAAGTTATTGCCATCTTTTTCATTTTTTTTTTTTTTTGTGCAAAGGTATCTATTGGGTCATGCCTCAGTCTGGGTATTTAGGAATAAAAGCAGCATGAGGTAATCCCTCTACTGAGTGATTTAATTGGAGGTTTAAAAAAGCCTTTCATTCTGACTAAAATCAGAAATATGAGATACTGGACTGATTTTAAAACACAGTGATGTAAACCATACACGGTCTCCCTCTGTGATTTATATTTACATAAATGTTTCATTCATGCCTCTTTCCTAACCTTCCTTGTGCACATACTTGTCACTGAGAATCTCAAGCTGCACAGAACAAGTCTTCCCATTTGCCAGATATAAAAAAACCTAAAATCAATTTTTAGGCAAACTTCAGCCTCTCTTGCCATATTCCTACAAGACTGGAAAAGGCAATAATGGAGTTTATCTGAACAGTAAAGAGAAAAAAAATGCCAATTTTGGCATTCCATATACAAATAAGCAACTTAAAGGATTTGGGTTTCCCTTCAGCTGGTTGCCACACATTCCTCAAGAATCAAGAAGCCATTCCAAGCTTCCCAAGCCATTCCTTCCATACATGGGGAGTGGAAGGAAACTCTTCCTAGGATCTGCTTTCCCTTGGAATGAGTCAGCTGAGCAGGGCTGTTGTTTTTCACACACACATCCTTGCAGCCTTTGGCTGCTGAAATTTAGGAGCTTGGGAGGAGATTGCCCAGCTTCTTTAGCTCTTCCAAAACAGAACATCTTAGTAACTGCTCTGCAAACACAATAAAAGTGGCCAAAGACACTGGCACTGCTTTTGCTTTGTGAGTTATAAACAGAGCACGCTGCAAATGCTTTTGTTGCTTAGGATATCCTGCAAGGCTGACTGAAAATCGCTCATTTCTGGTGGTTTTTCACATCCAAAGGGTGCAGGAAACCCATGTTTTGGAAGGTTGTTGCTGTTAAAGCAGGACAAGCTCTTCCAAGTTGTGCCTCAAAGTAGATTTCCCCCAAATTCTTGCCAGATGAAGCCGGAATCTGTGCCCAGTGCAGCTGGTAACACATTTGTTCTCACTGATATCATGGAAAGACAAAGGGGAAAATTAAAACATGGCAAAGTCACTCTGGCATCATGCTTCATTCAGAGATGACAGCACCTCGGTAGCTGAAAACACAGTTACTGTGTTGAGACATATTTTTAAATAATTTTGGATGGAAGAGCTACAAAAAAATTGACACTTTGGGAAAACAAGCAACCAGCTACAAGCTAACCATGGATTACATTCAGCTTCCTTGTTAGGATATTTCAGCACAGAAGAATGTTATAATTGACTCATTTCCAAGGTTCAGAGGTGCTGTAGTTATGTACATAATTAGTTTATCATTAAAAATTGCTTTTCCTTTGTTGATGCAGCCACAGCAGTGGTTTAACCCAGTGTTATCACAAGCTGTCGAGTGCAGATGATAGCACAGAGTCAGACTAGGCTGCCTTTATGGTGTTATAACCTTATTTACTGCACTTCCCTTGTTTAAGAACATAAATTACACCATTTGCATCCTGAATATGCCTTTTACTTCTCTGCATCCAAGAGTGTGGCCAACACGGTATCAGAATCGCCACAATTACTGAGAACTTGAAATAAGGAAATCATTTCTCTCATTTAGCAGCACCTGCCCAAAAAGAAGCTGCTGAACTACTCTCCAAGTTAATACAAATCAAATGCCAGCTTTTTCAAGTAGAAGAGGCAAGCAGTCTCCATATCCACACTTGGATCTACGACCAAGGGAAGAGAAGAACCTGGTGAATTAAAGGGGTTTTTAATGCAAGCAGCTGGTTGCATTTGGAATTCATCATCTCACTAGAACGCTGAATTGTTAGGTCAACTCCACACAGCAGCATAATCATGGTGAAATAAAATCACTGACATTGAGATAGGGATTGAGAAAACCAGTAAAGGACATGGTTTGGAAATTGCATATTTCCCAATTTTCAAGTCTCCTGCCTTTAGAAGACTTGACTGTAGACCAAATACAGCTACCAATTAATTTGTTGCATGTGTTTACTTCTGTTATCTTAAATATGTAGTAGCTGGTTGTAATTTTTCTAGGAAAACACATGGAATGTTGAGCAGAGGAAAAAAAAGTTAATTATTCCAGGCTTGACAAGAGAATAAAGAGACTCCACTGCAGAGTCACAATATCATGATACATATATGATGCATATATTATGTATCATGATTTTAATGATATATTAATGATAATAATTTTATAGTATAACATTGTTTATATTATAGTATAGTATAGTATAGTATATTTATTATATATATTATAGTATATTTATTATATATATTATAGTATAATATATATCTATATACAATATAATATAATTTTAATGATATATTCAGCTGCTGGGACAAACCAAATACATATCAAGTCCATGCTGCTACTGTTGCCTGCATTTGTCTTACACATAAATTCTGGTTTTCTCTTGGAATTGTTCTCTTTTTCTTATTTTTTTTTTTTTTTAAAGAATATTGAAGTGGCCAAAGATTGGAAGTTTAATCAAATTTAACCAATTTTAACAGGCCTGCAGGATGGTGGAGAAAGAGAAGGATTGGTACCAGCTGAGCATCCTCCGCAGTGCATCAGAAAGGGAATTTAACAAAAAAAAAAGAAAGCTTACAAGCCAGCTTTGGATATTCTGAAGACTCAATTAACACTCAGATCTCCAAACCTTCCTTGTGATGACACATTTTGATCACAACCCCCTTCCAGCAGCCTGGTGAGAGCCCCAGGGCTTGGGCAGCATCAGCCTCAACCCCACTGAGTGACCCCCAGATCTGCAGGTCCTGGTCCACCCCTGCAGTGCCCCACAAAGATCTAGGTCACATCTCACAACATGCTTATTTAAAACAGGTTATTCCCTCTGCTACCTAAGGATTTAAAGCCAGCTCATACAGATTATGTCTTCCTCCAGGCAACATGAGCATTCATCTTACCTGAATAAGAGGGAAAGATCTCTTGGGCTGTAACTATTACACATGCCCCACTTTTAAGATAAAAAGTTCTTATTCCCAAGCCACATGGACACCACGTGTGTAAGGAAATGCTTTAATTAAATTCATTGGACTACAATGTGAGCCATCATTTAAATAATAGAAAAATGAGGTATTCGATTTCCAGGGATATTTTGTAATTGGAATGGGAGCAGCTGCCAAAAGACAAAAAGAAGCTTGAGGGCAAACAGAGCCTATGGGTTTGGGCAACAGCAGGTAAGCACAACACTGAATCTGAGATTGATTACGTGGGTTTGTCTAGTTTGGAAAGAAAGAGACTGAAGAATTAGCAGAGTCTTCTGAAATAAAACTCATGTTTTAAAAAAAAAAATACCAGCATCTGAACACACTCCATGATAAACTGAAAACAGCAGCATCCTCTTGCTGTGAGGACACATTCTCCTGTAGAGGAGGAATAGAAACTGTTTTTTAGCATGGTTTCATAAAAGTTAGTTGCTTCAGGTAGAATTACTTATTCTCTGATTAGGTCCTGCCTAATTTTTGCTAATTCTTGGGTGAAGATCCAGTGTGTGCTTAGGAAAAAGTCATCTTCTTCTAAGATACAAACAGCTGAGGGAAGCCTTCACCAATTCCTGTGGCATTTCAGGGTGGGAAAGTGTTCCCAGTGCAAATGAACCTCGCAAGTCAGGATTGACACAATCTGCACCTGCCATTAAAACAACAAACCAACACCTTACTGCACATCCTGGCCCTCTGAGGCTTCTGGGTTCTCTCTTTAGGTGAAATCAGCATCTCCCGTCCTCACAGGGCACCAAGCAGTTGGGGAAATGTTCACACTTTCAGCACAGGGGCAGCAGGAGTGCGGAATAGTGGAGGGCAGAAAGCAGCATGGCATAAACACTGCCTGGAGAAACCAGCAGGGAAACAATTCCCAGACCATCAGGTCTACACTATCCCAAGAAAAAATTTAAATGTTCTTTACTGTCCAAAGCCCCAGCTCAAAATGAAGACAATAAAATGAAGAGGTATCAGAGGCCTAACCCATCTCCAGCTCTGCAGCAACCACTGCTTACTCAGTAAGAACATAAATATATGTATGAAATAAAAAAGTCTGAATGAAACTCTCAAACCCAATTCCCACAGGCTGCCCTAACGTGAGCTATAAATATTTTAACAGGTCCATTGTTCTGTCTTAAAGACAGAAGGCCTAATAACATTTTACTTCAAGTTTTTCAATAATTGGCAATATTTTGAGAGCACCTGGAGACAAAAGCCCACGGGAGAATTTCAGGCTTCATTGGAAACGATGGTCTTACTATTGCAGAGGGGAAAAAATGGATAACTTGATATTTTTCCTAAGTCTCATTAATTTAAACCAAGTACAGAATTTGGGAGGAGTCTGACTCATTATACTGGAATGTTCAGTGTTGTCAATATTGGAATAAACTCACTGTCACACCTACGCTTTCTACATCTCAGCCTGGACAACAGAACTAAGCACAGAGCTAGATCTGGGTTTTGAACCCAGAAATCCATCAATGATCAAATTTAATCATGTCAAGCACGCAGTAATGAACCACCCCCAATGGACAATGAAATCACCTTTATAAGTAAGCAACTACTGCAAAATCCATTATAAACAGCACAAAGGACCCAATTGTTTTCATTTCAAATTAACCAGGGTTGTTTCAAGTCCAAACCATTGCCAAAATAAACCAGAATAGTTACATCATAGCACAAAAGGCAGCCTAAGTATCCCTTTCCTGAGGCAATGATGGCATCTAATCAATTTAAATTCACATTATTAGCTGTGCAGCAATAGGAGAGGCAGAGTATTGGGGCATTAAATATTAAGTGTCCTTCCACAGCTTTGAAAATTCCCCACAGGGTCAGGTGCCTGAAGACCTAAGGGCCAGAACAGAATTTGTGAAGGCACATATTTCTTATCTAGGCACACAGATCTGTAAACCCTCATTTTAAACAAATGTGTTCCTTCTGAAACCTATTTCAGACCTCTTCCCCTTTATTTTCCAGCAGTGGGCTCCAACTGCTGCCAGACCTCTGTTTATGCAAATGGGAAGAAATTCCATTTCCCATTTAGCCAATGCCACAAAAATGACCCTCTTAATTAGCTTCAGGTTCTTTTCCAGAAAGTTTACTAGGGGTCAGAAGTGCAGTAAAGCCACAGAAGAAAAAGAGTAGGAGCAGCTTGGTCCTTGAACCCATAACTCCACACGAACCAGCTCAGCCTTCCTACATTGCCCTGTTCTAAAGGGCCACAAAGATTGGATGGGATGGGATTGCATTGGCTGCACATCCAGCAAGTGAAATTCCTCCTGCAGAAGCCCAGGAGATCTCAGGAGTCCAGGAGCACTGGTGTGAGAGGCTGTAGGGTGCACCTGGAACACTGCAGGGACCACAAACGCTTTGCACCATCCTCAGCTCCATCTGCCTAAAAGTTTCTTTCTTTTCCACAGGCCCATATTCAGTATTTTTTAAGGTATTTTAAATACTTCAGTATTTTTTAAGACACTTTAAGATTCATCTCACTGAACTCTTGAGGCTGTTCTGATGCAAATCTTTTTGGAAGAACTTCATCCCAAACCTTTCCTTTTTTCTCCTAACACCCTGCAATTATGATGATTTCTGCAAGTTACCCACACCCATCCCAAGAGCAAGAATGCAAAACAGGTTATCTGCTGCTGCTTGACCTTTTAGGTAGCTGAGAGCACACACACAATTTAAAACCAGACATATTATTGCCTTTCACTCAGCCAGTAACTGAGGGATGCACAAAGGCAGGTGTGCAGATATTCTGCGTGCTAGAAGGAAATGGGAAACATCTCCAAAACACCATAATCATTATTATTATTACTATTATTATTATTGTTGTTGTTGTTGTTGTATTTTTATTATTATTATATAGTCATTATTATCATTAGGGGAGGGGGAAAAATACAATCAGGCTTTGCTGATTCTATCATTACCAGTTAATTTCAAGCTACGCATTTTCCTCTTAACTTTGCCAAGCACTTGAGCACAAAATTTCCCAAATTTTGCCACTGAGGGCAATGCAGGGGAGGCAGGACACAGGTCAGGCAGCCTCCATGGGCCCATCAACAGCTGCAGGCACAGCAAGCAGCAAAGCAAGCCCAGGATCCATCCAGGGATCCTCTCAAGAGCCAGAGAGCTGGAAATGTGCAGGACAGCCACCAAAACCACACATCCAACATCATTTCAGGAGGGAGAGGCAAGAGCAGGGCTGGCAACACCAGTCCCTTACTGGGGCTGAGCTTAACCAGGGCTCCTGTGCCCATGGGAGGGATGCAGGACTCAGGGAAGGTGATCAGGGACATCCCAGCTCTCACAATGAGCAGCTGCTATCACCTCTTCTGGAACTTCAACAGCATAAGCAAGGTGGTGTGTCACTAGTGGACAGAAAGTAGGAAACGAGGGTTCATATCACAGCAGCTGAAATTTTATTTCTCAGGAGGCAAAGCCTTTATTTCAGGGTTTTCAGCCCTTTTTATAAGGTGTTCCAATACAGGTTGACCTGTTTGGTACAAGGAGCAACACCTCTCTCATCCCATTGGTGGGACGAGACAAAAACACCCTCAGAACGTCTGCGTCATCTTTTTGAGAACAAAAATCTTACACAAGAGTCCTTGAGAGAGGAAAGTTTCCCAAAATACTTTCCCTTGGGAAACAGATCAGTCACTGAGAGCCTGAAACTCTCTCAGGTTCAGAAAATCATGTCCACAATGGTAAAATAAAGGTGAGTATCCAATTCATTTGGAAGGAAATTCACTTGTTCTCAACAATGAAGGCATAGCTTTAGGATTTTCACTTTAAAGAAGAAAGAGGTGCTCACCTCCCCATGTTAGCCATATTTTTCTTTCTGAGAGCCTCATAATATGTGATATCATGATTTTATGGCACTGAGGTACACATTCATTGTCAAATGAAGCATGCCAGACTATTTACTGATAAGTCACAAATCCCTTCACAGCCAGTTTCTGCAGTAAGACACCAAAGATGTCAAAGTGAGGCTACAAACACATCCCAGGCATTCGGTGCAAATTCTAGAGGAAGGCTTCAGCAAGGATCTCAAACTTGTTTATTGCATGAATACATCAGCCTCGAAGGCAAAGAGTTCTGGGTGTTAAAGTTTGTGCTAAAAGAAACACACATCATAGAGTCCTGATGTTCTGAGCAGCAGCTCCTACACATTATTTCTTCTTCTTCTTTCTTTTCTTCTTCATTCTCTTCTTCTCTCTCTTAACCTAAATACAGGGGGATTTTATTAGTTATTTATAAATAATATAATAGTGATATAATATATTATGTATTATAATATATATTATAATATACTATATTATATATATTATTATATAAAATATATAATATATCATATATATTATAATATAATATATTATATATTTTATAATATGCTATTCTATATTCTATATTATATAATATAGAATAGATTATATATTATATAGATATATATTATATTATAATAGATATTATTTTATATATTATATTATATATACTATTATATATAATAATATTATATATAATATTCTAACTTCATATAATATTATATATAATAATTTATAATATATATTATATAAAATAGAATAATATAAATAATATATGTAATATAGGTATTATATAATATATAATACATACTATATTATACATGTTATTTAATACATAATAAATTATATAGAATATTATATAATACATTATATGTAATGTATAATATGTACTATAATATGTACTATAATATAGAATTTATTATTTATTTGTTTATTTATAAATTACCTAATCAGCTAAAAACACGACTCTAAAACAGTTTTCCTACACTAATCTGAGCTTAATTCTAATGTGCAAAAGTAGTGTTAGTTCTTACTTAAAATCTACGTACATATTTCTATTTGTTTGCACAAATAGTTCTACTTGGAAATGAAAGTAATGTTCTACCGTGTTTTTGTTATGTCTGGAGTTAATTTTGTAAAAAGTAACAGTACTGAACTTTAGGTTTTAGGGCTTTTTACTTGCTAACACAGTCTCCTAAGGCACTTAAGAGATATTTCACTCACTTAAAACTAAAACTTAGACTCCTTATATTAGTTTGATTAAAGGCTCTGATTCAATCCCTGTATTCCTTTCCCTCTCTGAGGGACTCAGAGAGGATTTTATTTCATTTCAACACATGCTTGCAGGAAAAGAGACACTGTCCCCCCTGGAAGGGATTTCCAACACCCTTTAGGTCTCTACATCCCATTTCCAGCAGCAGATGAGCTCTTTGCTCCTGCTGATGGATGTCAGAGCTAAGAATAGCAGCATGCTTCTCCTCTCCACACTGGGGACAAAACTGGGTTTGGCAGCAACTCCTCTCTTGGTGCCTTCTGCAAACACACCCAGATGGAACAGCACAAACACAGGGAGAGCAGGAGCTGCTTCATCAGCCACAGGGAATCTCTGCCGGAGGAAAACGGGACGGAGGAAGGAGGCAGCACAGCGAGGGGCTGGACCACGAGTACCCAAGGCAGAGAAAGAGTCATAACAGGGCCAATGAAAGTAAAAAATGAAAGATTTCCCAGCCGAGTCACAGGGATTTGGCATTTGAACTCAGGCTCTCAGGCTTCATTTTTAATTGTGCTTTTCCTTGGCACGGAGCAGTTTCCATAAACCAGCTTAGAGGGACGAAATGAATAGGCAGAGCTGTGTGAGGCTTGGAACACTGGGAGCTGAAATGCTGACTGTTATCTTGGGCAGCTCACAAATGGGACTTAGGCAAGCTGGGAGCTGCTCCACCACTGCTGGAACTCCTGACCTTTTCCTGGACGTCAGATGGGAATGATTTTTAATCTATCCGGTCTGGACTGAATTTGATCCCAAGCACCAGGGCAAGGAAAAAGAAAAAAAAAAAGTTTATTCTCTAAAAGCTTTACATACTGGATGCTTAAAATCTAACTCTCACCCCTTAGAGCTATATTCCCAGCTAAGGGCTGGTAAGAAGCAACATGTTTTTTGCTTTAATCCTTTCCAAAGACACATTCCATAAATGGTTAGCATCCCTGCCAACCACTCAGCCTCTTAGTGAGCCCACATACCAGCTTTAAAGTAAGCTCTTCTAAAACCAATGCAACAGTCCTGTGGGTTGAGTTTATATTATTTCCAGATCCGTGTAGCTGCAGGCTCCTTTTTAAAGTTGCAAATGATAAGTCATCTCTTTGTTGCCAGTACTTCTTTTTTTTTTTTTTGTTTAACTTTGTTTAAACTGTTCACTGATGCATTTAGTGAAAAACAGACTGTACTAGATGTAACTTAGCAGTATATGCTGTGGCAACAGGAACACAGTCTGTATTTTGCAGCAGGAGCAATGAAGAATCCCTATTTGGACAATTTAGTCTATTAATAAATCAGTTTAGTTAATTAATTAATTCAGTCTAGTATATCTATATATCTAAATATATCTATATAAATATATCTATATATCTAAATATCCAATTAATAAATTCAGTTTAGTAATAACTCCAGTACAGATATCAGTATTAAAAAAACAAATTTAAGGAAAAAAAAAAAAAAGAAAACAAGATATTGCACTGACAGCACCTTTCATCCCAAAAGACACCCAGTTATAGCATAACCTGTCAAAAGAAACCACCCTAAAAAGAAATACAAAGGTGTAGGGGACTTCCTGACTTCATGCCAGTTATTCACAGGGAAAAAAAAAAGTCTTAATACAGTCACTCCTGCTTCTGGCCCACTGGGGTTGGGTAAATTCCTGATTTCTTGCTGATGTCTCCCTGTGCTGACCAGCACAGAAAGCAGGGAACCAGGCACCCAGGACTCCTGGAACACTGGAGTCCTTCCTTCTTCTCTATTTCCTGAGAGCCTGTAAAAATATATTGCAAAAAATGACACCACTATATTTTATTTTATATTTTAGAAATTTATATTTTAGAAATAGAATTGTATAAAATATCTCCTCTTTTTGGCTTTTACCCAGTTTTACCCAGTCCTGCCAGGACTCACCAAAATTCAAGCTGGAGCTGAGAAAGCACTTACTCCTTGTCAAAACAGGAGTTAATTTTCTCCTCTATCTACCCCGGGTTGGAACACCAGGACTTTTCTTTAGCTTCTCTCAGGAATTTGGTACCAGAAGCAGAAACAAAGAGGAGCAAATGCAGAAAATTCCAGGGAATGATGCTACCCTGTATCTTCAGACCTCATTCCACGGGGCCTCTTCCACCCTTGCTCACACCAGAGCTGCTTTTGGGTAATCAGTGGGAGCTCTTTGTTTACTTGAAGCAGAATCTGCTTTTAGCTCCCAACTGCACATGGACGTGTGGAGATGTGCAGTGGTGCCCAGGGAAGGGCCTGAAATTGTTTTTAAATTACACATCCTGCAAACTCATCAGCCTCCAACTCAACATTGATAAACAACTGGGAATTGGTACTGGAAGCTCCAGTCAGGACTGGATTGAGGCTGGCTGGCTTTTTTTTTTTTTTGCAAGTATACTACATTTATCAGTATACTGTGTTTGACCCTTTTTATGGATCATCTGGGAAACCAAAGCTCCCCGTGAGCTCACACTCTGGTTCTGCAAACATTTATATAAACAACTTAATCCCACATACTGGACTGGTCTCCTAATTGAATATTTGCAATATTCACTTTAGTGTAAACTGACTTCACAGGACACCAGGCAGCATTTTCTATACTTTAAAAGCAAGACTGGCATTAAAATTTAAAAAAAAAAAAAAAAAAATAGAATAAAAAAACACCACAACCCAAAAGCATTTTCTCCATACCTTAATTCACCCTAAATTTACCTTTTGTCCTTTAAAAGTGGAGAAAAGGCAGGATGGAAAATAAGAGTGAGGGTGAAAAAAGCAGAGCTGACTGACAAGCATGCTCAGTTCCCCTTCACTTGCTCTGTGGTACTGTCATGGTCTGATTGCTTGGAGGCCCCCCAGAAATTCAGATATAATTCAGATATGGTACATCTGCTTCTAAAATTCAGATCTTTAAGCAAGAAAATTCAGAGTGTTTTGTTTTTGGGGTTTTTTTTTCAGTCTGGTTCAGCTGTTTACCCTCTTCAGGGCAAAGCAGAAAGTACAGAGCCAGTGCAGTTAATAGGAATATTTATTGACCTTGGGCATACATGGGAGCTGCTTCATAAAGCTACCTTGGCATCTCCCAAAGGCCTGGCACACTCTGGTAGGGCAGTGAAGCTGCAGGATTATTTTGCAGGCAGAATGGAGTGAAACAGGCTGCAAGGCTGAGTTTCCTCCTGCCAGTGCCTCAAGCTGAGGGCTGGAACAACTTTAGGATAAGCCTTGGGCTGGAACAAAACTCTTTCCCTCTCATTTCCCTTACATGGTGTGTCTGACACTGCTCTGGGGGACATGCCTTGGTTACTCCCTGCCTGTTTATCTCAGTTCTCATCATGGGATTGAAATGACTGGTTTATAATTCCCAGATCACAAGGAGCCACATCCTGGCATCTCTCACGCTGATGTAAAGCCCGAGATCCAGAGCAGCACAGCCACCCTCAGCCTTTCCCAGCACAGCTGCTCTGCCTGGGATGGCACCAGGCATCCTAAGGGAACCTCTGGACCACTGACAGGGGGAGGAGATGTTCCTGTGGCTCATCTGCTCAAGGGAAACAAGCTCAGGCCTTTGTCCCACCATAACTTACTGGGATGGTGCAGAAAACTCACCAGGGAGTTCTCTCTTCTCCAGCTAAGTGAAAGAGGTTAGAGATAAAACACAGACAAGCTGGGGTTTTGTTTTCCTTCCCCCATTAGCACCAGTTTCTCTGCTGGGTCAGGCACCCAGATAAGCTTTTTGCTGCAAGTATCATCCAAGTGGTGTTGTTCAAGGCTTTTATTTGCTTTAATGAGGATATAAAATAAATCTGGATGGGAGGGATAACCAAGCTGGTTCGGGGCTGGGCCCAACAGCTTTTCCCTCAAGTTCTGCTGGCAACAGTGAATAAATTCAGTGCCAGCCATTTTCTTCTGGTGCTGGAGGAGCTTTCCTAGCTGATGGGATGCAGCCCTGCTGTTCAGCTGGTGAGAAGGTGAATTTTGGGACAGAAGGTCAGGAGAGGGCGTGTTCCCTGGACTGCAGCCTTGGTAGTTTCCTCTGTAAGGGCAGGAGCCAAGAGGAACCATGAGTGCTCAGGCTGGGAGTGAAAGGACACAGTTAACAAAGCTGATATTTGAGGGATGTGTCATAACATTCCAAAGAGCAAAAACTACAACAGTGGAACGCGTTTTCACTTTGAGATTGTGTCTTTTTGGCTAATGGATGCAGAGAGAAACAAAGGATGGGGCTTTATGAGAGATGGGGAGGTGAAACTCAGGGCTTTGAGCCACCCCATGGAGAAGGAGCAGGTAGTGAGACTCACCTGGACTCACTGCTCACCATCCATGTTTCATCCATGAGAAGAAAAGATAAAGGCTCATAACTAAACTCAACCAAGCCCCATTGCTGGCACAAACTCTCAGTGAGATCCATGGGGTTTGGATAAGGCCCTGAACGAGCTGCCTTTATGCCTTCAACTCCAGAGGTGCCAAAAGTGGATTTGGGGAATATGAAACAAGAGAGAAATTCCCACAGCAGCACTGTTCTCTTTAGGTGGTACTCATAGAGAGCCTGTTCCTCTGCCAGCTCCATAAAACAGGGCTGGTACAGGGGGATTTGTGATTTTTTTGCTTTATCCATCCTGCACCACGTCAGACTGGGCCTTCCTTACTTTCATGTCAGCTTCTCCCCAGTGACACCACCTAAAATAAGAGTGCCAGGGCTGCCAGGCATTTTAAAGAGACTGAACACAGCAATAACACCAGTTACTGCTCTCTGTTGGGCTGGGTCTCTTAAATGTGTTCTAGATGGGGGGTTTGGCTTCCTTCAGGACAGCAGGGGAAAAAAGTCGTTGTTCAAGCATTGTTCTTCCTTCTGAGCACAACGGGGTTGCGTTTTTTGTCCCACAGAGCGACAGGTTTTCAACACAATGGATGGAAGTGTGAGCTCCCAGCTTTGAGATGGCAACACATCATGTTCTGGGGACTAGAATTTGCTTTTGAACTTGAGCTGAACAGGCATTAAAAATATTCATATCTCTTGACTGTGTCATTTACATGCAAAATGAGTGTGTTTGTGCTGTCCTGCAAGATCTTGTTAGGAAGCACATCTGACATTCTAATGAAGGACAATTTTCATTCAGTGCTCTTGGAGGATAAGCGAGCTCTGGATCACTCTTCACCTACACCAAAGCCAGAGCTGAACACTGACAACAGCAGAAGTGTCAGTGTATTACTGATTGAGCCTGTCCTGGTGCAATATTTTGGATTCCTGCCCCATCAGCTGCAATCCTGAGTGGTGTGCACGGGTGCAGAGCCAGCCTGTTCACACACAGCAAGCCAAAACCTCCATCCTGGCATCCCCGTGAATGTGCAGCAGCCACTTTCCCAACCTGAGCATGCTGGGCTATTAGAGGTGCACAAATTGATCTGGAATTATTCAGCAGCCAGATGTCTAGAACTGACTGGGCCACTGAATTGCCAAGAAAAACAATCAGCTATTTGCAGAAAGTAACTGGGCTGGCAAGTCTTCAACCTGCAGCAAAAGGAGTGGGAGTCCAAGCCATCCTTTTAATATAGCTGCCGATCATCATTATTTCCTGGCTACAGAGGATGAAATAAATTGCTCATCATCTTTTTTAATTAAGTTATGCAGCTACAGTGGACACACCACAAAGCCTGTAATAGCAGAAGTTGCTGTCACAGAGGAGCACAGAGCAGTAGGCATTCTGAAAGTACAGTTTTGTGTAACTATCCAAAAGAAAAGTGGGAGAAATCCAGGCTGTGTTTAGCACTGAGTCTTGAGGTAACCAGTTACCACCCCACCAACTGAGGTTAAAAAATGAGGTTAAAAAACAAACACATAAATAAAAAAGGAACCCTCCCCGTAACAATTATCCAGGGATGCATTACACCAGGGCTGGCAGATTCACGAGCTGCATCTGAAGAGCCCAAATGCTCCCCTCCCTGCATTTACTGCAACGAAATGAGCTGAACTCTCTCACCCTGCTGTGCATGGCAAGGCCAGAGCTGTGCAGCCCCCACACAGCAGTGGGTTTCACACACGGGCTCACTCGTGGCTTTGTGCTCTGAGAGCTGATCATTACAGTGCAATCAGCATTAATCCCTTGGGGCAAAGCACATGTCAAGGTTTACAGCCCAAACACACGCAAAAACTAGCTCCTTTGTACAAGGCTGTGCAGCCAGGGAAGGGCTGACACCACCCATGGAGCCTGGAACAGCTCCTTCTCCTCAGGGCTTGGTTTATCTTCCAAACACAGAACTCTTTTCCTGACCAAAACAGACAACAGAAACCAGAGCAGAAGTGTGCTGCTCCTCTGCCACACTCTGCTAGAAACAGCCACAGTGACCACACAGACTCTCTAGCCTTAGCTGGGAAAGAGAACAAGTTTTATTCCTCCAGATCTTCTTTTATAGACAGTTCTGAGCAGGTGTGAGAAGGTAAAACTCTCATTGATCATGGAACCAACACGTCACCATCACTGGACAATTGAGAACAGCACCCCTTGGCTGTTTCTTACAATTAACAAGGAACAAACAGCACCTGCAAAGGTTATTTTCCTTCTCCAAGGACTGTTTGGGTTCCTCCTTATGATTTTCCAGGCCAGAGTGAGAAAGTTGTGTGATTTAGTTTCACACAGACACTGTGCTCCTGCCTGATCTCTCACATTCAGCATCCACACTCCTCCATGTCCCATCCTCCTTCCACTGCTTACAATCCCTCACCCCACAAACCTCACTCCCCTCCTCACTTTGATTTGTGTGATGCTCCTATTGACAGGGAGATTGTCTCACCTTTGAGCCTCTGAGTGCTCCTGCAGCACTAAACAGCATCCTCTTGCCCAAAGGGGAAGCACTGCTCATAAAAAAGCCTTCACAAAAAGCAGGCATTAAAGTTGTCCCTCTCTTCCCTGAGGATATTTTGCCACAGCAGTGTTTGCTGGGCAGGGAACAAGTGATGTCCTCATGATGAGGAGAAGTATCACAGCAGAAGGGGGAAGGAGTGAGCACTGCTCCTGGTCTAAGAGGAAAGAACAAATGACAAGAGAAACAGAGGCTGAGGTGAAGCAGCTCTTTAGATACCTGTTTGCTTTCTGCAAATGCTCCTTCCTTGCTCTCTGCTCCTGACAGAGCCCATTTTTCTATCCATACACACACTGAAGCAGTGTTGGCTGGCCCTGGACACCCTCAGACAGTCCCTGATGTCTCAGCAGCCTCTTTCTTACAAAGAAAACCATTAAACTTTTTTTTAAAAAAAAATTTTAATTTTTTTTTTTCATTTAAATTTTTTTTCGTTTGTTTTTTTAAATTTCAAATTTGTTCTTATTTGTTTTTCCCCCAAATCTGGCTTCAGGAATGGCTGACAAATGACTTTAACATTTCAAACAATGGATTTTAGTCGGAGATCAAGCAAGAACCTGGATGTTAAATGATTGGGAGGGTTATTGATGATGACAGACAGATGGGTAAGCAAGAAAGACTAACACCAAAGTTACCTCCGTGTCCCCAGTGAGCCATGAAGCATTATGTGACCATCAGCTCCATCAAGCTTAGGATCAGATATGCTCACCCTGTGAACAAAATTATTTAGAAATATTTGTAATATTTGATCTTCCTGTTGCCTCCCAATGTGCTGATTGCCACTTCAAATCAGTCTCCTGATGACTTTGCAGGGAAAGAAGAGATTTGTCCTGCAGCCCACGTGTTATACAGGCCTTCTGAATATCTCTGGTTATTAAAACACTCTCAAGCACGTTTCTTTTCTGAGAGGGGGTCCTGGGTGCTCCTGTAAATTATTCCATTGTCATTCCAGAGGAAAAATGCCTCTTCCCTTCCCCTCTGGAGGAGCACAGGTGGCACCCTGCCTCCTGTGCAGAATGACCCCTATACATGGGCTCAGAAGTGATTTGGGAACTTGCACCAGGTAAGGCCACACGTCATTATTCCACAGGTAAAGCTTCTGTAGTTAGCAGCAGCAAAAAGGGAAAAATACCAGGAAGTTTTCATAGAAAATGTTCAGGGAAAAAAGTTTTCAGGTTTTCCAAGCTTTTGGAAATATCTGAGCTATTTGAAACCTCCTTCAGTTTATGCACTAGAGAAGGAAATAGCAAGAAAAAGGCAAGGATTTGGACCAATTTGAATTTTTATAAGTCATTTTTCATCACAATATTTTTTCCAACTTCTCCCTCCCATCACTCTCCACAAAGATGTGAAGGACCCACATTTTACTGATGTCCCCTTTATAATTCTGCAACTTTGCTGCTTTGGTGCTTTTGGCAGAAGCATCTACCCAGCTCTGGCTTGGATTTTAGGGAAATACCTCTATTTTGCATAGATTCACCTGCTGCTTTTTAGGATCTTGCACATCCAATAACCTGCAAGGCTCAAGTTATTCAGTTTTGCAAGGAATCAGAGACAAAGGACACAGGACAGGGCAACCTGGCATGAGACAGGCAGTGCTGTCAGCAGTCCAGAGATTCTGGCAGGTTTCCACGGCACAGAAAGGAGGAGGTGATATGAAATGATGGACAGGATATTAAACCAAAAGGAAGAAGCAGAGATCCTCCCCAAACACCCCCTCACTGTTTCTCTGTAAACAAACAAACATGTTAATCAAGGAAGAGCAAAAAGTCAGAATGCACTTTGCAACCAACTAAAGAAAGCCCTAAAAAGGCACAGACAAGCCAAGACACACAAGAATCCTGAAAGAGAAGTGCTAGAAGTTTAAAAAGACAGTGAAACAGGATGTCAGAGAGAACTCCATCAAGATTACAAAACATTTTTATTACACTTGGCATTAACAGCTGAAGTCCTCTAACTGTGGCTGAGATGTAGAAGGAACATCTATAACACTCCATTGTATATTAATTTAACATCAAGAAAAATGTAATTCCCTGGGAACATGAGGCCTCCTTGGTGCCAGCTGTGCCAGCCTGGCTTTTCACCCTCCTCACTCTGCTCCTGGCCAAGAACACTTCCAGAAGAGGATCACTGAGCTCTGGAGTTTGCTGTGCCACGAGGCCTTGAGAAGGGAGAAGCCAAACCGGGGACACGACCCCGCTGGCAGGGGAGACACCCCCGTTCCAGAGGAGGGATGAAGCCCCAGTTCCATGGCACTGATGGAGATTTTCAGGGTCAGAAATGGTCCCTGTTGCTGCACACCGTGATACCCCTTGGGTTTTCCACCCTGGATGAGTGGAGTGCTGCAAAAGGTGCAGGGAAACAGCAAAAATGATGTGCTGAGAGACACCTCTGCTCGTGAAATACTGGGGGAAATCTCCCAGTTTCTCCCCACTAAAAGGCTTGGCAAGCACTGGAACAGCCTGACCAGGGAACTGCTCAATCCCCATCCCTGGAGGGATCTAGCAGGATGTAGATGTGGCACTCAGGGACGTGGTTTAGTGGTGGGCTTGGCAGTGGTAGATTTACAGTTGGATTTGATGAGCTTAAGAGCCTTTTCCAACCTAAATAAATGGTTGCATGGGTTCTCTGTAACACCTCTGCCAGGCAGGAATATCACAGCTTTGTTGTGATATTTGGAATATCCTCCTCAAGTGTGACCAGGAAGAAGAAACCTCTCTCCTATGCACAGAGACTTTCCCTTATTTTTTTCTAGCTTCTCAAAGAGATGCAAAGAAACAGAGACTTTTAAGTGGTTGTGCTGAGGCAGTAATTTCATGGTTTGTTCAGTTCCAGGCTTTAACCTCGGTGCCAAGAATCAGTGCCACATAATAATGAAAAGTCTAAAATGATTTTTAAATACAGAGGGAGAGAGAAATGCAGTGCAAAATACAGCTAAAAATAAAAGAGCAAAAGTAAGCAAATAAGGAATGCTCAAAATTGGCATGGCAGTTTCCTCTGGATCAAAATTAAGGCTTAGTTACCACCCAGTCTAGTGAACCTGGAGTGGATCTGGAAGACATTAAAGATTTGGAATCAAAAAACACAGAGCTGAAAAGTTATATTTGATTACTAATTAAAATAAACTGCAAAAATAACAGCAGTAGGCTGCCAGTATCATTTGTCCTTCTGCAGTGCATCCAAACACGCTGCGTGGAATTGCACTGCTCAGTCCTTGAAAGAGAAACATTTGAATAAAAATGCATAACCAAGTTTAGGAACTTTAGCAACAGTGCAGAGACATCAGCCCATGCATGTTCTGAATGCTTAAAAACAGGGATGATCCTGCATGGATCAGGCTCAGACTGGTGCTCAGGCTGGATCCCAACTGGAATCCCCTGGGCCCACAAGCAGGTTCTCAGGTGCCAACTCATATCCTATATAAGATATAACATCTTCATTTAATGCATCTTTTGGCCTTTCAACTACAGAGTGTATTGAACTCCAGAAAGAGCCTTTGAACTTCTATGGAAATGTTTATATATATATATATATATTTTACCTTTTTTTTTCTTTTTTAACGGGTGTCAAGGATGCTAAAAAAGAAAAGCAAAGTATCTGGGGGTTTGGGTTGGTTTTTTTGTTTAAAGCACAGTCTGAACTGAGCTGGGTTCTGCCATCTATCAGTTTGTGATTCCATCACATGGACAGCAGGGCAGTCCTGCTGGGAGTCTCCCAGAGGAAACACAAGTGCTGGCAGACCCGATGGCAGTGATCCCCCAAACAACGTGGATCTCCTCAGAGCTGAGAGACTGGGTCTCTGACAAGAGATTAAAGATGGAACTGTGGCCCATGAAAAGCTCAGAAATCCTGTCACCAGAGGAACCTTTGTCCCTGTCCCTACTCCCCATGGCAGGGCTCCAGCCAGCACATACAAACCACTTCAAGGGAAGTGAATGTCCTCCAACATGAGACTTCCAAAGGACCAGAGATCTGAAAAACTGATCAGGTGACTGGTTCATTTGTGCTCAGGAAACTGTGCTATGTTTAAAAAGCTCAACAGTCTCTCTTGCCTTTGATAAATTACATACATTAGCCACCCCAAAGGTCTGCTCAGTAGCTGCCACCCCACTGTAACATCTTGCTTTCTTCTCCACAGGAACTCTATAAACTTCACTATCCTTTTCTTGTAATCCATCTTCCTCCTTACTTCTGTCAAGGAACCACTTGAGCTTCTTTAATTTAACCAGGCACAATTTAATTCAATTTTCCCAGGCACAGCTAAAAGCCTTTGCTTGTGCTCATGAGAGGAAATGCCTGGTTATCTGCTAGGTAAACTGATTAATTAAATACAAAAGCTTCCAGGACAGTTTTTGCTCTTTTAAAAGCAGTTTCTCAGTCCAGTCCTGTTGTCCCATTTCCTTAATACAGAGTGTCTTTACCTTTGTCTAGACCCCATGGCAATATTTCAAGACCCTACCAGGGGCAGCACAGATCTTCCACAGGGCACCCACCAACTCCTGAACTTCATCAGAGGGCTCCAAGGTCAGATATTTTGGCTTCAAGGCTTCTCTGTGCTGTTTTTCACCAAAGTGCATCCATTCCTCTTCCATGGTGTCAAAAAATCAGCAGTCAGGCACTTTGTTTCATGCTCTCTTTTGCCCTTTGGATGCATTTAGCATTGCCCCTAGAGGAAAAAAAATACTGGTTTGTCAGATTTCTACCATTTCTAATCAATCCAGAACTTCTCCCCTCCTGGATTCTTTCCCTTTGCCTTTCTGTATGTATTCCCTAGCTCAGGAAAGCAGATTCTGATTTCCCCTAGGCCCAGCACAAAATAATACTAATATCTTTTTTTATGTTTGGTTTTGTTTGGTTGCGTTTTTTTTGGTGGAGGAAGGAAACATTGTTTATTAAATCTTTTTTTTTTTTAAAACTAAAAATCTGTTCTCACTTAAAAAGCCAAAAATCCCTTTTGAGATGGCAGCCCTGTGTCTTCAGCTTGTGTGTTTGCAGAATATACACATACTTTTTAATATAAGGTGTGTATAAATAACTATTGCATGAGCCTAACCAAACTCACAAGTAGTAACAGGAATTCTCAAATAAAATTAGGAAACTTCTACCCAAAGAAAATGGCATTTACTGTGCACTCAAGTGTAACCAAAACTGCAATTCCCAGAAGGAAATGCCATGGTCTCTTGGTTTTTTTAACCTGTTCTTTCTGCTTTCCACCCAGAAGGAAAGAAATTTTCACTCACTATTTGAATGAATGTCTTTTGGAAAGAGAAAGGGAAAAGAAAAGGGGGAATATGACATGAAATATGTCTGGCAAGGCAGGGTAGAAGAAGGAATGGGCAAATGCTGGTCTCTCTGAGCTCAGCAGGGGCTTGGCAGGCACCAGAGAGGGTCCTGAGCATCTCTGTGCTCCTCACCCTGTCCCTGCTCATCCCTCTTCAGTGCCCAGCAGGATGTAGCCCCTCACACAGGCTTCAGAGATGGCTTTATTGCACTAAAGATCTGTGAGTGGTACCCTCCTGTTCCTTCTTTTCTAAAAGAGGAATGTTTTTTGGCTGCTGAACAAGAACAGGAAAGATGGGTTGTAACAGTTAAACCGCTTAAATCAACGTTTTTCATTTCATCTCTTCACCCTCCCCCGGCCATTTGATTCACACAGCAAGCAAATCCACCCACTGAACATAAACATAAATAGATTTTCATGGGAAAGTTCATTAAAAAAAAACCCTCAAGCCTTTTTTTTAAAAATAATAGATATGTCAATGAGGAGCTGTAAGCTAAAATCATTGTCATTCTTACTCTGCTAACAAAATCAAACCTAGAATCTTCCTGGGTAATTCCCATCTTTGCATAGGTCAAATGCATAAATTAAGTTACTTTTCCCCAGGCTTTCTCCACAGCCAAAACAAAGCCAGGATGAGCAATAAATTTCCTCACTAGATGGAGCAAGAGCATCTAGATAGCAGAAGGTTTTGCCAAAGTGCTGTAATGGGACTCTCAGAACTGGGACTGCCCAACTCCATTTAAAGCCTTGGAAAACCACAGAGCTCTTGTCTTTTATTCCAGCAACGTCAGTGCTCTGCTTCAGTAGCTGAGCAATAATCCAAAATCGGGGGGAAATCCCTGGTATGGTAAAGGTCTTCAAACTGAGAGGGGTTCTTGCCACCCTCCTCCTCCCTGGTTCCCCCCCTCAATAATGCTGTTGCTGACAGAGCTGGACAAACCATGCTCCTGCTGGCTTTGTTTCTGGAAGAACAGTAATTTTCAGTGCTGATTTCTTGTCCAGCTCAGCCCCCTGGGCAGGGTTGGAGGTACCAGTGGTGCAGGGACACCTCAGCTACTGCAAACCCATGGCAGGGATTTGATTTGATTTGATTTTTTTAGCCACTGTTGGTTCTCCCTGGCTGAAATAAGCACAGTTTTCGGTCACTGATAAAACTCCTCCTGGGGATGACCAGCACAGAGGATCCAGCATGGAGTTCCATCAGTTCAGATAACCTGGAGGGCTGCAGAGTCTCTTGAGGTAGGAGCCACTGCTTGTACTGATTGATGGAGTGGTATTTTCTGCAGCTCCAGTTAAAGCCACCACTCAGAGTTATTCCTGTTTTCCCACATCCTTAGATCTGTGACAAAGTGTCATCATTTAACCCCAGCTCCCTGCCAGCCCCTGCACTTTCAAGGCCAACTGCATCCTCTCCTCCTCCTCCTTCCTGAGACTTCACAGTGGCAAAAAACAATCTATTTCCCAATTGGAGATTCAGCAAGTCCTTTTGTGATCTGGCATTTGATGATCTATTCTGAGGAAAACTTCTGGTGTGGAAAATACCACCACCGTTCTCTAGGGCTGAAGTTTAACAAAAATATTAACAAAAGAAAATAGGATGTAGGCAAGCCTAAGGATTTTTTTTAAAACATTCAGCAACCTTAATTATCAGCCCTGTTGCCAACTTGTGCCAGCAGAGGAAAGAGGACAAACAGAAATCAAACCTACAAGCACAGAAAGTTACAAAGTCCTACAAAAACCGTCTCATGTTAACAACAAATCACACAACAAGGATCATTTCTCATCATTATCAGTTGATAATCCAGGATTAGAACAAACCTTTGGTGCAACATGAGGAGGAAAAATCCCCTTTCTCCCCAGTTTATTCCACCCCATAACCCAGACCCATCCTGAACTTTCAGCTGCCTGCAGTTTTACACAGAGATTTGCAATTTCTCAACTGCAAATTTTTGATTCTGCAAATTCTCAGCTGGGAAATCATTGATGTGAGAGCAATCATTTGGTGAGATGATGTCTGTGCCTCACTTCTAAGGAAAAGACAACTCACAGCAAACATTCTTAGTGGGATGTAATTCCTCTGTAACACATTTCTCTGCCTTCCAGAGAGCTGTAGCACAGTGATTTTCCCCCAGGAATGCTGGGGAACAGGAATTGTCCCCTTTGCCACCTTCCTTTCAGAGTGTGACGTATTTCACAAAATGCCTGGGGAAATAATATTGCATCTTGAGAAGGTTAAATTTCAATAAATAAGAGGCAGAGCAAGGTGCAAACAAAGGCATAAAAATGTTCTTAAAATGCCAATAGCATTTTTTCCCTCCATCTTTCACATCAACACAAAATCTTTTCCTGTTGGACAAAGAAGCACAGACTTAAAACGGAATTTTCTCCTGTTTTCTTAGGCTATTTTCTATTAAAAAGGAATTTTGGAAAAAAAAAAAAAAAATCAACCACTTCCCAAAATAATTTCCAGTTTTTTATAAACAAAATATTTGTAGCCCAAAGTTGTGGTTTCTCATTTCGTATTTTTAAATCTGTGAAAAAAAAAAACCAAAAACAAAAAACAAAAACAACATTTTATTCTTCTGAAATACTTTAAGGAAAAAAAAACAGCAAAACATAACCAGCTCTTCACAATAGTAGCATATGCTTGCTCCTGGCTTCTTTCATATAAAGATAACCACACTTAGCTGCAGGATTAGATGGGAAATTTCCAAGTGGCACAGGAGGAGGCAGGAGGATTGTTCTTTCTGCAGCTTGCACACCTCAAATTGCTCCATGGTCTCTTTTATCTCAATAAATATCCATGCACATAGTGAGGCTGAGGTCTCTGACTCAGGTTTGCTTCATTTCTCACTGCCAGACTTTGGAGACTTTGTCTTTATGGTCCTGAAGGGGAAGAGGTAGATATATTCATTATGGTCTTTCAGGAAATACGTTTTATCCCCACCTACGAAAATTTTGCCTTATTTTATGTATGAAAATGGGGTTGTTGGTTATGCAGCTTGCCCATGTCCCTGATATATTTTGAAACCCCCTAAGTTCCTGCCTGAGTGGAGGATTCACAGGTTGCTCCTGAATTACCCGTGGTCTTAACCTCTGACTTTGAAGGTCTTAACCTTTGACTATGTTGGTTGTATACCCCAAACACAGACACTGACAGGCTCAGCTGTGCAAAGCAAAAAGTCCTGAAGGGATCATTGGGGTCAGGATTGAGCTCTTAATTATCAGATGTATCCAATTAAACTGACTGCAGAGTAATGCTGACATTAATACTGTAAAATATGTTTTACAGTTACAATTGCATCAATGAGAACCGTAATACATCAATTTCCTGAGGCTGTTTTATTTACTTCAAGTGCTTTGAGCTTGAGAAACATAACTGGGAAAGCATAATAAATGCTTATTTCTTGGTGGTTTGCCTAGATTTGTTATGAAGCTGAAATCCAGACACTGGTCAAATGGTTCTTTATGGATATTGGTCATAGGACTTTCTTTTTTACTTTAATTTCCTGTTATATTTCTATTTAGAATTTAAAACTGTCTGTCCTAAGAATTTCCCTTGTGGTTGCTCCACTTCAATCAGAGAAATTCATGTGGGCACTTTCTGGAAGCTAAATATGCAGGTCTGAACTTTTTCTCAACTGTTGGGATTGCAGCTTTCAACACCAGAATTCTGCAAAATATTTAACACTCCAATAATGAGAGAAAAGAGCCCAGTTTCCCTCCACCTTGACCTGTCTCCCCAGCAGGACCTGCTGGAGCCTGCAGAAAACGAAAACCAAAAAATTCACCATAACCTGGCTCACTTTGGGCTCTGATGGCACAAAATGGCCCCAAACCACGTGGCTGTTTCATCTTTATATCCATTTTTTTACCCAGTTAACAATAGACAGGTGTATTGTTCTTATATATTAACAAATAAGTTTTCTATATCTACTTATGTAAATAAAACTATGACTAACTTACAACCAATCACTCTTTGTGCTCCTAAAAACTGCAGAATCATGGAGAAGGAAGAAGGAGAGCTAAAAACCACACCTTTTTTTCCCTCCATCTTTACTCCATGTATTAAACCCTCTAAAATCTACATTTTTCACTTCAGTGACATACTAAACATTCTGCTACTTTCTACTTAATTTTTTATAAATCCTGGTTTACCCAGGGATATTTGGAAGCCTTTCTGTCAGTGACAAATAGGATTAATACTTTTTTGGAGAAGAGGACAAACAGAGAAATGTTTCTCCATTTCTGGATTTTTACATCCTCTCAGGGTGGTTTTGGGCAGCACAGGACACTGCAGGGCATGCTGAAATGCCCTTTCCACCTAAATGGGGTGGAAAAGAAGTTGAAATCATACACCAAGTTTACTGGGTCATCTTTATGGACAGCACAATCCAGCTTTGGGGCAAATGATTAAAAAGGGTGTAAATGTATCCATCCATGGGTTTTTTTGCATGCTACATGGATCACCTACCAAAATCAACTCTGCAGCTCAGAAACCAATCTCATCAGGCATGGGGATCCCTCTGTGCAGATAGAGGCTTCTCTAAAACACATCCTAAATCAGATCTAGTCACACTGGAGCTCCCCGAGTCACTGGAGAGAAGAAAAGAGTGGGAGGCCACTATTAATCTCACCTAAGTGAAATATCTAAAATAGTTCTGATGATTCACATCCTAAAAAAGACTGCTAGTCCTTCTTATCAACAAAAGGAGCCAAGGGAGAGCCTTGCTCAAGTGGGGGGATATTTATAGTGCAGACGTGTCCGAGGAGGTGAGGTCAAGCCTGTCCCATCAGTCCCCCTTGGTAAAGAAAACAGTGTTATCAGGAACATGCTTCATCAAAAAAGGCAGCAGCTCTTCCTCCTCTTCCAACTTGGCATCATGGTTGTTTAAATTGAACTTGAAAAACTTCCTGTCCATTTGCAACAGCATTACAAGGACTTGTGAGGATGATCTTTGGTGCCTTTTGCAGAGCTGGAAGTGGCCAGGCTGTTTTTGGACATTGATTTATTTGCATGAATGAACTCCTGCAGAGATACCTATGGCATGGTTCTACCAATGCAATGGAAATTGCCACTGAAGACTTCTGAGCTCTGGTCTCTACAATTTTTACATAATAAATGCTTATTATGTGAATGAATAGGCAGGGAAACTCCATTTTAAAAACAAATGAATCTTTTAAGCACACTGCAAAGATAAAATGCACAAAGCTGTTGCAAAAAGAAGGCAAGGTAGAAATCTCAAGCTTTCCCAGAAACCTCATTACTCAGAGCTCCATTAGGTGGATGAGCAGGCTAGAATTCAGGATTATTCATGCTTTGCAATGTCTAGCTCTCTTCCTGTCTGTCCATCGAGGCTGCTGTCGTTAAGGGCTCTCCCAGGAATCTCACAAGAAATGCGCTGACAAGATAGGAAGGTTGCATTTCAAAGCCTGCTCTTTATTTCTGCATCCAGAGGAAAAAAAGAGTTGTGGGCAGTCTGGCCCTCTCCCTCTGCAGACAGGGGGACCTGCACAATTTACTGCAAGGAAAACAAAGACCAGGATCCAAGGATCAAGGTGATCACAGCAAAACTGAGGTGAGCACAGCAAAAGGAGAATGTAAAGAGCTAAATTCAGCATTGTGTTTTCAGTCAGGAGTTCTGTGGTCACCAGTGGACACGTTGGACACACGAGGGCTGGACCTGGACCTGCATGACAAAGGCACTTCCTCACCTCATCCTTTTTTCCCAATCCTGCTCCTTTTTCCCAATGCTGTCTCAGAGCTGGACAAGATCACACATTCACACTTTCTGCATCCACTTGAGACAGCTCTTCAAGTGACCTGCTTTTACAGAAATGCTGACTTCAGTGGAAATTATTGTGCATCACACTCAAAAACAGGGACATAGGAGGCAAACCTATTAAGCACCTTCTGTACCAAGACCAAACAGCCAGGCTTTGTGGAGCCCTTTTTTCTCATCTCCATGAAAACCAAGTCAAAGCTACAAAGCTGCACAGCTACTGTCAGCTGTGAAAAACTGGCTATCATGGTGGGAGAGAGCTTTGCTGGAGGAACAGAGAGAACAGAACAAGCAGATAAAAATTATTAAGAGGAAAACAGGTCACTCGGTGTTTCTCTCACGTGGGTGGCTTTTTCCAGTTAAAATATAAAAAAAAAATAAAAATCCTCCTTTTCCCCCGTGAATCGCTGGAATGCAGACAGGACTGTAAAATATAAAATGTGATCCAGCTGGAAATCCATAGCTCAGCACAGCAGTTCTCAGGCTTTTTCGGATGTATCTCCCTCTCAAACCCATTCCACACTTGACCCTGTCTCCCCCCATGTAAGCACCTCTGACAAGGAGCCTGAAGCTGGCAGGACACACCACGGAGGAAGGTGTCATGCAACAAAAAGGCTCTGTGGGAGCACCTGGGTGGTACTTTGTGGTTGGATGGAGAAGTTTAGGATGGGGACACATCAGGGGACAGGGAAAAAAAAAACACAAACCTGAGAAGATGCCACAGTAACCAAAGACCTCACCCAAAACCAAGTGATGACTCTTCCCCCCCTAAGAAAAACGAAGGACCTTGTTGTGCAGACAGCAGCTTTCTATGGAAACCATTTTGGCACTTGCCAGTTGTTGTCTTTCATTGTTCTGGACAAAGATGTCAGTATTTCTGGTGGATTTTGACCAAATCTGATTCATGCTTTCCAAGCTAAGAAAACAGAACCAAAATCCAAGCTCCTGTGGAATTTGAGTTCTAAGGTATCAGAAGGGAAGGGCAGAAAAGCTAAATAAAGAACTAGAGGACAATGGGATATAAAATACTAGTTAAAAAGAGGTATTTCTGGCCATGGAAAACACTTAAGCCAACCACACAGAAGTGAAAGCACAGAACATAAGATTTCCAGAACTGAAACAAAATACTTTTAATTTCTGTAGGGTGTCCTAAAGCTTTCACCTGAGCAAACGAGGTCTGGGAAAGTTTATTCTGTTTTGCCGTTGTCCAACAAAAATTAAGTATCAGTTCCCACAACATGCCATGGAACTGAAATGTGTATGTTGATGTACTTTAAAAACTCCTTTAGAGATATGGGTTGAAGTATGTAAAAACAAAGCTCATGAGTTTTGCATCACTAACGAGCACTTTTTGCACTGATGTGTTAGGGAAGGTTGCAGAATGAGAATATATTTATTCTTCTATCAGCTACACTACTGGGATAACTCACATCAGTCCACATATTTCAATATAGGTGTAAGGGGGGATCTGAACTGTCTTTCTTAAAACTCAACTTGACATTTGACAGCATGCAAAATAAATAATAATCAATAAATTTCCACAAATTCTGAAAGGTAGAGAGAAGAATACAAGAGCCCTTGGGGGAAAAAAAAAACAACTAGTACAAGAGTATCTGAAATCCAAGGCACCTTCCAATTCCTGTTCTTTTTAATTTGGTATTTGCTCATTGCTGAGCACCTTTTGTCATGCAGCCCTGACTGGTCTGGTGGAGCTGCTGAGGCAAGACTAAATCTGGGATCTAATTCTAGGTCTAGCAACCCTAGATGATGACTGCAGTTTATTCCACAGCAGAACTAACTCACCCTCACTCCGCTTGTTAAACCACAGGGCAGCTCTGGCAGAGAAAATGTGCTGCCTCTCAGGAGAGGCTGATCAGCCTCGCTGAGCCCACAGGGTGTAATCTTATTTTCCTGTGCTCACTTTACCACAATGCACTTGCTCCACCTGTTGTCCACTTGCTTTTCTACAGCTGTAATTTGTGCAATTCCTTTGCCTGTAGGGATACTCGGGGATCTTTATGACTGCTTTCTCACTCCTAGCACTGCATCACTGCCTTCCATAGAGGGGAAAAAAACCCTGCAGCTCAGGAATAGCTGAAAAATAGCTGAAAAACCACAGATCTTAGAGTTGCTCAGCTTTAATCATACATTATCATTGTTGTTGTATGAGTAATCATCTTGTTACTGAGAGCCTGACAAACGTCTGTCAGGAGAGCAGGATGCACTGGTAATTAATTAATTATTAATTATCCTCAGTCTGGGTTATGGCATTAATAGCACATGCACATTCCTACTTTCCAGCTCTTCTGCTAGATTAACACCAGGAACAAGGAATAAAAAATGGCTTTTACTGAAAGAAACAGGTACTTCCACTACACAGCTCTGGCAGCACCAGGATAATGACACACCACGAGTGTTCTTTTTTTCAGTTTTTTTTATTCAGTTGTGCCATTTGTTCCTCATTGGTAGAAATGACCAAGCTGGAAGATGGCACCAAATTCTGCCTGGTTCCCCTGAGGCCACCAGCAGCCCAAATGTGAGCATTTGCTGCCACACTGCTTTCCTGGCAGAGAGAAAGAAAATTTCTTTCCCCAAATTAATACTTTCATGCAAGTACCAGACTGAAGGTGAGGAAATACGTGCTGTGCTGAGGGGGAGCTGGGACAGACCTGAGGAAGAGCATGGCTCTCTTAATGAGGCGGTAATGCTTGCAGAGACAGCATTTGTAGTGCCAGGGCTCCCCTTAGGGCCACAACTGCTTTCTGAAGCCTGGTAAAAGTAATTGCAGCGCCACAGCAACAAGCACAGAATAATCCGAGCTGGAAGGGATTCACAAGGCTCAACTGAGCTGTGGGTCAATGCCCCTCCTTTTAAAAGAAGTCATCTTCAAGCCACTCCATTGCACTGGGAGGGACAGCACAGCTCAGCAGCAGCTGTAGACTGGTGTCTGCTGCCCTCCCCTGCTCTGTCAGCATAACGGGAAGGGCAAGAACAGGGAGCCTCTTCCCCTGCTCCCCCTTTTTTCTGCAGCATGGGGACACGACCTGGCTGCTAAATTCTGCTGGAATGGCCCCAAGAAGGCCTGGCTGCTGAGAAACAAGGAATAAGGCAGTGGGAAGAGTGCCATGCCACAGCCATCCTGCTCTCTGTGCTGAGCTGAAGTTCTCTCTTATATCCACCCACCCCCCAGAACCTCTGACCACCGTAACACAGGGCAGAGGCAGCAACACCTGCTCAGCACAGGTCTCAAAGGGAGATTCCAAACCCTTCTGCAGCCTCTGCTTGTATCATTAATCAGTTCCCACCAGAGTTCTGATTCAGAGTGCTTCCCTGAGCACCAGAGCTGTCACATCAACTTCCTCTCCTGCCCACAGGAATTTAAGGCTGAGGAGATGCTGAGGCCAGCAGAGAAGACAGACAAGGCAAATGTCCTTTATGGTAAACTCTGAGAATGAGCACTCTCCACAAACTAAAATGAAAAAAAGAAAAAACAAAACAAAAAAGGAAGAAGAAAAGCCAAGTTGAAATTTTGCAAATGTGACTAGGTAGAGTCAGTGTCTCCTCAGGCTGTGAACAGCAGGTTCATAGCAAAGTCCTTGGCACAAAGGTATGACAGACTGAAAGCAAGCTGGTCTTCAGATGGTCTTTTCCCAACAAAAGAAACAGTGGGCACTGCTCTGGAATAATCTGAGGTGTTACTAAAGCAAAGTACAGACTGGGGGAAAGGGAGGGAATACACCTTAAAATACCAATACAATTTGGAATTGGCTGACAGCAGTGCCACATTAACTGCAAAATGATAAACTTAGATCTGTTCCATCCATCCCACTCAATCTCAACACAAGACCAAGTTTTAAAAAGGTCTGTTTCTTTAGTATGCTTTTTTTAAGCCCCACAGCTGTCTTCCCCACTTCTAGCTGAATGTTCAACGTTTTTAGGATTTTTATACTGCCTCCCATCCTCCCAGCACTCAAGGCTTTCCCAGCAATAAGAGGCAGCCCTCAGCAGGTTTGCAGTTCCATGTGGCTGTCACTGGAGCTCCAACTCTGCTTGGCATCAAAGTGCTTTGGAGACACACCATCAAAAAGTAATGCCTCTTACTAAAAGGAAAAGCAAGCATGGGAATTGGTAAGCATTTGTTTAGATCCACTGTTGTGGAACTAAAGTTCCTTGTTCCCAAGTAAATGTCCCCATAGTTTTGAAGGGGTATGTATTCCCTCCAACACTTCTTTCCATGTAAACACCAGGAAGTGTTGGCTCCAGCACTATTTAAACCCAACTGACTGCATGATGTGTGATAAACAACTGCTTGAGTAGTTTTGGAACCCTGAAGGTCAGTTTTATTTACTTATCAGTCCTGAAAAGGAAACAAACGGGTTAGGAGTAGAAGGAAAAAAAAAGACTGAAGCCAAATTAAATTTTATTTTAGATGATTTATTGAGTTATAAAGAACCTGCCAGCTCCACCATATTTACAAAGATTTTCAAGAGGATCTAGAGCTATTACTGCTACTGAACCACAAGTTAAAAATGCATAAACAAACCAAATCAACCACATCCATTATGTTAACATTATGTAAAAACACCATTTACCTTATAGGACTTTGAGGACAGGGAAAAATGCTTCCCAACCACTGATCTCTAAAGCAAGATTCTCATTTCTCCCTCTTGATGCAGCTATGCCTGAAGATCAGAAATCCTTATGCCACTGTTGATGGAATTTGGTTTCTGTTCTTCAACAGACATGGTTTCTGAATCAGGATTTTAATTAAAGGTTTATTAATTTAGTTTAAAAGGTTACTCAGAATTGCAAGGCATTAAAATAATCTTAAAGAAAACGGTGAAATCCCCAGTTGGTTCCACTTGATACTTTTGTGAGGTGTTATTGCTGCCAGATGTGCACATAAAATCCTGCCATCACTTTGGAGCCACAATCCAAGCAAACAAATTCAAACTTCCCAGAGCACTGTCACTGTTCACATCTCACGCAGCACCTCCTGAAAACATCACACCTGTGTTCTCCTCTTCCTGTCCATGACTCAAAGGATGATTTCAGTCAATTCCATCCATTCAGCTGCAAGTAATGCTCCCTAAATTCCCTCACCCACTTTTCCATTCTCCTCCTTGCCCACAGAAGAGCTCATGGGTTCTCTGAGACAAGGGAAAGAAAAGATTCAGCTGGGTTCATTTCCAAGCATATTCCAGCTGCGTGTCACATCCTGAAGAAGTTCCACATTATAATTGCACAATGCCAAAGGGATATGGACGTGGCCTGGGTGCTCACACACCTGGATGCATCCAGTTCCCACTGGCAACAGGTGGCTCTGCTAGTCTGGTTTAAAGTCCACAGTAACACTTACTTGATACTGAGCTTCATACATTATTTAATGTTTGGGGAAGAGTTTATTCACTTGAGTGCCAGAAAGCCTTCTCTCAGGGTTTCCACAGGTGAATGTTTGCTGATCAGCAATTTAATGCTGTGACACTCACTTGTAAACTACCAACTAAGATTCAGAGTTACCCTAAGCACAGAAACTAAAACCCCAGAAACTAAGTCAGTATCAAAATTAAGTAGCAGAGAAGCTGCCAATAGCATTTCAGAGGAAAAAAAGCCAAAACAACCAAAAAACACTGAAATATCTCTTGTACAAAGAAAGAGGAAACCTACCAGCTTTATGTAGCATTGTTCCTACTGCAAGGGCTACAAAAACAAAACCAAAGAGAAGCCCAAGCACCATTCATGCATGAGAAACTACCTTCTATAAAGAAGAATGTTATGGAGTACATGCTACTCTAATGTGAGCTGGCATCAGACTGCAAAGCCTTGCTCCACACGTCAGCAAGACTGTCAGAGGCACACCACACTGTCACACTGCTCTCCTCCAAGGAAAAAACATCCTCTCACACTTAAAAAGCAAGTTACAGAGCTGCTCACTGCTGCAGCAGCAGCTCCTCTAGGATTTTAGAACTTTAGGGTCACATCAAGGAAATGCTCATCAACATTGAGATTTGTAGCTGGGCCATGCTGAGAACACATTCAGCTCAAGCAGCACAGGAGGCACCCATGTTGATATCCAAGGTCAGAATCAGATGCTCAGGTGTTGAGACAATGGGTCAGATATAAACTTTTTAACAGTTTCGTATTTGCAGGTAAGATTAAGAGCAAGTCTTCAAAAGTGGAATTACCTGGTGCCTGTGTAGACAACAAGAACACCAGGCTGCCACACCTGATACACTGCATCCAACCACAAGATGAACTGGTCAAATCCAGTGCCAAACAACAGCAAGGCCACACTCTGCAGGAATCAAGCTACAATTGTGAGGAGAGGTTTACAGGGGACCACCTTCAGGCATGGCAGAATATCCTTCCTTACCAGCAGGATGGCTGAATGAGCTGCACCCAGCAACACTTCTGACATGCTTCATGCATCTCTTCCAGCCCTTCAGAGAATTTGATAAAGATAATGCCACAGTAATGTTACTGTGGAACACATTTATCAAGATACCTTTGCAACTCAGGAAAGAGGGGTTTTTCCCTAGGTCACTTTTGCTGAGGTGAGCAGGAATTATTTATCAACTTGACAAAGGGGTGATCAAACCTCTAGTATATCTTACCAAAGTCTTTCAAAGTTATTCAGGTCCCTCACTAGGAGCTACATGATAAACAGAGCAGAAAACCTTTGTGCTTCTTTTGTGGATTAAAGTCTGATTTAAATCCTATTACTGCAAACCAGCAAAATGCAGTGATGCTAGGCTTTGCAAAGATGGTGGAGGAAAAGGGATTCCATCTGGATTCCTTAAAAACTGAATAAAGTGTAAACTCTAATAGTCAGAACATCTCTACAAAATTCTCTGGACCGTGAACTGGCCACAGAAGACTCAGAAAAACAAAGGCAGAGAGTTTTCCAGCTGGAAGCATTCTGAAAGACTGAAGGAAATCCATTGAGAACAAATTGACATGGCTGTTGTGACACAGAAAAATCATATTTGATAACAGAGTTACCTGGTTCCATTTTATCAGTGACAGTTTTAGTGCCTGTAACATCCTGGACTTTAATTAGTCCAGTAAGCTGCTGCTTCTCTCATTAACAGATGAGGATTGATTGTTGGTAGACACCAAGAACACATCCCATTATTTCTCTACTGGACCATCCTCAGTGGTGGATCTGGGGCAGACTGCCCTGCAAGTTTTCATTACCTGAATCATCTCTTCCTTTTCCAGTATAGAAAACCTCACGCTGCAAACTAAATTCCAGTTTTTGAAAAGGCAGAGGGTTAAACTACCAACCTGAGACTCAACAATTGTCCCTTCCAATTATTTAGTGCTTGAAATTGAGACATTCACACAGCACAACCTAGCAGTCATACACACACCCTCACTTACTACCACACTGAACACAGCTGTGATAGAGAGTAGGATTTTACTTCTCAGCAGCTTTTACTTTCCCTTGATCTTCCACTTTTTTGATGGCAGCTTGGATAGCTTCTTGATCACCCAGAAACTGGTGAGGGCCCAGAGGGTGCAAATTCTCATCAAGTTCAAGAAGTATGGGCACACCAGTGGGGAGGGTGACATTGATGATGTCCTCATCGGAGATGCCTGCCAAAGGAAAAAGGAACAGAGTTACACCTTCAGCTTCCTCAGTGCCTGTTTCTGAGGTTTCCTGGTCTTACAACAGTCAAGGACAACTTCCAACCCCCATCAACACCAGCAGCCACTCAAGGGTCAATTCCCAGCTGGGCCACAGCTTGGGAAGTGCTTAAGGAACAGCTGAAGGAGAGAATTCCCACCAAGGTGAAGACAGTTTCTTCACTTTTTCAGCCTACACGTGTGAAATAAACAGGAAGAGATTGCCCTGGAGACTGTTCCTTCAGTACAGGACATGGAGTACAATAGGTTCCCCTCTATAATTTCCCAGCTCACACATCACAAAAGATGATGAGATTCCACATGTGCTACTCCAACATGAAACAACCTCTGCCACACAGCCAATACACACTCCTTAAAAAGGCAGGACAACAAGGTTAATTTTTCTCTTAAATTTTCTGGGCAGCTCTTATCACACAAACTGTCATAAAAATCAGTATTTAATTCTTGTGTGAGAACCACTCTTTGCCCACACCTGATTTCTCACAAGCAAGTTTATAGCAGGGTCCACAGCATTCTCAGAATTACTACATATAGGATATTCATTCCCACTTTCAAATGAGGGGAAGAAAAAGGAGGCAGAAAAGCCAACTTGTACTTTTTTCCACTTAACTAAAGGAATGTGTACACGCTTGTACTGGAAACAAAGTTTATTTTACACAGTTGTGTAATTAAAATATTCTGGGCTCTCATCTCAGTGAAATTGCAGGTTGTTTTTATATCAAATGCACATCCAAGAACACCAAGTAAATTTCAAGACCAAAGGTGTCAAGTAAATTTCAAGACCAAACATCCTAGTAAAGTTTCCACACAAGTTCTAAATAGTTGCACTGAAAGCAGTGACTGCAAAGACATCAACCCTCAAAAAAATCAGGCAAAAGCAAGTTAGTGCCATTTGGAATGTCAAGATTTCCCTTTCCCTCCCCTTTTCAGAAGCACTGAGGTCCCAGCAGCAGCCTGTTGTTGTGCAGCAGGGCACAGCTTTGAGTAATTCACTTGGAAAAAGCACATGACCAAGCTTCTAAAATGATGACACCGTATGAACTAGACCAAGGTGCACCAAGCAAACATTCTCCTGGAGCAGCTGACAAAACAGATGGTCCTCAGAACACAGGGGTGTAAATTTACCAGAGATTTTCACATTAAGCAGAAAAGCAGAGCCATCATATTAACAGGAAAACACACACATGAGTAAAGAAACTCAACTGTTGGGGTGACAACAGTTCAGAAAAAAACCAGAACTGTTCATGAGGTGAGGATCATGTGCCCCTGCCCAGAGACTGCACCAGCACCCAACTTTTGCAGTGACCTGTTCTTGGTTTATGCTCAGCACTTGGGTGAGCCCTAAGTTTCAGAAGGGCACCAGCCTTTACAAAAAACTTACATCTTGTTACATATTGAGCATCGGTCCACTGAAGTCACACTCAGCTTAAGCAATTCTTGCACACAAGGGACAATAATTAATCTGGTGTAGGCCACAGTACCAGACCTACAGAGGAAAAAACCTCAAAGAATATCTAAAATTTAAAAATGGCACAGAAATTAATGGGAAAAATACTACATCCATTCACCAGTCACGAGTACTGTGCTCAAGGACTTTGTTTGTAAAACAAGCAGCCAAGCTGCCTGAGCTCTTATTTCAAGGATTCTTAAGCATTAGACTTTAACAACACCCACATCAGCATGTATGTTCCCAGAGAATCTATGCCTAGGAAGTGTTCTGACCACCTCCTAAGTTCAGTCTCCCAGACTAAACCATTCATATACACACAAAACAGATGAAGTCATGCAGGAGAGTTTAGGCAAACCACATAATGTGGTCAGGAGACATGATATTTAAAAGTTTCCTCTGGAGATGGATTAAACAAAACTAGCTGTAGCTACATGGATTCAGAAATGCATTTTACTGTTTTTACAGAACACAAAGTGACCACAATGTCAAATAGTATCAATTTACAAAGCAAAACAGTGCAGTCTAGGATAAACACACAGCAGCAAACATGATGGCTTTCTCCTCAGGACTTTTCCTCATATTCAAGTGCTGCCCCACAGCCAGAAGTCTGGAAACACAAGCTGAAGTCAGATGAAAATCCTAAAGAAACAGCAGTGTCCTGTTGCTGTGTGCAGTATTTCTGTTCCTCAGGAAGCAAGAAGCTGAGCAAACTGGTCACACAAGCTCTTTGGTTGCAGGGAGAGCTCACCAGAACACTCCCCAGCCAAGTGTTGGAGTGCCAGGCACAGAAAATGTCCCTGTAGCTGTGCTGACAGGCTCAGGCACTCAAGAGAACACTGGGTTTAACTTAAGACCATGGAGAAGGCTTCTAAAACTGAGTGGAGAAGCCAGGAATGTGAATATGTGAGTTAGACAGAATTATGCTAAGACACTGGGTGAAAAATTTAGAGTTTGAGATAATAGTAGTGAATGACAGACAAGATGGATGTTCTAGGGCATTGGCTTGTCTTTGCCTTTTTTCTTCATGGTTTTGGGTGGTGTTGGGTGATTGGACAGAAGTATGGGACATGGGTGTTTGGTTATTGGGTTAAAAGTAAAAATAAATTATTTGGCATTGGATAATTGGACAGTTTATGCTTAAAAGGCCTTGTAGACAGAGCCCTAGGTTGCCATTTGTAGCTTGTTGCATTAGTGTAGAAATGCTTACTGTCTGTAAAAACGTAATATAGGTAAGAAAAATCAACATCCTAAATCCAAAAAGCTGTTTCTGTGCTCATCAGTCCTGATCCTGGGGAAAAGCTGAACACTTTTACACACAGGGAGCACTCCTTGCAGTGCTGGTGGCTGCAGTGAGAGCTGACTGCTATCCAGTTACTCCATGTGCTGTAACTGTAACCAGCTGACCTTTTCCTGCTGGACTGTGCCCGCAGCCAACCCATGGCACAGGGAAGGGTGAAATCAGGGCAAGATCTCAAGTGCTGACTACAAGGTGCAATGGTAAATAAGACCACTGAAGAAGCAACAATCTTCCCTCCAGTTTAATACCAAAGCACTGCTGAAGTACTGTGCTGCTCTAACTTTTTAATAATTATTTTTGTTTCTTTTTTCTCTCTTGATTCTGCTGCTGTGCTTCTTCTGCACTTCTTTTCACTCTTGGATTTCTCAGTCCCCTTTGGGCTGAGCTCCTTTGGGATACTCCCTCACAAGAAGGGAGTAAAACTGAGTTTATCTCTGGGTTTGAAGAAAACTCCCAAGCTCGTTAGGATCTTGTTTCTCGTGTTTATTAGGATGTTATTACAAAACTTGGTAAGTCTCTCTGGACTATCTGCACAAGTTCAATTCACCACAACCTGGCTCATTTTGTTTTGATGGTACAAAATGGCCTTGTGGCTCACTTTGGCTTTGAAAGCACAAAATGGCCCTGAACTATGCAGTTTTTTTATCTTTATACTCATTCTTATCCAATTAACAATAGACACATATATTATTTTTCTTAATGACCTAATGAAACATCACCTGTGTGCTGCACTGTGGCATTTTCTAACCCATCATTTACCATTACCCAAAAACTTTTAGAAGAAAATGAAGAAGGAAAAGAGACAACATTCTAAATCCTCCCTCTTGCCTTCTGCTCTCTAAACTATTTTAAACTCTAAACTAACTTTTTCACTCAGTGACTTAAGACAACTCTAATTTACACTCACTTTTAGCTTTTCTATATAACTTTAACAGTTGTTTTCATGTATCACTATGAAAACATGCTCATAAATTTCATGTTATATGAAATTCAGTGTTTTTCTGGATCTCAGAGCTAAGCACCAAAAACAAACTGCACACAGTCTGTGTTTCAGATTCTAACATGCTGCTGGAAGCAGTCTTTGCCCAAGAGGGTTTAAAACCCAGCTCCTACCTACTTATAGTCCTGAGAACGCACAGACATTACTGAAGTACTCAGGATGACTTCCTCAGGAGCTCAGATAAAATGTTCAGCAGACAACTGCACTTCTCAAGTGGACATCTGCCATGCTGTGCCCTGAGAACACTGTTCCTCACCTGTATAGCAGGAAGCAGGTACAGGAACTCTACAGTAATTTGGTACTTATTATAATAAGAGACTTTTCAAAATTACATTCAAAATTCTTCCCCAGCTCACTTATCCTCCATTTAACCAAACTGGGTAACCAAACACACAAACTGGAAGTATCTCCATGTGGTAGCCCATGGAGTGCTTTGAAGTATTTGTAGCTTGCAAAGTCCTACAGAGACAAACCCCACTGATTTTGAGCACCTACAGCACTTTCACAGGGGTTGGCTCAGATTCCTCTTCCCTCTCACCTGTTCTTACCAAGTTCCTCCCTTCTATTCCTATGGTCAGGGGAACCCCAAACCCACAAGAGCTATTGAGAATAACAACAGGTCTCCTCTCTGCATGTCAACTGCACTTGAGGCCAGGTGATTCATCCAATAAAAGATCATACACATGATCAAATGCATAAATTCAGCCACAAAAGCTTGTTAAATACTGGTGCATTGTAATTCAGTTCCAAATCAGGTCATAGCATCCTTCCCACATGCTTAATGAAAATACTAAAGCTTTAGCCTAGTAAGGTAAATATTCAGAGCCACTTTCTGTCCTCCCTGCAGGCTGACAGAAGATCTAGCTTCAACAGGCCAGAGGAGGGAAATTAGCAGAGGGTTAGAATCTGGCTTTTGATCTTGACAGAATGTCAACTTGCTGTGCAAATTTTAAGGAAAGAAAGATGTGTGGGTTACAACCATGGTGCACATCATTTACAATTGTTTCACTCACATCTGCCAAGACTTTCTGTCTGTATTAGGTTTGCACAGCCAGGCTTTAGTAGATGGGGGCACCAAGAAGGAACTCCCATCCTCAGCACAATGGCTGGGGAGAAAAGATGCAAAAATAACTTGTGGGCCAAGATAAAGGCAGTTTACAGAAGCAAAAGTAGAGGCCAAGCACAGAAGCAAAGAAAAACAAAGGATTTATTCTCTACTTCCCATCAGCAGACAATCCAGTCACTTCCCACTAATCAAGGCTCCAATATGCAGAGCTATTGCTCCAATGTCATTACAAATGCCCTTCCTCCTTTCTCTTAGCTTTTACTGCTGAGCAGACATCATATGGGGTAAGGAATAAACATCCCTTTAGTCAATTTGGGTCAGCTCTCCTGGCTACATCCCCTCCCAAAAGCTCCCCCAACCCCAGCCTACTTGGGGATAATGTTGGAGAGATATTCCTGATGCTGTGGAAGCACTTCAACAGAAACAGGGCAAAGTGGTCACAAGTATTACTTGTGTAAGTATTAATGTCTTCATAAAGGGGTGCTGTCAAGAGGGCTCCAATATGAAGCACTGGTTATTAGATAAAGAGAAAACTGTCCTCCCCCAAAGAGTTGAGAAAAAACACCTGCAAATAGATCCTGTGCATCCAGGATCATTTAGCATGACAGATTCTACAAACGTTCCATACACCTTAATGAGGTCCACGCAGTAAAAGGAGAAAACAAGAACAAAACCCAAACCCACAATCAAAGCCTTTTGAGCCTGATACTGTTACTCCAATGATTGCATGCAAGTAGAAAGCAGAACTACATGTCCATCTCTTTACCAATTACTCAGAACAAGGACAGCACAGATTCAGAGAATTGCAGGTCTGTTTCAAGAAAACACCTCCTTGAAATAATAACTTCAAGGGGTAGTCTGTAGTCTTTTATGAAAAAAAACTCAAATTGACACTGAAACAATTAGAATTGTTTCATCAGATCCAACTGAATGAAAACATTCCTATTTCCTGCCATTTAAAGTTTTGAGCTACATCTTCCAAGATCAAGTTAACATCATGACTAAGACATCCAAGCAGCTGTGCAAGATTGCTGCTCGAGGCATTTGGAGCCCAGTTTTCAAAATGCCAAAAAAAAAAAAAAGAAAAAAAAGGAAAAAAAGGAAAAAAAGCTAAACTGGAGAGGCTTAGAAAACTCCCTTCAAGCGCAGGACACACTAAGCTTATAAAAAAGAAAAATCCACAAAAACACAGCCCATTTCACAGTGGGTGCTATAAATACAGTTTAAGCATGGCAGAGTTTAAGCACTGTTGAATCAAGTCCAACTCTAGCAGGGTTCCAGAGCAACTCACAACCTTTCAGGAGAGAAAGGGAGAGACAGACAGCAACGCAGACAAGGAACCTCGTAGATCCAGCTAGTTTTAGGCCAAAGGAAAAAACAAAAACCAACAAAAACAAAACAACAAAGGCAGATTGTAATACCATGGGTCTCAAAGCTCTGTCCATGCTACCCTTCAGGCAAGCTCCTCAGAAATCCAATCTCCACCACATAAAGGGCAGGAGAGCCAGCAGGTACCTGCCAGTTGTTCCTGTGTGAGGTAGCTCACAAAAAAACACCATAACCAGATCTCTGCCAGGGATTGCTCACATTTCCCTATGTAAGCATATGCTGGGAGGGTGAAGGTGTACTGCAAGACAAAGGATAGCTTTATTATACTTGGAGTATGGGCACTCCTGGAAGAGTTACACAGAGTTAGCAACTGTCCCAAAAGAAAAGTCCTGCAGCACTGCTCCTCTCTGATCTCAGTGCAGCAAGAAATCCAGCCATGCTAACTCCAAAGCAGCCCTTGCCAGTCCCTGATGCTGCCAGCCCCTGTTTGCAGGCCTGCACAAGGAAGGAGCTCTGCAGGAACCTACATTCAGCTGTCACCATTTCACCCACAAAGGACTTGGCCAGCACAGTTTCATGGAGCTGGTTCAGTTCTTGGGAGGCAGCGGAGTCACCACAGCTGCAGATCCCTCTTCCCCTTTTCCCTTGATCACTTTACACAGTGTGGACAACCACTCTGACCACATCATGGAACTGACTGAACCAGCCCTTCCTCCTTCATCCAAGCAGTGATCTGCAGCCCAGGATACACAGCCTCTCTAGTTCCAGAAGCCATTTGTACCTGTTCATTTCACAGGCTTCAGACTCCTGACAGTTCCAGCATGGCCAAATGCAAAAAGTACTCAGCACGCAGAGCCATAGAACAGAGGATTTTATAACTGAAACACAAAACCGAGTGGACACAATCCAGTCTGTGCATATTTGTAACTACAACTGTACTAGGCTGCATTCACACATATATAATCACTAAATTCTGCTCTACCCACAAAGAAATTAATATAGTTCAACTTCCAGTTTAGGATGACCTAAAAGCCAAGAGATGAAAGAGGAAGGGAGGGAAGACTCTAACAATGAAAAGGATATTTTTTATCATAAAGTCACAAATAGGTCCTTTTCAAGACCAGTTCTGGGATTTCCAGTCAAGGTTAAGACTTGTTGGAGTAGGATCAGACGAGGGCCTCAAAAATGAACAGAGGGATGGAGCACATCTGTTAGGAAAGACTGAGCTGGGGCTGTTCAGCTTGGAGGAAAGAAGGTTCCAGAGGGCCTCTAAGAAAGATGGAAACAGACTTTTTTAGCAGGGTCTGTTGCAATAGGACAAGGGGCAATGGCTTTAAACTACAAGAAGATAGTTTCAGACTAGATACAAGGAAGAAAATTCCTATGATGAGGCTGGTAAGACACTGGAACATGTTGCCCAAAGAGGCAGCAGAGATCCCATTCCTGGAAACATTCAAGGCCAGGTTGAACAGGACTCTTAACAGTTGAACAACTCTTAACAGACTCTTAATCTAGTTGAAGATGTCCCTGCTTATTGCACAGGGACTGGACTAGATGGCCTTTAAAAGATATTTCCCAACACAAACCGTTCTGTGGTAAATCAACAGCCTTGCTAAGCTACCAATTTGGCTGTTTATTGGGATGCATTTTCTATATTGGGATATGGTGCAGTACTTGCACAAGCTTTAGCAAGTGCCTACTCCCTGTCACATAAATTTTAAATAAAAAATTATCAAGGTGACTGATCAGAGTAACAAGAACATCTCCCACAACCCAAGCCAAGCACTTTTATTCTGCTGTGTTACAGCAATGTTTTTTTAATTAAGAGATGATTATCACAGACCTGAAAAAGCAGCTGAAAAAAAAACCAAAAATAATGTCAGCCTGCAGAGTTTTTGTGTATCTAAACCAACCACAAAGTCTGTTTGAATACAGTAGTTTTAAATGAACAATGAGAAACAGAATGAAAGCATCTCGCCCTTTCCTTAACTACATGAACATAACTAATTCTCTCACCTTTCCACATGTCCCAGTTTGCTTCCTTGACCAACCTTCTACTTCCTCCTTGGAGATCACAGACACTGCTCAGGTAAGTAATATACACTACAGAGCAAGATATAAAGCCCCAAGCTGTTGAGTGAGGAGGAGAGGGGAAGGCTAAAACAAATGGCCTTACCTTCCACGTGCTTCAGCAATGCCCTGCTGCTGTTGCCATGAGCAGAGATAAGAATCATTTTGCCACTTTTCAGTTCTGGCACTATCTTTTCATTCCAATAGGGAAGGAGTCTATCAAGCACATCTTTGAGACTTTCAGCCTTTGGGAGATTCTCCTGAGAGACATCACTGCATTTATAGCGGCGGTCGTTGTATATCTCTGCGTAGTAGGGGTGAGATTCAGAGATGGGAGGTGGAGTAACATCGTAGCTTCTTCTCCAGATTTTCACTTGCTCCTCCCCGTGGTTCAGAGCCATCTCTGCTCTGTTGAGCCCGATCAGAGCTCCATAGTGACGCTCATTCAGCCGCCAGGAGCTCTGGATGGGGACCCACTCCTGGCCCATCTCTTCCAGGATCAGCCATGCAGTCTGGATGGAGCGGCTCAGCACTGAGGTGAAGACGAGGTCGAACTCGAAGCCCAGCGCTTTGAGGTGTTTGCCACAGTTCTGAGCTTCCTTTATCCCATCGCTGCTCAGCTTCTGGTCCACCCAGCTGCAGAAGCGATTCTCCTTGGTCCAGGCTCCTTCCCCATGTCTTAGGAGAACGAGCCTATACTTTGCCATTTTGGTTGCAGCTTAGCACAGATAGCAGCTGGTCTGACATCTAATAACAATACATCTGGACGAAGACATGAGAGAGACACATCAAACATCCCACAGATAATGCGTTACAAATAGCAAAACGGCAGTGAAAAGTAAACAACTATCAGAATCAAAACAACCAACAAAACAAGTGTCTGCTGAGTATGATTTTACAATTGAGAGTGGGAGGAATTCCAAACCAAGAGACCTCACGTGGGAAGGAAAATGCCGTTCTTCACCCAGCTTGTTGCAACTAGCCCTCTTAAACAATTGATTAGGAGCAGATTTGTACAAGCTGCTCCAGCCTACAGGTTTCTCTCAAGTGCTTAAACAGAGCCTCACTCAGTACCACAGGCTCCCAGAGCAGCAATCTCCCTCACTGGGGGACTCTGAGGTGCCACATGTAGCTCGAGCCCACGAGGGCTCTCCAGACCCTCACTGCTCTGAGGGGATGCAGGCACAGACAGCAGCTGTGGCCCTCAGAACTGCAACTGGCAACACACAAAACCTTATCAGCTTTTCTCAAAGGAGATGCCAACATAATCACACTCTGCATAATTTCCTCATATCCCCATCCTGTCCTGCTAATTATGCCAGTCTATGCTTGATTTTTTTCCCCAGGCCACCTCCTCCATGCTCTAGTGTGACAACACAGATACTCCAGGATGCCATGCTCATCTAGTAAGTCCTCATTTCACTGAATCTGCAAGCGACCTCACAGATTATCCCATCCTCTTCCTGACTTTCAAGTCTGTTTTTCCTCTCCTGTCTGTGAATTACAATGCCAGATTCATGGGCACCAGGATTAATGTTTTTACTTTTGGTGTGGGCACAAAAGGCCTATTTGCTGTCCTCATTAAGTCAGACAGCTACACATTCATAAGGCCAAACAGTACCTTTCTCTTTTTTCTTGACCAAGCAGCATCACCTCTGGACTGACTTCAATGGCAGATACATTCTAACAACACATCCAAGGGTCTGCCAGGGTGGTCAAAGATCTGCTAGCAGATGATGGGATGCCTGAAAAGTCCATCTAACACAGGACTGCAACTCTGAAAACCCCACCTGATCCCTCTGAGACACAGGCTAGATGGAATGGACAGAGCAGGGGAAAATATAAAAACACAACTCTCTGCACTGGGGGAACTGCTGTACCTCAGATGAATATAAAGTGCTCTCAAAACCATGGACAGTGGGAGACTGAGCTCTGATTTCTGCACACCCAACCTTGGGCTTATTTCCGTAAGAAACACACTTAAGGGAGCTCCCATCATTTCAAATCAGCTGGAGCTGCTTCCATCACACTCCAAGTATCTCAAATTCAAGCCCAGTGTGACCCTGAATTAGGTCAGTAGGATGGGATAGGCCCATGCATTCTAGGTTTTGGGAAACACCCAGCACAATACCAGCATTCATTTTTCCAGACTTTCAAAAAAAAGCATCTAGAAAAGTTAAATTCAGGAATCTGATCTTGCAGCTTAGTTCTCCTCTAATCTCATGTTAAGACAGCGTTTACATCACACAAAGGCACTATGCAAAACCCCCCCAATGCTAACTTCTGCCTAATGGCACAGCTCAGGATTAAAAAGCCTTTGAGGACTGAGATTTTTACAGTGTATCAGGAAATATTGTTTAACACACAAAACCAAAACCAAAAAATGTTCTACTCGAGAAGTACAAAAGAAAGTCTTATTTCATGCAAAGGCAGGCTGAGATTTGTGTAGGGCAAGGAACATCTCAGACAAAATTGCCTGCACAGTCCACTTTTTCCACTCCTGATAATCAGCTGCACTTTAAGCAAAGAAATCACCTATTGCTAGGAGTCAGGTGTTATATCACATCAGACCCAACACTAAACTGCACCCTGTAAGATCCAGGCTTATAACAAAAACAAGTATTTGATAGAATTTCCACCTAAAGCAACTGGTTCTTACTCAACATACCAGAGATACAATTAAAAAATTGCACTGTGTTCACAGTATGAGCTACTACACAAAACAGCTCCACAGAAAGCTCTATCTCTGCAGATGCCTCATTATTCAGATTAGTTTATTCTATTATCCACAGGAATTAATTGCATAAGCTACAAAACCAAATTAAGACCCAACAATAGGGGTGATGCACTTCTTTGCCAAAGTTCAGTTGGCATTTTAGCCAAAAGCAATAAGAAATTTAGCTAGTATAAGAAACACAGTTACACAAAGACCAAAAATCATCTGGGTGCCATAAACTCCAGTTCACTTATATAAAACATTAGGCAGAAGCGCAATTCTCAAACAAATTCAGAAAGAGCTAGCTGACACAGAGTTGTTTAAATATCAGTCCACTTCTGGAAGCACTTAAACTAGAAAGCCTTAGAGCAACACATGGAAATAATCCTACTCACCTTTCCTATGGCAAAGGAACAACCTACACAAATCCCAGTACAGGCTCAAGAGCTGCTTTATACAGAGACCACCACACACTCTTGGCTGGTTACCTGCAGGGAAAGAATAAACACTGAGCGCTCACGGAAAGAGCCCACAAGTGCAAATGGTCATACCAGCCACCATTTGCTCTCCAAGTTGTTAAAAAAATAGAGCACACGCCCCTTGTAAGGGCTGGGAAAGTTACCAAATGCCTTCTCCCAAAAAGAGATGCCAATGCACAACTCCTGCATTTCTAACAAGGGAAAGTTTCTGGTCTCCCACATGCCCCGGGATATCATTTGCTTCCTAAGATTTGTTTAGGCTGCAATTACATAGCTGTAGCGTGCAGAAATCTACCAAAAGCTCTTGGACACCATGGAGGATACAGAGAACAGACATGGATCCAGCACAGAGGCACTGGAACAGGATATCCATAGAAGCTGTAGGTGCCCCATCGCTAGAGCTGTTCAAGGCCAGGCTGATTGGAGTCCTGAGCAACGTGGTCTAGCGAAAGGTGTCCCTGCCCATGGCACGGGGGGTGGAAATAGATGGCCTTTAAGGTCCCTTCCAACCCAAAGAACTCTGTGGTTCCGTCTGTGATAGAACAGAAACCCAGAGCTCCAGCTCAGCACAGGAGAGCAGCGCACGGTGCTCGGGATAACATCTTACACCGGCGGATCTCTCGGCCAAGCACAGCTTTAAGGTCTAACACCAGAGGCAGTCACTTCCAGGGTTCCTGCTCCAGCCGGGACAAGCTCCCCTACTCATCCCTTTTATAAGGCGTCCCTGTGCGGAGCACCTGCGTGTCCCAGCCCTCCCCGAGCACGGAGGCTCGGCCACAAGTAGGGCAGCACCTCCCGGACAGGCGCAAACACCCGCGGCTGCCAGCGCGGGGCGGCGACCCGCACACAAACACAAACACGGCCCGGGGCCCGCGGGCACGGCCCCGGGGCACACACGCGGTGCCTCGCAGCCACCGCCCCCTCGGGAAGCCGCCGCTTCCCCGGGGCACAGCCCCACCATCCCTCCCCGGAGCGCCGGAACAGCCCCGCCGAGGGAGCCCCCCCCCCGAACCCAGGGCCGCTCCACCTCCTGCCCGCTTCCCGCTCCCCACCCCGAGCTCCCGGCAACGCTCCCGGGAATTACCGGGCTGAAGCCGCGCTGCCTCACGGGGAGCGCCGGAGCCGCCGCCGGGCCGGCCGAGGGGAGGACCGCGCGTCTTATTGCGAGAGAGGCGCACTCTGATTGGCCGGCCGGCGCGATGGACAGCGGCCCCAGCCAATGGGCGCGGCGCGGGGCGGTGACGCGCTGCCCCGGGCCCCGCGCACAGCCCGGAGCTGCCGTGCCCGGCGGGGCTCGGGGATGCTGCGGCCATCCCGGCCCTCCTCCCTCCGGCCCTCCCGCGGCAATGCCGGCCTCCCGGAGCGGGCCCATCTGCCGCCAGGGATCGCGGCAGAGATGCTGGCTCCCCCCGCCGCTCTGGGCACGCAGGCGGCGCTTTGTGAAGCGGGGAAACGGGGTCGCGCCAGCGCACGACCGGAGGCATCCAAACCTCTGGCTTCTCCCGAAACCGCTTTAGGACCTTCCTGGTTTTGGTAAAAAGCAAGGGTCCAAAATCTAATTACTCATAATGAAATCAATACCCAAAAGAATAAAAGAATTAGACGCGTGTCTTCCTAAGGATCAAGCTAGCTCCCTCATTCCCACAGGCTATAATCCAAATATAAAGTAATTAAAAACAAGGGGATGGAGCAGCTCTAGTTCGAAACAAGAGGGAAGTGGTGTGGGAAGATGGTGTCCTTTAGTGCTTCTATTGCCATAGGTCTGATTTTATCTTAAAGAAGAAGCAGAGCACATCTTTCATACCCCCTCAGAGTCATAATTTCTTCTCTAAATGCTTACCCTGAACAGCCACGAGGTAAAGCTTAGAGGGCCACAAACTGAATGCAAACCAAATGTTTCATCCTCTCTGCAGGGGATAGAGGTGATCTTCCCTTTTTTAATAAGTTAAAAGACTGCATGAAAATAAAAGATTCTGATAGGAAAAAGTGACATGATTAAGAAAATTTGGGGCAGAGGTATTAAAATAATATCTCTGTTGTGCTGTGAAGAGAAATGGTCTGATTTTACATTTATAGGGATTAGATCCGAAGATGTCAGTGGGAAAGAAGGCTAATCCAAATGAAACACTGCTTTGCTAGGCTCACAGCACTAGCAAAGTGCTTACCCTCAGTGGTAAGGGTGGCCAGGCTGCTGGTGAGCAGCGTCCTGCATCTCTTTGGTGGTTACTGCACTTTGTTCCTCATTCATCTGGGAAGCTCTAGAAAGCATCCTGCATCTCAGGGAGAATACTTTCAATGCCTTCCCTGATAGAGCTATTCCTGACCCCACCACAGAACCACAATAAAATGTGCTGCTTCTGTAGAATATTTCTACTAGTTGTGCATTGTACTTAACAGTTACACATAAAATCCTTTTCACCTCATCCACCAACTTTAACAACCAACTTTACCTTTCATTCCTGTCAGCTTTGTTTAAGCCAGAACTTAAGAGTATAAACCCAGTCCAGCCTATGTAATCAAAGCAATACTCAAGTTCTTGGTGTAGAAGAGTTTGATTTGCCACCCATCAGCTCCAACTGGTGAAGAGAAATGCTCCCACACCCCCTGCACGACCACACACCTGCAGTCACCATGCCTTCAGGCAAACTGGTTGGCTGACTTTGTAAGGAAAAGAAGCAAAGTTCCTAGAGATAGAAGGAAAAATAGCTTTTCTTGAATATCAGAACTATGTGCATTGGCTGTACATCAATCATCAAGAATACAATTAACAGAAAGAAACATTCTATGCCAATGTGCAGTCGTGAGTGAGTAGACAGTACCCCATGCCACAATCCAGGACCTCTATGGCCAATAAATACAGATTTTTGTCTCCTTTAGTCTTTAGGCAAGACCATTTCATTAGCATGGCAAAAACAGCCTAATGACTTTGATTCACATTTCAAACTATCCAAGGACAGAGAGTCAAAGCCACAACCCTGTGCGTGACTTCTTGCAGACAGCTACACTCACTAGGCAGCTATTATCTCTCAGACCAGCTGGCTTGTGTTTTTCAGGATCTCTGCTCTGGAGCCCTTCCAGCCTGTTGCATTTAGCTGGAATGTTTGTGGCAGAATTAGTCCAGGAAACTCTTTTCCTCAACCCATAAACTTCCACCAGGGCACCAGTGCAACTGCACCGCTCTGAATAAAGGCCTGGAGCTGAGCAAGGCAGATGCAGAAGAAAACAGAACTGGAAGGAAAAAAGGCTGATTAAGGATTGATTAAAACCGTGGCAAACAGGAGTCTTCTTCACTGATTATAGCCTTGGTACTCTTTCACAGAATAGTTACTTTGTTCAAAGCCAGATCCAGTGTTTGCCACAGAGCATTGCAGACATTCCCATTTTAATTTCCAGAAAACCCTGAGCTATTTGTTTAGAACTATTTGATACATGATCTGTCTTCATTAATAATTTCATGCTCAAAATACTGTAATGAAAATGAAATGAAAAATTCTGTAATCAAGTCCTTGCACTCTTTAATAACCCTGAAACCCTCTCTCTAAAAACTTCTCCTGTGTTTTCCTACATGAATTTACATCTCCTTTTCTAGACCCTCCCTACTCCTTTCCTGCCCATTCTCTCTGCTGCCCAGATGTGTGCCCAGGGACTCTCCCTCACTTTTCTCCTGGGATGCAGGCTCATTCAGGTAATTTTCAACACTTGACATTTCTTTCCCCTACAAAAAACCTAGATCTTTCCTGTCTACAAAAGAAAACCTGTCTTTCCTCTGTCTGCCATCCAAGCTATTGTCTCACATTCCTCTGCAACTATTCTGATAGCCCACAGACAAATTTGTATGGAGAAAGCTCTGGGTGTATAACACACTACAAAGAGAAAAACATCCTTACTGCCTCCTGAGGATTCAGAATTACAACAGTGTAAAATTACTCTGGCTAAATCCATCTCTTCATACGTCTCTACGCACCAGATCTCGGTCTGTAACACAAGGAAAATGAACCTTTTTCCATCAGAGCTCAGGGAGCAGGAGCAGGCAAGGACATGCCAGGCTCCTGTCTCTCTGTTGGAGCCACTCACCACATCTTGCAGTACCCACACATGTGGCTCTCAGCATTTCCTTGGCTGCAGCACACCTGTGTGTTGGTAATTTTTCATCACACACCTACCCCTATTTGTCAACATATCACACCAGCACATCTAAAACCAAGCCTGTTATTACCTCAGACTTGGGGGTGCACCTGACAGAGCAGCCAGGCACACCTTGCAGTCACCCAATTACAATTTAAGCTCCTTGGCAAAGGCCCTTTTTCACCTTTAGTTTCACTAGTTTAGGTACTGTTCAACACCTGCTCAATACAATGTTCCTTTCCTGTGTTAACACAGTGGGGCTTTCATCCTGTTTGGGTAAGGAGGCAATACACAACTTCAGTAGATTCTCCTTCTATCAAAAGCAGAAGTATAAGCTCATGTGAAGAGAAAATAAAGTACTCTACCTTTTTTTTTTCTTCTCTCTCTCTTTCTCTCTCTCTCTCTAACTGCATTACTTGGAGGGAAAATCTGTTTAAAAAAAAAAAAGAGAAAAAGTTGAGTGTGTCAGCACTTTTAAACTTACCCTGCATTTCTCACCAGAATCAGAACTTTAGTCTTTAAGGAAGTGCAGAAGTTTTTCTGCATCATTAATACCAAATAAATGACAAAGAAGGAAGAAGAAAATACATAAAAGCTCTCATTATATGCAAAACAGATGGAGGAAAGCTGCTTTGTGAGGCATCATATTCTAAACCTGAAGTGGGAACTGAATTTTTTATATAATCCCAATAGCTAGTTACTGATAATGTTATTCTGAAGTAAAAAAGATTACTTCTGTTTGTTCTTCTGAAATATTAATTAAAAAAAAAAATATTTCTAGATATCCCAAGCTGAGAACACAGGCATGGGAGAAAAACTTATATTCTCCATGCCCTTAAAACTATTACATTGTCATCTTCAAATAAACACCTCAGCCCAGCAGGTGCCTAGAACATACAAAAAAGTGTGTGGAACACAATGTTCTGAAGAAATCTTCATGGATACAGTTCTAGTCTTCAAAAATACCTCTGAAAAAAAGTTTTACAAGGTATCAATGGCTATGAAAACAAAATTCTTTCTCACAATCAAAAGTTTTCCCATTTCTAGAGCCAGAGACAAAATCTGAAGATTTACAAGGTTCACTTTTAAATTTTGTGAGTTTGGAGGGGTTTACATTTCAGCTTTTGGTTTGGAGCATTTCACTGGTTTTTAGTCACAATATTGTCCAAATTAACTTCTTGTAGCAGTATCAAAAGCAAAGAAAATCCTGTGATGAAATCTGCTTTTTTGCCCTCATAATAAACAAAGTGCTCCAGACACCAGACGTCAGTAAGGAACTGTCTGGGAAGAGATAATTTTAAAGGGCTTTGAAAAAAGAAAGCAGCAGGGTGGTGTCTAGTCACGATAAGTTATTTTGAAAACACACTGGATAGTGCTGATACTAGAGCATGATGACAGCACATAACAATCTGAGCAAATACAACCAAAAAGGGTAAAATGGGAACTTTTGTGTCATTGCAGAGAATGGTGAGAACAACAAACACACACTACACATTTAAGTTCATGTGTATTAACTTTCTTGCTATGAAAAATTAATGGTTCACCTAAAAAAAAAAAAAAAAAGCTGCTCTAAAGTCTTTTATTTCCATGTTACAATGAACCTTGGATTAACTAAGACTTTGTTGATGTGTGTGTGTAGAGTTATCTCTCTCTGTATTTATGATGTTTGTTTTCTCACAAATTTGATTTTCTTGTACAAATCACAAAGACTTTTCTGGTGCCTCTTGTGTTTCTGTCCATGGTATGTGGCTCTCTTGCATCACATCATTTCATAAATCAAGACTGGCTGAAGTTCAGTTTGGTTTTGAATGGAGCACAAAAATGACCTTCTTATATAAAAAGTCTGTCCCATGTGTTATGGTCACATAATATCAAGAGAAGGACTGAGTCACACAGTTCTTCCAGTTTACTGTAACTCCTCAGAATTCACTGGAGCTGCTCCTGACCGTAAAAAGCAACAAAATCAGGCCTCTCTTTTACGGGATTGTTTCCCAGGAAACTTTAGGACTTAGGTTGCTAAATAAATAGCTGTGTATCACAAGTTAATTCATGCTTCCTCCTCCTCCACCCCACCTCATTTCTTTAACAAAAAAGGAGCATGAGTGGAAAGACAGACAGGACTAATAAATCATGCATGATGGAGAGTCAAAATATCCAACTTCACGGAGTTTTTCAATTCAAATTTTTCAAATCTGTTTTACTTACATGGAAAACCATTCACTGAAATAATTTTGTGCCTGACTTCTACTCTTTTTCTATTCAGAATTAGTCTATTCCTCTATACTGTCACCAGATCTAGCTATCCATGGAAGGGCCAGGAAAAATATTCTACCTGTAATTCAGTATTTCTCTCCTTTTTATCTTAAAAAGAGACTTTTCTGCTTCAGCACTATCCAACATTCAACATTTTGGATAGGTCAAGTACTTGTTTAAACATTCAATATTGCTGTCCTTATTCTTCTGGGTACTGCATCTGTAATATATCAAACACGGGACTGAGCCAAGATCAATACAAGGATGTGTGAGGGAAAAAAATGGGCACTAGGTCCTGCCCTTCTTAAGGAGGAATTTGCAGCAGTAGATTCATCTGGCAACAACCTGTTTTCTTTTTGGGGAAGGGTATAATGTCTCTAGAAACACACCACAAAATGAGGCACATGCTGTTGGACCAAGGTCTCTTGCCCTTTTCAAGATCCAGAAACTTTAGAGATGAAGAAGCCACTTTACCTGCTCTTATGGTTGCATGTGGTTTGGGGGGCAGCTGGGAACACACCCAGGCCAAACCAATTCTCCTGGCCTCTGCAGCAACCCACACGTGGCCACCATCTCTGCCCAGCCCCTGGGTTCCACACACATTCCAGCTGCTGGACAAGCTGAGTCCCCAGCCAAGACAATTGCTGGAAGCCTCGTGCTAGAACAATGTTCAGCCCATGGCCTCCTCCCTGCACATCCTGAATTCCTTCTGGAAATGACAGATGCTGAGAGTGCAGGAGCCCATCTGACCAAGCCCAGAGCAGACCTGGAGCATAGAGTGCAATAACTGCACAGCCACGGATTAGTGAAGGACAATGAGCCGAGCTTCTGTGGGAATCACTGGACCTTCCACATCCCCACTAAACGTTCCTGTTGCCCACGGGTCCTGCCATGTGACGGGAGAAACACCACATGAGGTTCTGCTCTCCTATTTACAAAACCTGAGTAACTCAGTCAGCTAAAACAATCTGGCTACCCTGTTGTGTACGAGTTCAGGTTATAAAGCAATTTCTATTCAGCTCCAACTGTACAGATTCCACAGTGCTATTTTTCATGTTGTTCCTAATCAAGATGAACTCATTGGTTTTACTGTGTGCTTCATTTTGTTTTGTTTTTCAAACACGAGGCAAATATTTCCAACACTTTTCAAAACCTTTGTGTTTTTTTAAAAGGGAAAACTTATCTCTTCCTCTACTCTTAAGACATTCAAAGCATCCCTTTCCTTGTCAAAACCAGACGTGGCTTACTGCTGAAACTTGAAAGGAAGCATGAAAATATTTTTCCGTGAGAATAAGAGCCTCCACCTGGCAAGAAAAATAGTCAACTGTTCTCTAAAGTGATGAGCTTTGGAAAACCTACAGTCTGCATATACAAGAAAGGAAAATCCCATTCCTGTGATAACCATGCCTACCAACAGAACTGGACAGGAATGTAGGTCTGGGATGGGCAAATTTTCCATTTATAGATGAGATGGGTTTGGATGCTGGCCATGGTGTTCTTCCTACTTAATTGAAGTTGCCTCTCCCCTCATTACAAAGCCCATTCTCCCACAGAAACAACTGAGAAGGTTTGGTCTTTGTTGATGCTTTGGTACTTCCTCTTTTTACAGGGCTTGACCTAGAGAAAATCAAGCAAAGTATTTGCCAGTCCCACATTAATCCACCTCTCCAGTCTGTGATCAGAAGGTTTCTTTTTAGAAGTTAAAGAAAAGACACAAAAGACACTGACATGTTTCTGCTTCCACAGCAACCAGTCCTGGCCTGTGCAAGGAAGTTGCAGTTTAATTAAACCAGTTCAAAAACTGACGCTGTTAAATTAATGTGAAGTCTTTGGGAGGATGGATGTTATTTTACTGGAATCGTTTCTACTGTTTTAACTGAAGTGGTAAGGAAGGGATTTAAGCTAAATCAATACACAACATACTTCAACTGATATGTGTCCAAAAAAGGCATTTGCATCAGCATAATGAAACAGTGCAAGATTTTCATGTAGACAAGACTCAGAAGAAAATACAACTATATTATTCTTTGGGAATATCATGAACATGCCTTGTTTTGCCCTTGTCTGCTGTCAACACCTCCTCCACTGCCTCCAGGGGTCTGCTCCCCACTGCCTGACAGTTTCATTAACTCTCTCTTCCTGTCCTGTTTACCCCCAGGTACCCATTTGTTGGCAAGTTACACTTCTCTTTATCACCAAACCACCACCCCATTTGATGTAGTTCTCAAAAACTGTAGCTTCCTGCAGTTCTGCTCAGTTAAAAGGTTCCTCTTCAGGGTAGTTTCAACTTGACATTCCCCAGATTTTCCCCTTTCCTCTACTTGTAACAGTAATAGTTACTCCAGCTTCAGAAAGCAATTGCCTGGGTTTTTCTCAGAACCCAAAATATATTGTTTCAGGTTTCTTGTGTGCCCAGTGCTGTGGAAACATCAGACTGTGATTACTCCTTTTGGGAGGCCCATCTTAATCCAGAGGGTGACATATAGTGAGAAAAAGTATTTAAAAAAGGCCATTTTTAGCAGCTACTCTCTCAGCTTTGCATGATATCCCAGCACCTCTTGAGCTCACTGGTTTACACTAGAGTGGGGTATGTCCTTGGGAAGAAGGAAAAGGTCAGTTCTTACTCTTCTTACTGTTCTTGGTTTGCCCCCAGAGGCCAGCATGGCCAGGTCAACCCTGGGATGCAGATCCTGAGGAATTTTTTCTCCCCGTTTTTCCTGAGGCACCAGCACTGCTGCCCTGGGAGCTGCAGGGGGAACACAGGGGATCCCTGGGGATGAGGCACAGAAAAACAGTGCTGAAATCTCAACATCCAGCCATTCCAAGCACACCAGGGCCAACATACAGCATAGGTCAGACAGAATTTGGTACTACACTGGCTGAACAAAGAGCTGGCAAACATTTTACCAAATGGCTCCTTTCCACACTATTGGATCCATGGCAAATTTCCCAATGGAAATTGTGGCTTCTGGCCACAAATGTGCAGTTAACAACCCAAATCTGTACAGCACACCCTGCCCCCTACTAGCTGCACATGGCCACAGACCCCACAGACAGCTGCAGGCAAAAGCTGGAGCTGTTGAGCACAGGAGAGTGCTCCCAGTTGTAGTAAATCCAACCATATTAAATTTTAGATAGTCTTTCTGCTTCTCCTCGGACACAAATGATGAAGGTAAGCGCCTTGTTAATAGGAGGGAGAAAACAGACTTGATTTTCCGTCCACGTGCATAACAATGCTTAAAAGTGTGAGTTTTGGAACACCTCTGGTTGGAGACCAACTCACATTTCAGAGCACCAGACAGCAGGGAAAATGGAATTCTTTTCTATGTCTTGAGTTTAAGGATCAGTCAATTTAGAAAACTGGTATGTTAGTGAGAACTGGCTTGCAGTTATCTCTTGCAATTTCCTCTTTAAACAGAGATTTGTATCTTTTGAGTCCCTACCAGACAATTTTCAAGTCTATTTATTTATTACAAACGTAAGCCATCTTTATTTTTTTTCTTCTTATCCTTTTTTAGGAAAAGAGGCAGAGGAAGAGAGATTTCCAACTTCTCATTATTACAAAATCTAAGGAATCCTGTTCAATCTGCTGAGTTAAGACTGAAGAAATGCAAAAGCAGTGGCCACAAACAAGTTTAACTCTGCCCCCGTGTGTGCAAACATTAAAACGCATCCATCCACCCTGGATCCTCCTCTGGTTTTGTGCTAAAGGGTGTGTTAGTTTGTGGCAGTAATTATATATGGCATCCACAGTGACCATGAAGCTACAGCACACTTCTACACTCACATGTCTTTGCATTATGAAACTCTTTTATTACTTCATTGGCTGCAAAAAAACAAGACACAAAGATATGCCTGCTGCCCACAATAATAATAATATAATAAATATTATAATAAGTAATTATAAATAAATATATAAAAATAAATATATAAAAACAAAATAGAATATAAATAATTATATTATTAAAAAAATGATAAGACAAGAAAAAGTGAAGAAAAAGAAGAAAGAAAGGAAAGAAAGAAGAAAGGAAAGAAAGAAGAAAGAAAGGAAAGAAAGAAGAAAGAAAGGAAAGAAAGAAGAAAGGAAAGAAAGAAGAAAGAAAGGAAAGAAAGAAGAAAGGAAGGAAAGAAAGAAGAAAGGAAGGAAAGAAAGAAGAAAGGAAGGAAAGGAAGGAAAGGAAGGAAAGGAAGGAAAGGAAGGAAAGAAAGATGAAAGGAAGAAAAGAAAGAAGAAAGGAAGGAAAGGAAGGAAAGAAAGAAGAAAGGAAGGAAAGGAAGGAAAGAAAGAAGAAAGGAAGGAAAGAAAGAAGAAAGGAAGGAAAGGAAGGAAAGGAAGGAAAGGAAGGAAAGGAAGGAAAGGAAGGAAAGGAAGGAAAGGAAGGAAAGGAAGGAAAGGAAGGAAAGGAAGGAAAGGAAGGAAAGGAAGGAAAGGAAGGAAAGGAAGGAAAGGAAGGAAAGGAAGGAAAGGAAGGAAAGGAAGGAAAGGAAGGAAAGGAAGGAAAGGAAGGGCAGTTCTGGAATTTTACCAGAGGGATGATTCTGTTAAGATTGGGGAAAAACAGGGACTTAATTTTACTTCTCACAGTTGGCACGCATGCCCTGTGTGAATTTCCCTGTCCTACACTGTGCCTCACCTTTCAGCCTGAGAAGGGGATACCAACACTTTTGGGGAGGGTGAAAAGGAGCTCCTTCTTCCTCTGCAAACTCCCCCTGAGGTTTCTCCAACTGTCTCACTTCATCAGCACACAAGGTGACAAGGCTCCATCAAGGGGAGACGGCACTGCAGGAGCTGATCCTGGCAGAAACACCAGCAGGACCAGGACACACCTGCCCTCAACCCTTATCTTCTCATAAGGGAAAGGTCTGCAGGGCACACCACTGCCAAGCTCCAAGTAATCACTGTAATGTTTAATCTGTTTTTTTGATTCTGCTGTATTTCTTCTGTCATGTGGATTTCTCAGTCCCCTCTGGGCCAAGCTCCTTCAGAATACTCCCTCATGGGGAGTTCTGTTTATCTCAGTTCTCTGGGTGAGGAAGAAAACTCCAAAGCTCGTCAGGATCTTGTTTCTCGTGTTTATTAGGATGCTGTCACAAAACTTGGCAGGTCTTTCCAGACTTTCTACACAATTTCAAATCACTACAACCTGGCACACTTTGGGCTCTGATGGCACAAAATGGCCTCGAACTGTGCAGCTTTTTTATCTTTATACTTATTCTTATCTAATTAACAATAGACACATATATTATTTTTCTTAATGACCTAATGAACCATCACCTGTGTGCTGCACTGTGACATTTTTTATCCAATCACTTACTATTACCCAAAAACTTTTAGAAGAAAATGAAGAAGAAAGAAGGAAAATAGACAACACCCTAAATCCTCCATCTTGTCTTCTGCTCTCTAAACTAGTTTAAACTCTAATCTAATTTTTTCACCCAGTGACTTAAGAAAACTCTCTAATCTACACACACTTTTAGCTTTATCTAACTCAGAGCTAAGCATCAGAGATAAGGGCACACACTCTGTGTCTCAGATTCCAACAATCACCTCGTCAATCTTTAATTGATTTCAGCTTTCCCATTAACCTTTGTGAGCTGAGTGTACAAGAGGAAAAGTCACAGCCTTGTTTGCCAGATGTGGGAGGGCCCAGGGCACCAGTGACACTGCAGCACTGTTGCAGCCCTGGCCAGTGACCACTGTAAAACCAGACAGGCAAGAAGTAGCTGTGCTGAAGCAACCAGGAGGGAGTGCAGGATCATGGCCACCTATGTGCAGCTGAACACCGCTGCCAAGATGCCTCTCATGGGGCTGGGCACCTGGAAGGTAAGAGCTACAGAGTAAAGCACCTGTACTCCAGAGCTCCCAAGCACAAAACTCCACTGCCCCTGGTCCAACTCTGGACAGCTGTCCTGGGGCTCTGCTCTGCCTGGCTGTTGGGCTGAGTGGGAGTTGGAGTGGAGCTACACATAAATGGCTGGAGGTTGATTTCCAGCCCTGGAGTCCGTGTTTACCACTGCAAGAAACAGTGTTCTTGTAAAGGGAAAAACCCCACCAACCTGGACTGGGGGGAGGGATTGCTTTCCCTAACACGGTTTTCCTGGTTTTATTTATTCCCTAGAATACAGGTCTTTAACAAGCACTGATTCTTAATATTTATGCATTTTTTCCAGTCTGCAGCTGGGCAAGCAAAAGCTGCGGTGATGGCTGCCATCGATGCCGGGTACCGCCACTTCGACTGTGCCTACGTGTACCTGAATGAGAATGAAATTGGGGAAGGGATCCAGCAGAAAATCAAAGAAGGAGTTGTGAAAAGAGAGGACCTCTTTGTCGTCAGCAAGGTAAGGATCAAATGATCCTGCAGCCTGGAGCACAGCTGGGGGAATGCTTTGTGTAAAGTATTTTTATTAGAAATAAAATAGGAAGGTAGCAGGAAGGTAAGAAGTAGAGACAAACTTTACGTTATAGGAGAAAGCAAATCATAGCAGCATTCAGGTTACTGCTGATACAAGCTTACAGCTTCACCCCTTTCTGTAGAGAGAGTTAGGAATGACACACCGTGTCTGCACCCTGCTGTGGTGACCCAGCACTCCTGGGGGGATGGATTGATCAGAGCAAAAGAAGAGAAGCAGGAAAAGGCAGAGTGGACCAGATAGCCCCAAACAAGGTAGAAACAAGTGATGCAGAGGTCAGAGACCACTCAGTGTAAAGGACTGATAGAGGCAGAAGCAGCTTGCTAATGACACCCTGCTGACTGCTAAAGCACAGCAGAGCACACAGGCCTGTCACTACCTGGTGCTTGTTCCAGCAGCTGGCTCAGAGCATTGCCAAAGGGGTGTCCCTGCCATGGGAGGTGTCTTTCAGGGCACCTTGGGACACTCAGCACATGTCCCAAGGAAGGTGGGGATGGTGAGTTTTCCTTCTTATTACAAAAATCAGGCTATTTAGCTGGAATCTGGAGTTACTTCTTACCTAAGTAAAGGTTGGGGGCAACCACTCTTTATGGTTTGTGTTATATCTCCTTGGCTTTGCCTGCTACATGCAGTGCAGAGTTCTGTGCGTGCTCGGGAAGAACAGATACACCACTGCCTCTGGGAGCCCCCTACTGCCAGGGCACACCCTGGGGCAAAGAGGGTAGCGCAAATGATGGGTGAACTCATGGAACCTGACACTGGCACACACTGCCCCCAGAGTCACAGGCCAGGCCCACCCCAGAGCTTGCCACATCTGAAGAGCACTAGGCTGGCCTCATGCCACATCTCGTTCCAAAGAACAGGGAGCATTTCTGTGCTGTGCAGGGGAGCACCCCAGAGCTTTAACCAGGAGGTCACAGTCTGCCCTGCTTTTGTCTCCAGCTGTGGTGCACCTTTCACGAGAAGCCTCTGGTGAAGAAAGCCTGCCAGAAGACTCTTGCTGACCTGAAATCGGATTACCTGGATCTCTACCTCATGCACTGGCCTTTTGGCTTCAAGGTACACAGTAACAGCAGGTCTCATTCCTGGGAGAGCTCCTCAGAAGTGCCAGGAGCACTTGCAGCACCACTGCTGCTCCAGAAAGAGCCCGTGGCTGTTGTGCCAGCACTGCCCCAGTGCTGCCCATCCCACTCTGCCCCTGATCTCTGCCCCGACAGCGCTGCCTGCACAGCGTCCTCTGCCCTCCTGATAACGGGCAGGCAGACCCAGCACTAAGGTCAAGCCCCTGGCTGCAAGCAATAGCTGTTCCTCTTTCCCTTTCCTTTACAAACCCAAAGCGTGCTCTTCTGAAGGAAAAGCCCCTGGGACAGAGGGGTGCAGTTTGCTGCCTGACAGAAATTCTTTCCTCTGCAGGTTACAGAATCACATGGTGCAAGTAATCACTTCTGTTTCCCATTTCTTTCTTTATTCTCCAAATCCTTCATACAGTACAGATTGAGCTGACCTTGCCTGTAGGAGCCTTAATGTTGTTTCAAAGACTTTGGATCTCAAAAAGATGATGCCTATCAAAATCTCTATTCTACCTTATGCTTTTGAGCTCAACTCCATTCCTTCAATATTGTTCTAGTTAGCTTTATGTGGACAAAGTTGTCAGGTGAAACTGCACAATATTGTGGTATTAAGATAATTCAAATAATTCAAAATACTTTGGCCATACTGTCCAGTTAGAAGCTGTTCTAATTCTTCTAATACAGCAATTTCAACAATGAGCATCCCTATGGGACATCTGTCAGCAGATGCACTCCAGTATGAAGGTCTGTGTTCCCAAGTCAATCCTCCATTATATCCTTTTTAATAACAACTAAAGAAACTGTTATTTGAACACTACTTGAAGAGAACTCATGTAGGACTCCAGAATATTGTTCTATAAGTTAACCACCTCCCTGCATGCACTCTGTGGATCATCACTTCAAAGGGTCCAGCAGAAACACCTGTCTTTATTGGCATAGTAGATGACAAAACTTCAAGAACTAAGAATAAGAAGTGACCAAAGAACTAATTGAGTTATGGAGAGAACTGTTTGTTGTTTTGTTGGGTTTTTTTAATGCAGTATTAACTTTAGCTCCTTACATCCCTGTTGGGTGATTTTACACAGCTAGTGTCACAGCAGAGATTATTTCAAGCCTTTTCTCTCTCTTTCTGACAGGCTGGAGAGGAATTGTTTCCCAAAGATGACAAAGGCATGGCAATACCCAGCAACAGTGATCTTCTACAGACATGGGAGGTAAGTTCAGCCAGAGCAGAAGAGGAATATCCTCTGTCCTCATCAGTCTTTTCCATGCTTGCATTACCTTCAGCAGTCAGGGAACTGTTGTCTCGTTCACACAAAATTAGTTGGAAGGAACCAATTTAATAAGGCAGTACAAACTGCCTTATTTAACTTAAATTTATTGCCTTATTAAACAAAATTACAAACTTAAATTTAAACTTAATAAGGCAGTACAAAATAGCTTTTCATAATGGGCATGCTTAATCCTTCCCTGGTTATTCCTATTCTCAGAGTGTCTTACTTGACTGGAGCGGCACAAGCACTTCCAGTGGCCACCACATTGAAGCTAGAAAAATCTCACTGCGGAACAATAACAACTTGTTTCAATAACAAATTGTTTTCACCACAGTTCCTGTGCCTTTCTTGAGTTGCTCAAACAAATTTCACAGAAATAAAGACATTTTAGGTTGAAATCTGGCCTATAATGTGTGGGACAGCCCTCCACTGCTTGCACAATGGTGGATTACTGAGTGTCATCATTCTTCTCCTCATGCAACTCAGTGTGAATTTCTACACACTCAGGGAATGAGAATTTGGGCTTGGGTGAAATGGCATTAATGTGCCAGCATCTGCTTTTCCCTCAGAGAACTTTGCAACACTAAATAGTTCTTTTGTGCTGCTTGTGGTGGGAAACAAGTCACATTAGGAGGAAAATCATCATGAGCTGCTTTGCACACTGGATGATGTTTTTGTTGTTTTAGGCCATGGAAGAGCTGGTGGACTGTGGACTGGTAAAAGCCATTGGTGTCTCCAACTTCAACCATGAGCAGATTGAAAGAATCTTGAACAAGCCAGGACTGAAGCACAAGCCTGCAAATGTCCAGGTGAGTTGCAAAGTGACTGCAGGTGACTGGCTTTGTGGGATTATAAAGATCCAATTACAGTTGCATGAGGAGATGCAAAAAGGAAAAACAAAGCAGACACAGCATGTACTTTAAATTCCTCTCTATGGATATTTCAGAGCACAGCACTTAGATACTTCTATTTATTTATTTATTTATTTATTTATTTAGTATCACCTTGCTCAGCCACTGTTTAAGCAAGAGTTTTCCTGAACACAGTCTTTCTGGAATAATAAAGAACCCAGAGATGAGTTTTGTGAAACACCCCACAGCAAAAACTGTGTAAACACTTTGTATCATTATTATCATGGTTTTATCATGGAGGCCATTGTCAAATCAGGGAAAAAATCAGCCTCTAATGCGATTAGGAGAAAATTTCTGGAGCACAATATTGCAGCAGTTCTGCCACTGTCAGACTGTTTGTTTTTGTGTTGGCAGATTGAATCTCATCCATACCTCACCCAGGAGAAGCTGATCAAGTACTGTCAGTCCAAAGGGCTGGCTGTGACTGCATACTGCCCCCTTGGCTCTCCTGATAGACCATGGTAAATTTGCTTTGCAATCTGCCAGGGAGCTGGTGGAGGTTATGATTGAAGCACTGAGACTGCACACACACCACTCATTTCTTATTTAAATACAGATCTCTGTTGCTGTGCTGAATCTTTCTGCAGAGGTTTCTTGCCACTGGTTTGTTTTCTCTGTGTAGGGCTAAGCCCGAGGATCCTTCCCTTCTGGATGACCCCAAGATCAAAGAGATTGCAGCCAAGCACAACAAAACCCCAGCACAGGTGAGCACTCCTTCCCAATGCAGGAAAACAGAGCTCCAAAAAGGGTAGAACCTCTACCCCTTCCCCATGAACTGTGGCACTTCTCTGATTTTTCCCTAACAATGCAGATTTTTTTATTCTATTATTTCCAGGACACACCTTTAACTCTTTGGCCATCAAAGAGATTCTAGACCACCTTCAGATGTCACTTCCCCTCTCAAGTCCTCTTGCAGAAAATGTAAACCTTGCATAGACTGCTAAAATCCCAGATGCAAACAAAAGGAATTGACTGGCCCAAAACCAGAATGGAAAGAAGACCTTCCATGGGGACTTCCACCACTCTCCTCTTTGCTCTCCAGGCAGTGCAACCTGGACTGCAGGGACAGGGATGATTTGAAATGCAGCTTGCACAAGTGGCTATAGCTTAGGGAAAACAGCTGTTGGAACAGGAAGAATGCTTCAGTTGTCTGTTCTTGCAGGTTCTCCTTCGCTTCCAGATCCAGAGAAATGTGATTGTGATTCCCAAATCTGTCACCCCACAGCGCATTGTGGAGAACTTCCAGGTGAGGGATTGGGATTGAGCAGCTGCCCCTCAGGGATGGCTGGGCAGTGATCCTTTATCACCCTTGCCATGGCCTCTGCAGCAAGAGGACTGGACTTCTGCTTTATGCTTAACTACACTTTACTGTGTGTTAACCCAGGCCTACTTTTGGAGAGTTTAATCAGCAATCCTTACATGATATTACTCCCTGTTCCATGGCTTGTGGATGGATGAACAGGCACAGTTTGCTTGGAATCCCCACACAGGAACATGCCAGAAACATCTCATCTAGAATTAACAATGGTCATAAAATAATCCCTTACGTCCATAAAACAAGTGGTTGCTCATAATTCAGCGGTCCATGTGTGAAAATGGATTCTCCAGTGTGGAGCTGCTCTTGTATTTCTCTTAAGTTTGTTCAAAGAAGTGATTTCCACTTGTATCTCTTTTTAGGTGTTTGACTTTGAACTGACTAAAGAGGAGATGGCAACTATTCTGACCTTCAGCAGAAACTGGAGGGTCTGTGCAATGAATGTGTAAGTGACACTGCTTGTTTTCTTCTAAATCTTAAATTCTGAATATTCTGTGCATGGAATTTTGTGTCACAGCTTCTAACATGAAATTCAATTTATTTAAAAATCATGCCAACTCAAACTCCAACTGGTTTGTCCCAAAATAATAACATTTTCAGGAGAAGGCTTGATATTTTCACTTTAAAAACAAAACAAAAATTAAACCAAACTGTATTCTCATTTTTAATTCTTAATTTTCAGGAATCTCTCTGTAACTTGAATGACACAAAAAATGGGTTCTGGATGTTCAACTCATCTCAGTCTGTATCAGAGAAAGGAGAATATGTATCTCCACCTGTTCTTGCTGTGACTGCATGATGCAGGTCTTCCCTTGGTGGCTCCTCCATGTACACAGCATTATCTCTACATCACATTTGGATCACGTGTGAAAATAACATTCTCACTTTCATTTCTTTCAGGTCCAAAAATCTCAAGGAATACCCTTTCCATGCAGAATACTGAAGGTGCTTGAAACACTAGACCTCTAGTGTCATCTGCCCTGGTGCTGCCAGTGAAGACATGGGATGTTTATCCCATGAAATCTGGCTTTTTTGGAAGAAGGAAGGAGTATTTTCTACAGCACCACTATTCAGTGGTTGCCTTCAGTCATGCATCAGCAGAAACCAGATGTTGACAAGTACACCCCACAGGTCCACAATTTCATCAGAGGTGTCACGCATTTTAAATAAAATTAACTTTAAAATGCAAAAATCTAATTGAGGGAAAGTTTTCTGTCTGTTGTAGGAAAAACCCAAGGCCCTCCCGCCCAGAGATGCACAGAGGGGTGGGTTGCAGCCACCTGCACTGTGGGGACACAGATCCTGCCTGGGACACTCGGCATTTTCCCCTGCCATCCCTCAGCATCCACCTTGTCCCCTCCTTGCTGGCCACAGCCCCCAAGCCCTGGGCACAGCCCTGTTTTTAACAAATACAAGAATTATCAGAAGCTAAAGTCTTAAAGAAAAAAAACCTCTTGAGAAGACACAGACACATTGGTGGGACCTCAGAGGATGCTCCTGGCTTGATCTGAACTCAGTGCAAGAAAGAGGCCAATGTCTTAAAATCAGATTAAATCTCGACTCCCCTGTTTTACTCCTACCTTAACAAGCATCTGGAAGTTGAACCAATGCACACCATTTAGCAACATCAACTTTCTGTTCCAATAAATACACTTTTCTCAAAGGCCCTGCCACACCTTCAGGACAGAAGCAGGAATTGGCATGGTCTGGGCAAGGCCTCACACCAACAAAGCAAAACACAAAACCTTCTGCCCAAAACCCTCTCTTAAAAGACCAAGGTGTCCCTCATGGGGAAAAGCAGGCAGCAACCTTCAAAGGAGAACATGAGTTCACAGAAGAAAGGGAGAGGAAGGAGAAATTGCATTTCTCAGCCCGCTCTCTTATGTGATTGAACTGCAATACCACATCCTGCAGGGGACAGCTGACAGCACTGACAGAAAACTGGAGGAAGATTAAAGGGAAAACTAATTATCTTGTCTGTCTCCAGTTAAATGAAGCAGAACAATCTTGGGCATCCTCTGTGGGAGAGACATTCTCTGTGGGAGAAAAAGGCACCATTGTACATATTTCAGATTTCTGCTTGTACCTGAATGAATTCCCCAAGTACCAGCAAACAGCAAAGCCTCCCAAGCAGCCCTAACAGGCCATTATTGAGCACTCGAAGGATCCTGTTGATGAATTAATTTCTTTTTGACTGCACTTTCAACACCTCATCCGTACAGCATATTTTGCCTCTCCAAAATTGCAAAGGCAGTTTCTAATGTGAAATTAAAAGGCCACCTATCATTTATTGCTACACTCGTACGTATTTCCTTCTGAAATACGGTTTGCACCTCCCTGAAGGCAGAGGAACAAGGTGATCATTGTGATACTCGCTGAAAACTCGGTGTTCTTCGGTAGTTTTGAAAACACACTAAAACACGCTTTCCCTTAGCATTTTAAATGAAGTGATTTGTCCTGATCATTTCCGAAATTGCTCGCAAACTCACCCCAAAGCGGAACTGTTTGTCCCACGTTTGTGTCTCTCTCAGGGAACCGAGAGGGGGTCAGAACACCGGGGGACATGGCACAAGCGAGACACGCACGGACAACCCGTGGACACTGCGGGAGCTGATCCCTGCAGGAACTCCAGCCGAACCACAGGGACACACCTTAGCCCAGCCCTAATCTTTCCACAAGGAACTTCACCCTTCTCCCGGGGGAAAGCCGGGAGCGCGCCCGGCCTCCCTCCCACACGAACCGCCCCCACGGCCGGCAGCGGGCCTCACTGGCCGCGGGCTCCACTGCTGATTGGTCAGCGCGGCGGGCTGGCGCCGGGACAGAGGACGCTGATTGGTCGACGCGGCGGGCTCGTGCCGGAACGGGGGACGCTGATTGGTCGACGTGGCGGGCTCGCGCGGGGGCGGGGGACGGTGATTGATCAGCGCGACGGGCTCGCGAGAGAGCGAGGGACGCTGATTGGCCGCGGACGGGGGGTACCCATGGCGGGCATGGCGGGCATGGCGGGGTACGTGAGGCTCGGGACCGCCGCCAGCGCGCCCCTCATGGGGCTGGGAACATGGAAGGTGAGGCGGGCACCGCGCTGCTGGACGGGGGAGCGCCTGAGAACCCCTCACCGAGACCTGCCCTGCCCTTTGTCCCTTTAGTCCCCCCCAGGTAAGGTGGCAGCTGCGGTGATGGCTGCCATCGATGCCGGGTACCGCCACTTCGACTGTGCCTACGTGTACCAGAATGAGAAGGAAGTTGGGGAAGGGATCCAGCAGAAAATCAAGGAAGGTGCTGTGAAGCGAGAGGACCTCTTCGTGGTCAGTAAGGTATGGATCAGATGGCCGTGGATTATGGACATGCTGGTTTTATCGGTGGTGTTTTTACAGTAGGAACAGTTACACACATTAAATGCCGTAGCACTGAAGGAGTTTGTAATGTAAATGAGTTAATTGCTGGTATTTTCTTGCTTCCTGCGCTGCCACACAGCCGAGAGCTCAGTGTGTGCGAAGAGCATTATGCTGGCCTCGTTCCATCCCATTCCAAAGAACAGCATTCCTGTGCAGGGGAGCACCCCAGAGCTTTAACCCAGGAATTCTCAGTCTGAGTAGTCTGAGAAAGCCCTGGTTTGTGTCTCCAGCTGTGGTGCACCTTCCATGAGAAGCCTCTGGTGAAGGGAGCCTGCCAGAAGACTCTTGCAGACCTGAAGCTGGATTACCTGGATCTCTACCTTGTCCACTGGCCTTTTGGCTTCAAGGTACGGTAGCAGCAATGCCCGTAACTTTGTTTCTTATGGCTGGTTTAACAGCCCAACAATTGTTCTGGCTGACAATTCCATGCCTGTTATCTGTGCCAGCACTGCTCTGGTGCTCAGCTTGACCCTGGCCATGTGACTCGGGCTCTTAGTCTCTGCCCTAGAGGCAATTGTTTGATCCTGGGAATGATGGCCTGAAAACTAGAGAAACTAGAGGCAGCTCTCCCAGCTCCAAGCATAAGAGACAGGCTGGTTTACTTTTCTGTTGCAAATCCAGTGTGTATTCATCTCAAATTCACCCCTTGTGGGAAGGAGGGTTGCTTTTTGCTGGTTTTCTGCAATTTTCCTTTTTGTGCTACAGAATCAGCAAAAGAAAGCATATCTATTTTCCATTTCAATCACCAAGTCCTTAGTGCAGTACAGATTGAGCTGACCTTGCTTGTAGGAGCCTCAGCATTGTTCCACTGAGACAGGAATTAAAAAGGTGAAACTTCTGTTAGAGAATTTATGCCCTCCAAGATCAGTGAAGGAGTTGATGTCTCAGTTGGAATATTTCTAGTCACAGCCTTTCTGTCCTCTTGCAGTCTGATCCCTCCCCATTCTATCTGTTGCCTTTGACATGCTCATCTTTTTGTCATGCTTTATTTTAACTTTATATTAACAGAGCCATGAAAATTAAACTGTCTCATGGTGACAGCAGCAAACAGCTGCTAAACACAGTTCAGTCTTGGCATTTTTTCATAACTTGTACACAAAGGCTCTTCTAACTTTCCTAGTGTTGGTGGCTTTACACTGAGCATTCTCATGGAAGAGCTGTCAGTGCACATAAAACCTCTTTTCAGTAGATCTGGTGTTGTGTAGACCAAAGTGTTGATGCCCCCCCTGGAAAAAGGACAAAGCAGTTCTTGCTAAGTGGGAACTGAAGAACAGCACCTGAAGGGAGCACATGTGAGGCTGGAGACTGCAGCTCTGACTGCTTTGTTTCCCTGTAGGTGTTTGGGTGATCCATCGCTTCCAGGGGTCCAGCAGAAAAACCTGTTCCTATGGGGAATGGTCACTGGCAAAAATGCCTTAAATTCCTTCCACTTCTCAGAAAGGAATGACTGAATGTAGACAAGAATTAGCGCTCTTGCACTAGAAATTTAAGGTGCTGTGGTTGTGAGCACTTAAATGGACTCAACAAGAGATTTTCAAGCAATTTCTCTCTCACTGACAGGCAGGAGAGGAGCTGTTCCCTGTAGATGACAAAGGCATGGCCATCCCCAGCAACACAGATATTCTACAGACATGGGAGGTGAGTTCATCCTGAGCGGGAGAGTCACATCTTCTGTCTTCAGCAGTGGTGTTGCCTTCAGCAGTTGCAGAATGTTCATCTGTGTTGATCCATTTTCATTCCCAGTTAGTTGGAAAGAATTTACAGAAGCACACGGCAGCTTTTAAAAGTGTGCTCCCCATGAAGAAGAACAGAGCATGTCAGGAAGAATGTGTTCAGTCACGTCTTACCCGCTGCATGCTGACTGTGCTCCTTTTTCTGCCAGGCCATGGAAGAGCTGGTGGATGCTGGTCTGGTAAAAGCCATTGGAATCTCCAATTTTAACCGTGAGCAGATTGAAAGAATCTTGAACAAGCCAGGACTGAAGCACAAGCCTGCAAATAACCAAGTAAGCTGCAAAGTGACTGCAGGGAAATACTTCTCAGGGATTATAAAGTTCTGATTACAGTTCAATGAGGAGGTGGAAAAAGAGAGAACAAAGTAGATACAGCATGTAGTTTAAATCCCTCTCTCTGGATATTTCTTCATACAAACAGAACCAGAATATTTCCTTTTTTTCTCACCTTGTTGAACCGCTAACTTTGGAGTATTTTACTAGGAACCATTCTCTCTAGAGGCATGAAGAATCCAGATGTGAGCAATTGTTCTGACATAATGATTGACTCCTACAAAGCTTCTCAGAAAAAAAAATCCAAAAAGCATGTTAAGATTCAGTATAAAAGTTGGTGCCCTACAGAATTATAGTCTTGTATTGTCACATAGGCCACCTGCAGGGTTGGGTGAAGGCAATCACTAATTAGGAAATTAGGATTCAGAAAAATCTCTGGAGCAAGGGAAAACTACAGTAGTTTTACAGCTCTCACTCTCTGCTTCTGTGTTGACAGATTGAGTGTCATCCATACCTGTCCCAGGAGAAGCTGATTGACTACTGCCACTCCAAAGGGATCACTGTGACAGCCTACTGTCCCCTTGGACGTCCTGATGGGTAATTTCCAAGTGGGTTTGTGTGATTTAAGTCTGAAGCATTCAGACTAATTGAGTAATGGTGCAGGTGTATATATATTTTCCTTTTTTTTTTTCTTTTTTTTAATTAATGGGGCTAGATGGAATCTTTCTGAAGTGATTCTTCGTTGTTTCATCCTTCTCTCCCCCCATTTTGTCTAGTTCTAAACCAGAGGCACCTTCTCTTCTGGATGACCCAAAGATCAAGGAGATTGCAGCCAAGCACAACAAAACCCCAGCCCAGGTGAGTAGGTGTCAGACAGTGGATACCCCTTCCTGTAACAAAGCAATTTAGGAAACTCTGTCTGAAGAGAGGGCACAGCTGCTGTGGTGTTACCTGTTAGCAATCCTGCTTTTTTCTCTTGTTAACAAGCAATGCAGGCTGTCCATTCTGTGGCCTACAAGATAAGCTGCTACTAACTCTGGCCATCAGTCAAGAAAATATTCTTGACTCATCTTCAGTTGTCACTTCCCCTCTCAAGTCCTCTTGCAGAGAATGTAAGCTTTGTACATACTGCAAAACTTCTGAGTGCTAAGAAAAGGAATTGACTGGCCCAAAACCAGAATGGAAAGAAGACCTTCCATGGGGGCTTCCACCACTCTCCTCTTTGCTCTCCAGGCAGTGCAACCTGGACTGCAGGGACAGGGATGATTTGAAATGCAGCTTGCACAAGTGGCTATAGCTTAGGGAAAACAGCTGTTGGAACAGGAGGAAGGATTAAGTTGTCTCTTCTTGCAGGTTCTCCTTCGCTTCCAGATCCAGAGAAATGTGATTGTGATTCCCAAATCTGTCACCCCACAGCGCATTGTGGAGAACTTCCAGGTGAGGGATTGGGATTGAGCAGCTGCCCCTCAGGGATGGCTGGGCAGTGATCCTTTATCACCCTTGCCATGGCCTCTGCAGCAAGAGGACTGGGCTCTTTCTGTCTGTCTGGAAGGCAGGGCTACAGTGAAAACTGCAGTGAAGAACAGACAGAGCTCTTGCAAACACTATTCTGATAACCTTATCAGGCACTTTATGTGGTGTCTCCTTCTATTTCTTCCCTCTGCCAGTAGAGTCTGGAAAATCCAAAGATACCTCTTTTCCTTTCCATGTTTCATGAATCTATCTTGTAATCAGCATCCTTTCTGATATGAAGTTGTTCTTTCATCTTGTGAATCTTGCTTCTGATTTGATTTGTTTAAAGAAGTTAAATCCAGCTGGTTTTCTCTTTTTAGGTGTTTGACTTTGAACTGACTAAAGAGGAGATGGCAACTCTTCTTAGCTTGAACAGAAACTGGAGAATCTGTGAAATGGTCACGTAAGTGGCAGTTTGTATTCTTCAAACTCTTACATTTTCAGTGATCTTTATTCTGATCTCACAGGGACTGCTATAGCTGTTCAAATTAGGTATATTTTGAAATCTGATATAATTTTGGGGACAAAGCATCTGTTGTTATATTTCCACTTTATTCACTGAAAGGCAAGGGTAAGTTGTGCTGTGTATTCATTGTAAATCCATTCTCCAGGAAACTTTATATGCCTGGAGTTCCAAAATGAGGATTTTAGTTGATAACTTTGGCTGTGTCCATATGGGATAAATGAGCATTAGGCTGTTTTAAATTTTGGGTAATTTTTTTCTGTGGGGTATTAGAAATTGATGTCAGCTCTTACACAGGTGGTTGTGGGGATGGATAACCATCTGTTGTGCAGTACAAAGCACAGCTGCTTGCAAATATGCACCTTGGAAGCCAAAACAGGAAGTCTTGGCTGCAAGGCCACAGAAAGTGCTGCTGTCTCTGTGTGAATTTTAACTCTGTATCTAAAAAGAGTTAACTCTCTACTTGGTCCCACCACTGTTCAATGCCTGAATAACAGAAAGGCTGGTACTTGGTCCTGTAGGCTGTTTCTATATTATCAAATCTCTTAAGTTAATTATTTTAGCCTTGAGTAATCTTTCCTCTTTAATTTCCTCCAGGTGCAAAAATCACAAGGCATACCCTTTCAATGCAGAATACTGAAGATGGGTTTTTTCCTGCCCTTTCTCAGGCCTCCAGGGTCTAATGAGTTTCTACCATTGCCTCAAACTGTGCACTATGTAGCTTACACACTGTATCCTTCTTGCCAGCAAAGGCAAGGTTATTGTGTTCAGTGACTTTGGGTTTTTTTTCTTTGGTGGAAGGAAATTGTACAGTTGTTCTGAAGAACAAAATGTGGGCTGTGATAATTCTCATTACATGAGTGTTTCTGCATGGCTGAAATAGCAAAGGAGAAAACAGAAGAGGGAATGAGCAACTGGTTTTATCTACTGTCTTACATCAGCACCATTTAAGGCTGCAGGGTTAAGGATATGTAAGTGCAGGAGAAAAACACATCCTGAATAATCACATAATCACTGCCTGAAGGTAAAAGACAAAATTAAAATTAACTTCTAGAGTACAGCCCAAAGCTTTCTGGGAAAGAAAAATAAATGAGAGAAGCGTCCAGATGAATACCAACTCATACTGGGCTTTATTTCAGTCACTTTTTTTACAGGCTGAAACTGGAAAGAGATTGATGTTCAATTTCATTCTTGACCAAAATAAAAATATTTGGATTACTGCTGGTTTGGAAGTTCTATTCTAATTCTAAAATTAACAAACCAAGAAACTTGCATGAACAATGTAATTGGAAAATAATTAATATAATTGGATAAAATCAGATATAAAATGTAATTGGAAATAATCATCCCTGATCAATTTTAAATGATGTCACAAGAGCATTGAGATCTTGTGATCAACAAGCAACGGGAGACCAACACCTGACCTGCTGAAAACTCTGCCTGGGTATCACTGTGCACTGATTTAATTGGTAGCCAGTGCTGGTATCTGGCTATTGAAAGCCCAGAGTACCAGAGACTGGGGGGAGAGGGGAGATAAGCAGTGTTCAGCAAGTGGCTGGTACAGCACAGAGGGTGCATAGTGGAACTGGAATATGTTAATACTGAGCTGCTGCCCAGGGCCTGACACTGGAGTCGAGTCTATTCTATTCTATTCTATTCTATTCTATTCTATTCTATTCTATTCTATTCTATTCTATTCTATTCTACTCTATTCTACTCTATTCTACTCTATTCTACTCTACTCTACTCTACTCTACTCTACTCTACTCTACTCTACTCTATTCTATTCCCTTCAGGATGTGCTGATTCACTGGGACAGGTCTCTGCTCATTGTAACCATGTGAATGAATAAAGGCTTCCCTTGCCAAAGCCTCTCCTGTTGGAGTCAGAGGCACAGAGTGTGTGCCCTTATCTCTGATACCTGGCTCTGACATCTAAGAAAGCACTGAATTTCATATAACACCATGAAAACAACTGTTAAATGGAAAAACTAGGGGTGTGAGTGTGTAAGAGTTTTCTTAAGTCACTAGGTAAAAAGGTTAAAGGTTTAAACTAGTTAGAAAACAAAAGACAAGATGGAGGATTTAGGGTGCTGTCTTTTCTTCCTTTCTTCTTCCAGAGGTTTTTGGGTAGTAATGATTGAATAGAAAATGCCACAGTGCAGCTCACAGGTGTTGGGTCATTGGGTCACTAAGAAAAATAATTAACTTGGCATTTGTTAATTGGGTAAATGGACATATAAAAAACCTTGAAGAAGTTCTTTGTTGGCCATTTTGCACCTTTCTATCTTAGTGCATGTAGCTCCTTGTGCCTTGTATATATGTAATATAGATTAGAGAAGAATAAACAACCAAGTCTGAAGAGAAAACTGCCTCTCTCTCATCAAACTCAGTCCAAGGGGGAAAAGAACCCAGCCACAAGTGTCCCATCATCTCCCTCCTGGTGGAGGTGCAGGTGAGCCTGGCTGGGCAGTGCTAGGATAGCTGGGAGGTGCTGTGACAGTGTGGCAGCTCGGGTGTCCGTGTGTCCACGTGTGCCTGGGGCTGGCAGAACATCTGCTGCATTCTGATCCATAACTCCCACACCAGACCAAGCTGTGAGCTCTGAGAAATGCATGTGAAGGTTGAGCTGTGTCTTGAGTAGCTGAGTGGTCAAGAGACTTCCTTGAGGACTAACAAAAACCAGCATTTGTGAAGGTTAATAGCATTAGAGCCCAATGCTGACTGACTTAGTCAGCTGTACTACTGTTTAACTTGGTATGCAGTGGGTAAAAACACTTAGACAAACTTGAGCTGCTTGCATTGTACAATTGCAATGTGAATTGGGTTGTGGGTGTGAGTGCATGGATGAAAGGTTCTTTACAGATGGCAGAAAGGCTGAGAGACTGAATGTCACAGGAGCATCAAGAGCTTGCCGTGATTAGGAGTTAAAATAACTGGATATAATGAACCATGACTGACCAGTTGGTGCAGACAAGAGCTGTGGGAGGAGTCTTGGTACATAGCATGTGAAAGTGCCAGGAGTGTAACTGGAAATGCTGGAGAGCTCTGTGGTGAAAGTATGGACTGCTCTGGCTGCCAGGCTGTGCTGACATTGATCTAGCTTTACAAGCCCTCAGTAAAACAGACTGTGAGGAAACATGACTACACCCATGCAGATACCCAAAATGATGAGGACATGAGGTGTAAGAGCATGTGTTAGTGCTGAGCCACTGCCCAGAGCCTGACAGATCAGAGTTGAGTGCTTTATTTCCCCCAGGTGAGGCCACACTGACTCACTGCAGTACTTTATGAGGGGCGCACACTAATACACATTGTGAATATTTCCAGGTATGGTTCTCCTGTTGCTTTATCATCCAGAGCTTGTACCAAGACTCCTTCGGTGCATGTCACGTTCTCTCTGCCAGGCTTTTCCTTCATTGATGCACTTGGTGAATCCAGTTTAGCACTATCACCTTGTCTGGTGTTCCCTTACCCCATGACAGATGCAAACAGAACTTGGCCTTTGTAAGTGATTAAAAAGAAAGGGGATTTTGTCCTCAAATGAGGTGTGAACAAAACTTGTGCTTTTGGTTATGACCAAATGGACCTCAGATACATTACAGCAAATGCAAACCTTCTGCCCAAAATCCTTTCCAAAAGACAGAGACATCTCTCAGTTAATAAACCATTGGGGAAAAACCCCCAGACTAGGATGGCAGCAGGCCTCTCATGCTTGGTTTTAATACTGTACTCCTAATATCACAATCTTTCCACTGAGTTCACTGTCCCTCAAGCCAAACCCCAAGAGTCTGAGCATGCTCAGAGCAAATATACAGAGGAGGAATCCAGCAGGGAAAAAAAAAGTAAAAGGCAAACACTACGTTACATAACTATTTTGTGATGTTAACTGAAACGTCACATCCTGCTGACAAAAACAGGATTACAGAGACAAGCTATTGTCTACTCTCAGGTAAGAAGGGGAAGAAAAGAGCTACCAAAAAAAAGGCACGCAGAGAAAAATGCGCTATTATGTTGCCAACTGATGCTGACACCTGAATAAATTCTCCAACCACAAGCATGCAGCAAAACTTCAACATAACACCTATTATTCTTCAGCAGCTTTCAAAAAACACTAAAAGAAGCGTCTCCCAACACTAAAAATAACATTTTTCTTTAAAATAACTGCTTTCTAATTTACCCCTACAAAGGAGGTCCCTTTTCCTCTCTCCAGAGAGATGAGGAGGGAACCCAGAGCCCACATTGCAGCTGAAATGATTCACACAGACGCAGCTCGAAGTGTGATGAAAGAAGAAGGAAGTTTATTTTGTTCTTTCAGTATTTATAGGTTTTTGACCACGACCAGGGATTGGATAGTCAGGTTAACACCTTCCCAACCACACTGGTGGTGAGAGATGTCCATCAAAATGCATATCTTTAATGGAATGTATAAACACCTACGTTTATATTTACTTTCCTGGGAAAGTGGCTAGAAATTATGAAAACAATATGGAAAGGTCTGAATCTCAGGGCGACAGGGGGAGAAGCAGCGAGCCCGGTGTTCCCAGGGCCGCGGGGCTTTGGCTGTGCCGGGCGGGTCCCGGGCGGGTCCCGGGGCGCGGCGCTGCCTTTCTGGGAGGGCTGAATGCTCCGGGAAAACACTCCCGGCTGGAGCCATGGCCACCTGCCTGCAGCTCTCCAGCGGGGCCGGCATGCCCGCCGTGGGGCTGGGCACATGGAAGGTAAGGGGGACAGCGGGCTGGCTCCGTGCCGTCTCCTCCGGAAGGGTCCGGAGCGCTCGGGAGTGGGCAGGGAGCGGGGACAGCTCGGCTCGGTCCCGAGATGCGAACAGAGCCCCGGCGATGCTTTGGGAGCCGCTTTCGCTCTCCGTCCCTGCCGCAGCCGCCAGGGATGCGCGGATCCCACCCAGCCCCTGCTGTCCCTGTCCCTTCCCGTGCCCCTGCCCTGGAGCACATCCCTGCTGAGGAACAAGCAGTAGCAAGTTCCCCGGGAGCCGTCTGCTAACGAGGTATGGCTTCAGAAGACAATTCATGCGTTTCGAGCAAGTTCTGACAAAGAGGTTTGCACCGTTGTTACGATGACTGCAAAACCGCTGATCTATACAATGGCTAGAAACAAACATTGCTGGATTTGTGTGGACAAGATATGCCAACATTTCTTTGTGCACGGCTCTTACACGCCCTTTCAGGGTGTAAATACACATGGAACTGCACACCTCCTCTGTCTCTGAAGGATGCAGCTGACATAAAGCTCAAATTACAGGTGGAATGTGCCCTAACATGAGCACAGTGTAACACTCCAAAGAGATGTGGATGAGTAAGGTGTAGACCACTGCCCTCCCCATAAGAACTAAAATGCTTCTAGCTGGGCCATTTGTTTCTCAGACACGACACTGGGAAGCGAGAACTGTTGAGTAAGAGGCACTGCAGAGCTCCCTGGCACAAAATTTGGTTCCCCCTGGTCCATCTCTGGCAGTGTTGAGGGCTCTGCTCTAGCTAGCTGTTGGCTGAGCCAGCTTGGGACTGGGGCAATGGATAAATATCTGGAGGCTGGATTCAAACCCAGCAGCCTGCATTCATAAGATGAAGAGAGTTTTAAGAACACAGCATGGAAAAACTCTACTTAAAACTGTGTTTCTTTAGTTGCTAGATTAGTAGGAAATCTGTATGCTTTGAGATCTTAAGCTTCTTTTTCCAGTCTGCAGCTGGGCAAGCAAAAGCTGCGGTGATGGCTGCCATCGATGCCGGGTACCGCCACTTCGACTGTGCCTACGTGTACCAGAATGAGAATGAAATTGGGGAAGGGATCCAGCAGAAAATCAAGGAAGGTGTTGTGAAAAGAGAAGACCTCTTCATAGTCAGCAAGGTAAGGTGACCTAGGGTCCAGGGTAATTTGTGGCAACATATGCATAGAGGGAAATTCAGAGCAGTGGGGAAAGGCTGTGTGAAATTATTAGGAGAATAGTTCAGACCCATACTGGTAAAAACTTCTTTTTGTCTCTCTATTTTGTAGAGCATTATCTAAGATGTGTTCTACATTCTTCATTTTCATGGGACTGTTCAAATTACATGTTAAGCAGAAATGGTCCCAGAAAGTGTGCTAGCTTTTTTTTCCTTCTTCAGGAAAGAGCTGAAACTCAGGAGGTCACAATCTTCCTTGTTTTTCTCTCTAGCTGTGGTCCACTTTTCATGAGAAGCCTCTGGTAAAGGGAGCCTGCCAGAAGACTCTTGCTGACCTGAAATTGCATTACCTGGATCTCTACCTCATGCACTGGCCTCTGGGGTTCAAGGTACAGTAACAGCAGGTCTCATTCCTGGGAGAGCTCCTCAGAAGTGCCAGGAGCACTTGCAGCACCACTGCTGCTCCAGAAAGAGCCCGTGCCTGTTGTGCCAGCACTGCCCCAGTGCTGCCCATCCCACTCTGCCCCTGATCTCTGCCCTGACAGCGCTGCCTGCACAGCGTCCTCTGCCCTCCTGATAACGGGCAGGCAGACCCAGCACTAAGGTCAGGCCCCTGGCTGCAAGATTGACTCTGCTGCTTAACTTTGGCCTAAATCATCCTTTCCTGCTTTGAGGGAAGGAAGGCTGTACTTCGCTGCCTGACAGAAATTCTTTCCTCTCTGTGTTACAGAAGCACAGAACAAGAGCATGTTTCTTCCATTTCCTTCTTTAATCACTGAGTCCCTAACACACTACAGATTGAGCTGAGCTCTGCTGTAGGAGTCTTAAAGTTGTTCCACAGACCTTGGATTTCAAAAGGTGAGACTTTCTGACATCCATGTCAGAAGTATATGAAATACATCTCATCCTTCATGTACTTCAAAGGAGCTGATGTCTCAGTCTGTGTCTAGTCTTGGCTTTTTCTTTCAGCTGCAGACAGGTTAAGACCTCCATCCTATATCTGTGTCTTTCGAGCTTGTCAACTGTTTGTCACACTTGCAAAGCTGTCATGGTTAGTTTTATGTGAACAAAGAGCTTGAGTAAAAGTGTCATAATACTCTGACATCTGCACATTGGATGTGGAGGTTTGTTCCTGAGTTTGTACATCTGGGGTGTTCTGATTTGCCTCCAACTTAAACTGAGGCTCCCCTCACAGGACACCTGTGTGTTCACATAATATCTTCTTCAGCAGATGTGGCTCAGCCTAAACCTGACTTAAATGTTCCTGGAACTTTAGCAAGTCCTTCAAAAAAACCAAAAAAACCCCAATTCGGTCTTAAAGGAATAATAGAGGAGTATAGGAAACTTGTTTGTTCCACAAGTGTGACTTGTTTATCTGTACATGTCATCAATGTGAGTCATCACATTGCTGGATCCAGGACATACACCTGACATCTGATTCCAGATCATTCCTACTAGGAATGATTACTGGCAAAATTGCCAGGAGCAATGTAAACAAATATTAGTATTTTCTGTACTAGTAGCTAAAGCCATCATGGTCTCCAGTTGTCTTGGTATTACCTTGCCAATAAAAAGAGTGTTTATATAATTTATTTTTTTTTCACTGACAGGCAGGAGAGGAGCTGTTTCCTGCAGATGACAAAGGCATGGCTATTCCAAGCAACACGGATTTTCTAGATACATGGGAGGTAAGTTCAGCCACAGTGGGAAAGTCATGCTTTCTGTTGCTGGCAGTCTTTTCCATGCTTTCATTACCTTCAGCAGCCACAAAGGTCTTATGTATTTATTGCACCATATACAAAATAGTTTTTCAAAACATGTTCAGTCAAGCTGATAATTTTTAGTGAAGCTGCAAGCCAGACTGCCTGGCCATACCAGAAACAGAACTGTCCTCATTGCTGTTCTGAAAGTGCTCAAATGCACTCTGCTGAAATAAATTAGGTTGTGATCATGGTGGCTTAAGAACACATCATTGATTATCCTTATTTCCCATGTGAAAATAACTGAATTTCTGCCATCTCAAGAAAGGAGCCCTTGGGTTTGGGTGAGATGGAAGACATGGCATAAATACACCAGTGTGCACTTTTCCTCAGGAGACAATCTTTGCAGCTCCAAACATTTGTCTTTCCTTGCCCATGAAGGGAAATGGAGCCACACAAATGAAGGAATAATTCTTCCAGGGCCTGTCTTGTATACTGATGCTGACTATGCTCCTCTTTCTGCCAGGCCATGGAAGAGCTGGTGGATGCTGGTCTGGTAAAAGCCATTGGTGTCTCCAACTTCAACCATGAGCAGATTGAAAGAATCTTGAACAAGCCAGGACTGAAGCACAAGCCTGCAAATGTCCAGGTGAGCTGCAAAGTGACTGCAGGTGACTGGTTTTGTGGGATTATAAAGATCCAATTACAGTTGCATGAGGAGATGCAAAAAGGAAGAACAAAGCAGACACAGCACAATTACGCTCTGTGATTATTTCTGAGTACACATAAAGATGTTGTAGATCTGTGTCCTGATAGGGAATGAAGTTCCCTATTTTTCCCTATAATTACTCTGTTATTAGTAATGGCATCAATCTGTTATTAATAGCAGATGATTGTTCACACAAGATGTGTTTTATCTCATGCAGGAATCCACAATTCAGTCACCCAGTTGGAAAGGGAGGTCAGTTTTAACTATTATACAGAAGTAGAACATTTACTGACACACTGGTGGCTTCCTGGTATCTACTCTGATTTATGTAAAATAAGAAATAAGGTGTTTTTATACACACATATTTTAAAAATAAATCACCTAGTCTTTGCATACAGCAGCCACTGCCCCTTTGCATGCAGGTGCTGCAGAAGTTTATCCCTTCAAAGGGCCTTGGACAGACTCAGACATCTCTTACAGCTCTGAATTCAGTACTTCTTGCATATTCACCAAAAGTACTAAATTCCCTCAGTCTCCAGAGCCTGCCAGTCCTTCCTCTGCATGTAGTTACAAAAAAAGAGCATGCTGAAAGGGGAAAAAAATTGCATCTTTTCCAAAACTATAGCACATGAGAAAGGAGCACCAATTGATGAGAAAGGGAGATTTTATGTCTAGAACAGATGGGGGGGGAGAACAGAGCAGATGCAGCACGTTCTTCTCATCCCACTCCACATTACTGCTGAATATGTGAGGCATTGGGGTTTTCAGTATTTGCTAAGCTACTGCTTAGAAATCTGAGAAGGACCTCAGAACATGCCAAAGAACCCAGAGGTGAGCCTTATGGAATGCTTTTCCCCCAGAGCAAAGACCCAGAGGTACAAGGAGTCTCACTGTAGAAGCAGGTGCTGTAGAAAACTACAGCTGAAAAACACTTTGCAAAGACTGGCACATGAGGACAAATTCCAGCCTTGAAGTGCACTGGGAGATAATCCCTGCAGTGAGTTACAGCTGCATTCTACCCATCTCTGTACCCTTCTGCTGGCAGATCGAATGCAATCCATACCTTACCCAGGAGAAGCTGGTGAACTATTGCCAATCCCAAGGGATTGCTGTGACAGCCTATAGCCCCCTTGGCTCTCCTGACAGACCATGGTAAGATTGCTCTGCAGTTTGTGAGGGAGCTGGCATGGATAATGCTTGGAGCACCGAGACAGTCAGTGTACTATTAGCCATTGATGTCAAAACAGATTTCTGCTGTTGTCTCTCCTCTGTGTAGGGCTAAGCCAGAGGATCCTTCCCTTCTGGATGACCCCAAGATCAAGGAAATTGCAGCCAAGCACAACAAATCCACAGCCCAGGTACGTGGATGCCAGACTGTGGGTACCCCTTCCTGTGACACAGGACAGCCAGTGACAGTGTGGAGGACAGGCTGGCTCTTTGTTCCCAGTCAGCTCTGGTGAGAGGCAGCAGTGCAGGGCCTGTTTTCTGTGTGGCCTGCAATGCACACTCTCAAGTGTGCTCTGACTGTCATCACAAAACATTTTCTTGACCTGTCCTCAAATGCTGGAATGTCTTCATCTCAAGTCTTCCTGCAGAGAATGAAATCTTGATAGAAGTCTGGGTGAGCAGGAAGACTTGACTGGCCCAAAACTGAATGGGAAAGGAGGCCTTTCACAGGAGGCTCCACCAGTTCCCTCTTTGCTCTTCAGGCAGGGCAACCAGGGCTGCAGGGACAGGAATGCTTGGAAACAGGGACAACAGGAACAGTCTCTGCTTCCTCCAGAGCAAGAAGAGAGATTCAGTTGTCTATTCTTGCAGGTTCTCCTTCGCTTCCAGATCCAGAGAAATGTGATTGTGATTCCCAAATCTGTCACCCCACAGCGCATTGTGGAGAACTTCCAGGTGAGGGATCGGGATTGAGCTGCTGCCCCTCAGGGATGGCTTGGCTTCTCCCTGCACAGCAAGGGAAAAATCCTTTTATCATTCTTCCCAGCTTCTGCACAGGCAAGAACACCAGGCTTTTTGTCTGTTTACACACTCTACTAAGGGCCAAACTTAAGGTTACAGTTGGAGAGCAGGAATGAACCAAGCCTTTTTTCAGTATGCTGATAATTCTAGCAGTCACTTTACACGGTGTCTTGTATTCTGCAGACTTGAGATGAATTACCAGATGGTTTTTCACTGGCACTTGAATGCAGCAGCACACCATGAAAGGCTTATGTAGAGCAAGCAGTGTTGAGAAAACAGTTGTGGTGTTCACAGACCATGTTGCTCTATTCAGTGGTCTTTTCTAATTCAGTGGTCTTTGACTGCAACTGGTCACTGGGATTTCAAAAAGCCTAGACAGATTAAGTGAAATTTGGAAATCTTTTAGATGTGCCTTTGGAATAGGACAGAAAGATGCATGTCTCACAAGTGACAGATGCAAGAGCCTGCCAAGTGTCCTGCAACAGCTGGCATGTGTTATTGCAACTTTGGATGAATTGTTCTATTCCCTCTGCCAATGCATTCTTGGTGAAACAGAGAGATGTCTTTTTCATGAAGCAGTCATATTTTCTAACCAGCTGCCTTCCCTTGCAGACTTGTGGATTTTGCTTACAGACTCTGGTTTGTTCAAAGAGGTGGTTTTCTCTTTTTAGGTGTTTGACTTCAAATTGACTGAAGAGGAGATGGCAACTATTTTCAGCTTTAATAGAAACTGGAGAGTCTATACAATGAGCATGTAAGTGGTAGCACTCAGTATTTTTCTCCAAACCCATCAGTTTTGAATATTATATACACAGAGGTTTTACATCTAAATACTGCCTAGAATGTCAAGAGCCTGAATGATGAAGTAATTGGGATGTTCCAAATGTACAAAAACATATACAATAGAGGAAAACTAATCTGGAATGAACCCATCCTTCAATTACAGAGCTCAGATCCCACCTTAGTGGCTTCTTGAAACAAAACTAGAAAGGAAAATTATGACTAAAATGAAGCTTTCTATTCCCTGCAGGGGCAAAACTCACAAGGACTACCCCTTCAATGCAGAATATTGAAGATATTAATATCCTGCCCTCATTCAGAGCTTGGTCTGATAATTCTTCCTATCAATTTATCTGACTTTCTTATTGCTTTTCTCCTCCTGCAGCCAGTGAAGTCACAGCATATGTATTCAGTGTTCATCTCTTGTTTTTTCTTTCTGAAAGATACAGTAGAATTGTTCCAAAATAATAAAATGGGGGCTGTAATCATTTTCTGTCAAAATATGGATGGAGTAATCCACATTTAGCGAGGGAGAGACTTTGAACTACACATTCACCTTTTTAATTTATCTTGCTTCAACACAAGAGGATAGTTGGAGTTATGAGAGAAAAATCCGAGAAATGTTCTTTAGTTCTAAAGGCCAGCAGTTTTATCACTCCAGAAGTAACTGAGAAAGCAGCTTTTCCTACCTAGGAAAATCTTTCCCTTAGGAAAAAAAACCAAACTCCATAAGCAGAAAACACACAGGGGTGTGGTTGGCAGTATTTTCAGCCAGGTTTTCTCCTGAGTGTGTGGATTTTCCCTGGGACAGGGCACATTTCTCATTCCCCTGCGGGCAGCAGAGGGCAGCCATCCCTCAGCCTGTCCCCATCCCTGATGTCACACAGCCCGGGGCTCTGGCTCTGCCCCCAAAGTGCCGGCATCTCCTCTGGCCCTGTCAGCCTGGGAGCCAAATTCTGGCCGCAGTTAATGCCCCTCCAGCTCCATCCACCTCGCCCTCCAGCCCAGCCACCCATCCGCCGCTGCCCTTGGCCCCACAGCCCCAGGTGAGACCAGGAGGTATTTGCTTTTGGGGCTGTGGCACATTTCTGCTCCCAACCCTTGGGCAGGTGACCAAACACAATCATGAAGTTGCACACTGGGTTTCAAGGCAAAAGAGCAAAACCCTTGTTCAAGAAAACCAGCACCTTACGGAGTTCTTTCCAAAATTTCCACTTCCAATTCATGCAAATGTAATCCAAGAACGTTCGCTTTGCAGCTTTCTAAAGGAAGCAGCCCATAAAACCTTCTGTAACCCCAAACTGAGGTGAGATTTAGCTCTGCTGAAATCAAATACAGATTTTTATTGAACAATAAAGGTACAATGTTACTATGATGCACAAATTTAGAACACTGTCTTTTTAGTGAATACTTTCTCCAGCACGATTTCCCCAGTGCCCACCATGCCTTCAGGGGTTTCCTTGTTCAAACATAACTCATCCACCAGCTGCAGTCCTCTTGGAATTAAGTCCTTTCAGCATGGATCTCCTTCAAAAAAGTGCACCTGTGTCTCCAGAAGTATTCCTGAGTGGCAGTACTGTGAGCTTAAATTCTGGCATGGGACAGGGTGTTTTTTTCAGTGGTCTCCACACAGCTCACCGCTGCCATCCCTTGATACCGTCTGCAATTTATATTCTTTACATTCCACCCTGCATTTAATTGAGAGATATATTAAGATTTGTCTCACCCTTATTCAAACTCCATCTTTAACATAATCATCATCTTACTGCATATTCATTATAAACTCCACCCCTTGCCCATGCAGACCTGCGTAGTTAACACCTCACCAGTGCAAACAAGACATGAATCCCAAACCCACCCCTTCTCCCAGAGACAAAATTATCAGGATCAACACTGCAACAGTCAACATATTTTCCAACTGCTTCTAAAATGCTTTCCAAGCTGAACTCCCAGCTATCCTTGGCCAGAGCCACTAATCTGCTGATCTTTTGGCATGCACTAGCTAGTACAATGCATGTGAGTTACTCCTTGATGTCCCAACAGCAACTTATCAAGTGATACCAGTAGGAACTGTGCTCAGACCTTGGAGCTTTCAGGCCACAGCATCAGTGATCACCATTTTTTCAGGGTCCTTTCCCCCTGGCCTGTAAACACCACCCAGCAGTCCAAACATCTGCAGAGGAGTCTCATCTGTGGGATCAGCAGGATCAGACGATTTCTCCCCACAGCCCCTCACTGGTGGATCCTAAAGCCTTCCTCCCTTGGGAAGGGCGGTGCCTGCTAGTAGCAGAGAGCCCAAACTTCCCACAACTCTGCTCTTACAAGGCAAAAACCTGAATGCCATTTGCTGACACAGCCACTGCAGGGACAGTTGCTGCAAGTCTTCAATATTTCTGCAATTTCATCCTGACTGTCAAGAAAGTGCTCATGTTCTGGAGGGCAGCACTCCCACCTCCACAGGCCTACCTAACCTTACAACTCAGGCTGCCTCAAGAGGCTTTGTTTTCACTTTGCCATCAGCTTTCAGAAAACATCTGTTTCTCTTTTCCAAGTCATCTTCCTACCCAGCATTGGCCTGCCCAGATGTCTCCTCTCTTCAGGCAATTGCACACTGTGTGTGCTCCCCCCTGGACGTGCACTGGCTGCTCCACTACTGTGTATTCATTCCCAGGGCCAGGATCATTGCTTCTTCCAGAGTTCTCACTACTCCACTTCTGTGCCTCAGGTAACTGAAGAGTGAAAAAAAACCACAGAAGAACAATTGAGTAAACGCCTTTCTCCCCCTTCCCCAGCCTCAGTTTAAGCCAAACACCAATCTGCTCCCTGTCCTCCTCTCCACCCCTTCTTTGTCACCACAGATTACATCCAGGCCACCCCATTCCCTCCCTGGAAACAAGGGTGTCTCTGAGGGTGATGCTGGGTGCCTGATGCTTCCTTTCACCTCTCAGTCCTGCTTATTGTGTCCTAGAGCTCCTGGGTGGGCAGTCTGCTGTCCCCAGGGCTGCCACTGTCCCCAGGACTGCCACTGTCCTGCCCATCAGGGGTGACCCAGCCCACAGGACCCCCTCTTTGGAGTGAGGTGCTGCCCTCCTCAGCGGCCAAGGGGACTGTGGGGGACACAGAGGTGCTTCCCATCTGCCAGGATGCAGTCACCCCAGGTACAGCACCACTTTCAGAGCCAGCCAGAATCAGTCCTGACCAGCCTGGGGAAGTTCATGGTTTCCCCCTGCCCAGGTTTTCCCTGCTGTACTAAACCTGCCCTTCCCACACAATAATTGCCACAGACGGGTGGTGGGATCACTTCCTCATCCTTGGCTGTGCCTGGAGCTTGTTATTTCAGCAGGTGCAAAGGACAAAAGCATGAGGACAAAATGCTCTGAGAATATGGGAGATCTACCAAGACATGCTCCTGGGCTGATTTGAGCTCAGAATGAGAAAGAGGTTGAGGTCTTCTACAGTCATGGCTGGCCAAGCACCTCAGATCTGCCTCCTGGCATCCAAAGGTTGAACTGGAACCCCACACTGAGCAAGATAAATCTCCCCTCCAAGCTAAGCAGAAATTCCTGCTGTGCTTCCCAGCAATTCAAGCCTGAAACCTGCGTGCCCTCACCTCCAAGGTGTAAGTTATGCCTGTGTCTGGTGTCTCTGAAGCTGCAGACCCCTGCAGCTCTTCCCCTTAGCTGTAGAGATGATCACACCTTGCAGCAGTGTCACCTCCCCACTTTGCCTTCACGTTATTTCAGCGGGCCACTGGGTCTCTCTGTAAACACTGTCCATAAGGACATACCCACTTCTGTTTTGGGCCCTGTTCTCAGATTCCAAACACCACTGGTCACCAAAGTCACAACTTGTGGTGAAATTACAGTTACTAAATGCAAAGTCAGCAAAACAAACCAGAAACTCATGATATTATGCCTCTTGTGGATCAAGGGGAAAAAAAAAGCAAGCAAGACCCTCCTCCCCCTCACAGTTCCTCATTGTCAGCACTCTCTGTAAAGACATGACCATGTTATCAAGGACACAGGGCACAAGATTTAGCAGGCTGGCTGTCACAGGGTGACATGTGCAGTACTTCTTCCTCCTCCAAGGCCCCCAGAAGACCTTCAGGAGAGGCAAATAGTGGAAAGCTGGCCGGCCTTGCAGCTCTGAGGGGAAAGGCTCCAACTCTCAAGAGCTAACACCAAAAACAAAATACAGAACTTCTGTCTGAAGCCTCTTGAGACAGGACAGAGGCATCTCTGACCTGAAACCATGAGGGAAAATTCAACCCAGGTGGTAAGAGATAAGCACTAAGTTGCGTAAAGGTTTTGTGATCCAAGTGAAAGCACATCGCATCCTGCCAGAGATGCCTGATGGTGCTGACACAAAACAGGAGGAACACTAAAGAGGAAAACCAATTACCATGCTGCCCTTAGCTAAATGCAGCAAAAAATATGGAGCTGCAGAGAGCAGGGAGAGGCACCCAGAGCAAACACTCGCACCTGAAGGAACTCTCCACATGTGAATAAGCAGCAAAGCCTCCCAGGCAAGTCTGGGTTTTTCCATTGCGCTGTGACGTCTTCAGCAGAACAGCGAATGCTTGTCTGCAAAAGCATCAAAGCCAGTTTCTGATGTGAGACTGCTGGCCACGACCACGTACCATTACAATCATGCATTTTATTCTGCAATGTCCTCAGCACTTCCCTAAAGACAGAGGGACAACATGATCATGATGTCACTCATAAAAAAGTCACTGTTCCTCTTCTGAGACTTTCAAAACACTTTCAAAAAAACCTCTTCTAAAATTCAAAATAAAGCTGGTTTGGTGTTTGGTTTTGTTTTTAAATTCACTCTATCCTAAATTACTCATTAGCAAAGCTGGGTTTGCGCCACTCGGCGCAGGGAACAGCTTCTCCTGGCCCTCGGTAGCCAGGCACACCGAGGTTTCTGCTGCCGTGTCGCTGTACCAGCACACAGAGCCACGGGATTCCGGCAAGGGGGACCAGCCCGGGCCACCAGCGCTGCGGCGGGGCCGGGAGCTCAGCGCTCCCGCGGTGTGAGGCAGCTCCTGCCGGGGGGGACACGCTTCTGCCCCGTGTCCCCTCTGCCACCCCCGCCCGGGGATGAGGCTCCAGGGGACCGAGGTGCCGCGGGAGGGTGGCTCGGGGGCCAGACCTGTCTGATATATGTCCCTGCCCCAGCACGGAGCCGCACTCGCGGCCTGCCCCACAGCCCCGGCAGCGGCCCCGGGCTCGGCGCCGCCCCGGCCCGGGCGGGGCGGGCCTGGCCCCGCTCGCTATTAAAGGCGCGGCGTTTGGCCACAGTCGCTGTGGTGCTGCTGGTGCGGCCATGGCGAACTACGTGCAGCTCAACACCGGGGCCAAGATGCCCATCCTGGGGCTGGGCACGTGGAAGGTACCGGGACGCGCTCCCTCGGGCTGCCGGCGTGAGGGCGATGGGGAGCGGGGAAAGGGAGGAGCGCGGCCCGGGCCCTGTGAGCACTGTCCCGGCCAGGCCGCCGCCGGGATTTGGCTTTGTTTTAGCTGGGGTTTGCTTTGGATGTGGTGGCTTTCTTAGCTGTATCTTGCCGTGAGAGAGGTCTTCAGTGCTGTGTTGATGGGAGGTTTTTTTGCCGTGGCTTTTTTCAGTCCCAGCCGGGGAAAGTAACAGCTGCGGTGATGGCTGCCATCGATGCCGGGTACCGCCACTTCGACTGTGCCTACGTGTACCAGAATGAAAACGAAGTTGGGGAAGGGATCCAGCAGAAAATCAAGGAAGGCGTTGTGAAACGAGAGGATCTCTTTGTCGTCAGTAAGGTATGGGTCTGGTGATGTAGGGTATACCGGGGGATCCCTTTTTGTTTTAAAGTAACACCCCCCAGTTCTTTACTCACCTACTCTGTTGTGCGGCGTGGAGCAATACAGAACATTACTTAAGCCGTTCCTGAGACTCCTACTTCACCTTATCCTGTATTGAAAATTATGCAGGGTCCATATCATAAATTTGGGTGATGCTTTCAACTTAAATCTTAATAACTGAAACCAGACTACTGCTTCTGTCAGGACATCGTGCAGTTAGTTATGTGTGCTGCCACTGCACACACTGCCCAGTATCCCAGGCCAGTCCTGCTCACAGAACAAGCCCCACTTGAAGAGCTGTAGAATGACCTGGTTTCACATCACTTTCCCAAGGGGACAAGGCACCCTGCTGAACAGTACGGAAGAGTTCCAAGAGCTTTAACCCAAGAGGTCACAATGTGCCTTGGCTTTTTGTCTCCAGCTGTGGTGCACGTTTCATGAGAAGCCTCTGGTGAAGGGAGCCTGCCAGAAGACTCTTGCTGCCCTGAAACTGGATTACCTGGATCTGTACCTCATCCACTGGCCTCTTGGTTTCAAGGTACGGTAACAGCAGTGCCCTTGGCTTTGTCTGTGAGTGGCAATTATGAAGAGCTATGTGGCTTTATAGCCCAGTGATTGCTTCAGTTGCACAGATCATCCTGTGTGTATTGTGTAATAGCACTGCTCTGGTGCTCAGCTTTACTGTGGCCATGTGAGCCAAGCTGTTGATTCTTACCTCTTGAGATCCCTACTTGCATGGCATCTGAGCCCTTTTCCTCACGGAAGAGGCAGACCTTGAACCCTAGGGATGGGCTTCCCTGATGGAAGCAGAAGTTGCATCTCTTTCCTTTTGTTTATTGATTGTGTTGCCTTCTACAAATCCAAAGTCATGTTCAGTGTGGTTTCTTCTTTGTGGGAGGAGGGCTGTCCTTTGCTGTCTGACAGAAGTTCTTTCCTCTGCATGTTACAGAATCACAGAATAAGAGATTGTCTTTCATTTCTCTCTTCAATCACTAAGGCCTTAAATACAATCCAGTTTGAACTGACCTTTGCTATAGGAGCTTTAGCATTCCACAGGCTCTAGAGTTAAACTTTTTAGTTTCTAAGTCTTCTACTGACTGCATGCAAAGGAACTGATGTCTCAGTTTAAATATGTCCAAGCTTAAGCTTTCAATGAGAGCTTGATCAAATTTTTCACTCTGTCTCTTGCTACCAAGATGAACTGCTCTTCATAACATCTGTATTTTTAAAATTAGTTTCACATGGACAGAACTATCAAAGTAAAAATGCACTGTGGTGTAAATAACAAATTAGTAGAAAATAACTGTTTTTGAATGAAGTTGATACCTGACAGATGGTTCTAACTGGGACACAGGGTGTTCTAACCTTCCCTATGCCAGCAACTTAAACAATGAGACTCCCCATGAAACACCAGTCATGAAATCTGGCCCAGTATAACCTGAACATATTCCAAATCCTAAGTGGGTGCTTATGCATTTCACTAAAACACTTCATTATGAGCAGGTAGCAACTGTGTATTTTTGTAAACTGGCTATAATTCTACTTTCTGTATTACAAGTGGAGACTTAAGTTTCACCCTGTGGATTTTGGTGAGCCAGGGGACACAGTGTCCATCAGAAATATCTGTCCTTACTGCGTTGACTGTAGGCAAAAAACCTACCATAATACCATGTGAAAACAAAAGAAAAGACTATAGATAGTGAGTACTAGTGTCTAATATGTATGTAGATAATTAGTATAATAAGGATTAGTTTGTCCTGTAATAAGAGTTTATAGGATCATGGTCTTCAGCTGATGTTAACCCAACCTCCCAATAATGTTTATTTCACGCAATTTCTCTCTCACTGACAGGCAGGAGAGGAGCTGTTCCCTGTAGATGACAAAGGCATGGCCATCCCCAGCAACACAGATATTCTACAGACGTGGGAGGTGAGTTCAGCCCCAGCAGGAAAAAGTTTAGACTGATGAAGGTGAAGAGAGCATCAGAGGCTACTGAGAACAGAAGATGATCTCACTAAGAATTACTTGGAAGGGCTCAACTGGTACAATAGCAAATTGTCATGTATCAGTCCATCATTTTCCACTTCTCTAACTTGCTGTGAATTTCCATAATCTCAAAGAATGAGTCCTTTGAGCATGGGAGGCATGGCACATACACACCAGTGCTCTGAGATTTTTTTTCCCTCAGACCTGAACTCTGAAAATCTAGGTTTAGGTTCATTTAGGTTCCTTATGAAGGAAACAAAGCATATCAGGAAGCATGCATTTCATTTAGGTTCCTTATGAAGGAAACAAAGCATATCAGGAAGCATGTGCTCTTCAGGCCTTTATATATTAGATCCTGACTTTGTGTTTCTTTCTGCCAGGCCATGGAAGAGCTGGTGGATGCTGGTCTGGTAAAAGCCATTGGAATCTCCAACTTCAACCATGAGCAGATTGAAAGAATCTTGAACAAGCCAGGACTGAAATACAAACCTGCAAATAATCAGGTAAGCCAAGTGGCAGAGGCAAATGTTTGGTGGTGATCTTTTTTCTGTCATTTGTTGTGGGTTTTTTTTAAAGAAAATGACAAAGATCTTACTTTGAAATAAGGTTATAGGAAGAGAGAGTGGAGTAGACACTACATATTCTTTAATCTCACCCTCCAACTGCTTCTGGATGCCAAGGTGCTAGCTTTTTATGAGCTCTGTGCTTCTGCTTCGAAATCTGGCACTGAGCAGCTCCAGAATCCGTTCTTGTAGGAGGAAAGGAGGGGGAACTCAGATGAGCTCTAAAAAGCTCCTTGCAGTAGAGTAAGACTTGGTGTATGTGTATGTATAGAGAATTGGATGACTTTTTCATGACACTCCTGTGGAGAAGCCAGTTCCTGCTGCTGATGAGTGAGGGAATTGATCAGGAACATGCTTTATGGACTCAAGACTTAATGAGGGTTAGGAGGAGGGAGGAAATTAACTTGCAGGGTAGGCAATAGAGTAGAAGTTATATAGACAGCACCAGAATGGAATCGTAGGAAAAGTCAGATGGCAGGAGACCCTGGGAGATGATCTGCTCAGAGGAGCATCAGCTCTGAGATCAGACCAGGTTGTCCAGGGCTTTTTCCATCTTGAAAACCTGTGAGGATGGAGACTGCACAGCCTCCCTAGGCAGCGTGCTCTGCTCCCTGACCCCCTCAGAGGTATGGCAGGGAGGGGGAGTTCTCCTACATCCAGTCTCAATCTCTGAGCTTCCATCTGTCCTTTCTCCAAGCACCACTAAAGAGCTTGGATTGCATTTGCATGAGCTCCTTTTAGGTACTGAAAAGCTGCTACTAGGAGGCCTGAAGCCTTCCCTTCTTCCCCTCCCTCAACCTTTGCCAGTACAGCAGGTTCTCCAGCCCCTACCCACCCTGGAGTTTCTCTGCTGAATTGATGGCACTCTATCAATATTTCTGCTGCTGAGGGGAGCTGGGAAGAGGAAAACTGGACAGAGTATTATGAAGGTGGTCTGGCAAGGATGAGGGGAGGCAAATGATTCCTTCTCACATATTACTGGCTGTGTTCGTGCTGCCAGGGCTCACTGACCCCCTGGTCCTTTTAAGCATAGCTGCTTTACAGGTAGTCAGGTTCCAGCCTGTGCTATTGCCAGGGGCTTTTCCTTCCCAGGTGCATGGCTTTGGGCTTTTCCTTCCCAGGTGCATGGCTTTGGGCTTTTCCTTCCCAGGTGCATGGCTTTGTGTGCAGCCTTGTTGAATTCCTTCAGGTTTTTGTTTGATTATTATTTCTGCTTGAATGGGTCCCTCTGAAGTTGCAGTCCCACCCTTCAGTATGTTGGCTGGCTGTTCCCCAGTTTGACATCACCTTCAGGACTGACATAATTATGGATTGGCACAGGTTGCTGAAGAGGACAAGTCCCAGGATAGACCCCTGTAGGGTCTGTCTAGACTTGACCCTTGACTCTTAGAGCATTTGAAGGACTCAATTACTGATACTGGATTAGTAAAACTGGGTCATTTATTGTGGTAATTTGAGCATTATCAGCCCTGAAGCACTTTCAGAAGGCTTAATTTAAGTTTTATGATATCTTTCAACATCTGCCACACCTCATTGCCACTATCACTGTATGATAATTGCTCTTATCTCTGGCATAGTGACCTCTCACACTTGTAAGTGCTCTCAAGCTCTAAATGAGATAATTAAAATAATTATTTGCTATAATCAAGTTTAGCACAAAGCATTGGGTCTTTGGTCCTTGTCCTTCACAAACTACTGCTTCTGAAGAGATGCTTGCAAGCCTGAAAGCTTGCTGTTACTAACACTTACCAGTTGGGCTAATAGTGAGAGTGCTTCCTGGAAAGACTTCCTCTGTGCAGATATTTCACATGTAATCCACTGGCTTCCTTGTCATTCCCATTCTTTATTTGAATGTAGCCAGGATGTGTGTTGGTTTCAATTGTAGCAAAAAATTAATTTGGCAAGGTGGTAATTACAGAACAATGATGCTAGTACTTAAATTAATTTCTTAAGTGCCAGTGGACAGGTGAGGATGACCGTGCCTTGCTTGTGTTGCAAATTCTACCTGCTGAATAGCTGAGAAAACTAGATGCTCTATTATTCTTAAATAGCTGTCCTCTGCAACTGCTGAAACAAAATAAATATGTATAATGTGTCCTAAAAATGGAGCTCTCTGTTCTGTTTAATATTCCAGCATGTCTCAGAGGGGAAACAGGCATGCAGGCCTCTGATAACAGCAGGCAGCTAGAACCACAAATAAAGTGCTCGAGGCTGTAAACTGATTCCGTGTTTTGCACTCCCTTGCTCCACCTGCCAGCAGCACAAGCTTCCAGGACTGCCCTCAGAATGCAGCTGCAGGAGGCTCAAATGACAGTGTGTAGTCCAAACAGTGTGTGTTGCCTGCTGAAAGAAAAGTAGTGTTCCCTGGTGTGCAACTATCCTGAAAGTAGTCCCTCTGTGCAAAGTATCAAATGTTCATGTTCATTCACTGCCTCACTGGCACATGAACAGTTCCTGTTTCTTGCTCCATATCTGTGCATTTGCCTGCCAGAACTCAGATCCACTGTGAAGGAGTCTGTGCTCCGTTACACAGCTGTTCTTGCGGAAGCTCATGCTAAGTGCATGTGTGTTTGTAAAGGGCAGTGGGCTGAAGGTCTAAAATCTGTAGCAGGCAACCATTCTCAAAGTTTTCAGCTTAGAGGTGCTTAGTGTGAGTATTGACACAAAGCAAAGGAAGACTAATGAAACAATGCTGACCTTGAAGTTAATGTGATAGCTGTAAAAATAATATTATGGCACATTTAATTAGGGCTGAAAAGAGAACTTTGCATTTCCCTGGTCTGCAATCCTATTGCTGTGATTTTGCAGCTCTCCTGGGTGTGCATTTTACAGTTTCAATTTTGAAGCAATTGTGTAGCTGGTCACCCATATGCTGGAGATGATCTGGATCAGCAAAGTTTTAAGGAGTCTTGTCACAGTCCTCACACCCTTCACTGCAAGGAGAGAGCTACTATAAATAGTAGAAAAGGGGTGGGACATAGAGAAAATAGAGTGTATAATATTGCTTAGAGACTATTGAGTTAGCACAAAAATCAGCCTTTGTTTAAAAACTAATCCCTGGAACCTATTAAAGCAGTTAAGTCACTGTCAGTCTCTATGCTTTTATGTTGGCAGGTGGAGTGCCATCCATACCTTACCCAGGAGAAGCTGATCAAGTACTGTCAATCCAAAGGGATTTCTGTGACAGCCTACAGCCCCCTTGGCTCCCCTGACAGACCATGGTAAGCTTGCTTAGAGACCAGGGAGCTGGTGTAGATTATTCTGGAAGCACTGAGACTACATGTGCAGCATTAATTTTTCATCCAGATACAGGTCTTTACTGGGTTGGGCCTATGGAGGTTTCTTGCCACTGATCTTCTTCCCTCTGTGTAGGGCTAAGCCCGAGGATCCTTCCCTTCTGGATGACCCCAAGATCAAAGAGATTGCAGCCAAGCACAACAAAACCCCAGCACAGGTGGGTAGGTGCCAGAGTGCCCCTTCCTGTAGCCCAGCATGAGGGGCAGCTAATGACAATGTAGAGGGCAGGCTGGCTCTTCATTCCCTGTCACTTGTGGTGTTAGCTAGCAGTGAAGGTTTTATTCCTTATGTGGCTTTCCAAGGGTGCTCTAATCATCACAAGAAACATTTTCTTAACCCATCTCCAGATGCTGCCATGTTTGTCTTCCCATCTCAAGTGCTGTTGCAAAGAAGGGAACACTTGAATAGCCTACTCAAAATCTGGGTGAGAAGGAAAGGAATTGAGTGTCACTAAATTGCAGGGGAGAGGAGAATGGAAGCCTTGTGGGATTCCACCACTCCTCTATGTGCACTTCAGGAAGTGCTGTTTAGAATTCAGGTGTAGTTTGAAAAGCAGCTCCAAAGAGTGGGTTACTTCTGCTGAATTGTTCCATTTACAGTAAGTAACTGCTAAACAGGCTCTGTTTGCCATTCCCTCTCTGATGCAGTGATGTGCCTCTTGCAGGTTCTCATTCGGTTCCACATCCAGAGAAATGTGATTGTGATTCCCAAATCCGTCACACCACAGCGCATTGTGGAGAACTTCAAGGTGAGCTGGGTGCATGGCATGGCCAGGGGTGGCTTGGCTTCTCCCAGCACAGCAAGCAGAGATCCTTTCTCACCTTTCCCAGGTGCTCTCCTGACAGTAGGACTGGACTTTTTCTCCATGTGTTTGCCTACAGTCTCCTGAGGGCTGAATTTAAGATTACAGTGGAAGAGCAGGAGTGACCAAAGCTTTGGGAAACACTGTATCCTGATAATCTGAGCAGTCACATTGTGATTCTTCCTGTTCTGTGTCATGTGAATGAGTCATTTGACAGCTTATTTGGGGCCTGAGTGCAGTAGCACACTCCAAAAGACTTCTGTAGAGCAAGCACTTTTAAGGAAATAGTCCTGGTGTCCACAAACCATGTTTCTACTTTTGATTCCTGGACTGGACTCAGTATTAGGATTTTGCTTCCAAACACTCAGTGGCTTTAGGTGGAATATGGAGGTCTTACAGCTTCTACTTTGGCATAGCACAAAAAGATGCATCCTTCACAAATGGAAGATGGAGGCAGTCTGCTACACAGTGCTCCCCAAACTTAGAATAACTGGCATGTTGAGATTCTAGAACTCCTGCCTCTCCCACTCCAGCTAGGGGAGGCTCAGCAATCCAGAGAGTAGTGTCTTTTTCCTTTCCCTTCATGAAGCAGTCACTTCCAACAAGTACCTTACACTGTGGACTTGTTCTTTAATTTTGTGATTTTTTTTTCTCTTAATTTTTTTTTTTTTGCTTACAAGCACTGATTTGTTCAAAGAGGTGATTTCCAGCTTTTTCTCCTGTTAGGTGTTTGACTTTGAATTGACTAAAGAGGAGATGGCAACTATTCTCAGCTTTAATAGAAACTGGAGAGCCTGTGAAATGACCATGTAAGTGGCACTTCCTTTTCTTTAAGCTATTAAGTTACCCCATAGTTCAGTAAATGAAATTACAGATGGTAGTCTTGACTGAAACTCAGGGTATGCAAACTCAAGTTTTCAAAGGGGTCATCTTCAAAATAACTTTCCAGAGTAAGATTTTTTTTTTTTAAAATGTTCATTTAATGAACCAAAACATGATGAGCTTTGAGCAAACTTCATTTTCAGTTCAGTGGCCAAGAAACTCTTTATAGCTGGAATTGCAACAGAACGTTTCTTATTCATAATTTTTTTGTCCATATTGGAGGAATGAGCATGATGCAGGCTTAAAATCTTGGTTAGCTTTGCTTGTGGTGTTTTGTCTTTCTTCCTCATCACTCCTAAGTACATTACAAAAATCTGTGTGTTCTTCAAGAGTTGTTGGGAAGGTAGATGAGCATTCAAACTGTAAGGTGAGGATTTGCAGCTTGGAAGTATAGATCCAGATATGAAATCTTTTGTGGAAGGCTGAAAGAAAGGTCTTTTTGTCAGTAAACAGCGAAACCTGGACTTAGTTGTCCACAAAGCACCTCTAGGTCCCATCACCCAAACAACAGAAGGCACTCAAAATCTTTTTGTTTGGAAATGCAGAATGTCATCAAGGAAAAGAGAAACAGCCTTTGCTTTTATACAGTTAATCTCTTCCCTTGGTGGTTCTTTGAGGTGGTTACAGGTGCATACAATGTCTTTGGGACATAAGATAATCCTTGCTTTTTGATTTCCTCCAGGTGTAAAACTCACAAGGGCTACCCTTTCCATGCAGAATACTGAAGATGGTTTCCTGCCTTTCTCCAGGCTTCCCAGATATGCTTCTGCTGTTGCCTATGAGTTGTCTGTGTAGCTTTTTCACTGCATCAGACACCCCTCCACACCCCCATTTTTTTTCCTTCTCTTTTTCCCCACAAAGATGCAGTATATGTACTCCGTGACTTTGTGCTGTTTTCTTTTTTGGAAGAAGGAAATGCTGAAATGGTTCTGGAAGAGCACACTGTGTGTGGAGTAGTAGATTTTCTTTGCCAAACAGTAAGTCTGGAATCGGTAAGCAGAAGTCATTGAGCAAGTTTGAAGAAGCAGTCACTTTTATCTTGGAATACTGTGATTTGGAGCTAGTGATTATTCTTGTCTAGAAGGACCAGGATATTGGCAGATGTTGCATAATGAGATCTGCTTTTTTTTTTTTGTTCTGATTACTTTTGGGGTTGGTTTTGTTTCTTTGTAACACTCCATGCCTTTTCTTCCCCTCTAATTGGAAGTATAAGTTGATTTCTAAGTTATTTCTACATGGGTAGCTCTTTGAAAAGTGTATAGATCCTGGTTTCTTGGTGATATAAAAGCTGTTTTGCTTATAATAAAATACAGTTTCATTACTGTGTGTAATGAGATGGTTATTTCAGCAGTGCTTTAATGGTGGTAATGCTGGAGCAGCTGTATAATATCAGCTGTCTCTGGAGATTGCACAAAAGCAAGGAAAATTACCTTCCCCCACAAAATCATCTGTTGATGTTGACTTCTTACATGTGCTCTGGGAGCTGCCTGCTGTTCTCATGGTTGAACTTGTGGCCAATGAGTCTGTTTGTGCCTCTTTAAATAGAACTGGTTTGGTTCTGACAGCCAATGCAGTCATGTTTAATTCAGTTTTTATTTTACTGAGGTGATAGTGTACTTCTGCTAGTAGAAAACTTATTCCACTGAAGACTTGAAGCCTGCACAGCATCCTATGGGATTGCTTTGATTAAGCAGTAAAAAACTTGCCCTCTCCAGCAGGGAGCACATGATGCAGGAAGGAATTCTGTGTTTGTGTGAGATACCATTGGCAAATACAGTAAAAATTTCCAAGAAAATCCTGTCATTGAGCTAGCAGATCAGAAACTTAATGCTTTGTTCAGGGAGTACAGAAAAATAGGCTGATACTGAACTTCTGGTTTGTGGGGTGTGTTTGTCCCTTTGTGGTTTTCACAATATTTGAATGTAGTGGTTTTAAAGCTGTTGCCACCTGAGAGCTGCTCAAGACTGTTCACAAAATAATGCATCTGGGCACTGGTAAAAGCAGTGGCTAATGTTGGGTGGCTTTCTTGCATGTTCCTTGGAGAGTTTTTTAGATGTCTGAGTAAATCTGGGATGTGAGTGGCCCCTCTGAGGAGGGTAGTGTAGGCCTGGCAGAAAGGGGGTTCTCTCTGAACAGATGGAAGAAGGGAGACACCAGGGCTGTTAATGCATAACCAATCTAAATGGGAAATCTAGGATTGTGATTCCATAATTGTGTAGCAAACCTTAAAATGAACATGGCCAGGCTAAAATGTAACATGAAAGCAAGTTGATATCAAAGTATTTGTGAAATAGGTGGTTTGTTTCCTGGTTCTGATCAAAAGGAGTCTGACTAATGAGTCGTACCAATTGAAAATTACAAAAAAAAAAAAAATCTGCTTTCTCAATATAATGGTTAATATTTATTAGAAAATGTTTAGAAGTATTTTAAATAATCTTTCCGGTAGTGCTGAAACCAGAATTAGCATGCAACATGTTCTTGGTCACAATAATTTACAATAGGCTGAACAGACAAAATTGAATTAACTTAAAATATGAGGAGGAGAGAATCGGTGTCTGACTTGAGGCAATATGCTCCTCTAGTGCTGATTCTTCTAATATAAATTGATTATAAATCACTTTAAATTCTGGCCTTAAAAGCATGTACAGAAAGCTTCAGCTCTGCAAGTGTTTTTGGGAATCTCTAGTGTGATAAACAAAAGCCCTAAGGTGTCTAAAAAAGCCAGAAGAGATGATGTTCTTTGCTTAGTCTGAGCTGTGACAGAAAACTGTTTGAGGCAATGTTGACTTGCTTGCAATTAACATTTTTGTGACAAGTGTGTTCTGGCAAGAGGTTACATTGAGGGTCAGGGTTTCCGAAATAGTACATCAGGTTCTGTGAGCTTCCTCTATTTTCATTTCACTGTAACTTTATGAAAGTTTGTGTCTGAAATTTTCCATTCTGGAAGTAGGAATTTTACTGGAGGCAGCTTGGAGACAGAGTGCTCCACAGCAGAAGGGAGAGCAGCGAGCGCTCGGGGTGGAGTGGCATTGTAACAGGCTCTCTCTGTATTTCCCTGGATGACTTAGTGGGAAGGAATTTGGAAAGGGTCGTTCTGGGACACAGTGCAGAGCTTAGCCAGCAGAGGGCTTGGATCTTGGTGAAGTGTCAGAGTGGGAATAGAGGGAAAACAGAGAAGCACCTGAGTGCAGGGGTAATGATGCACAAGCTTGAACAGCAAGCAGGCTGCTGTCAGAAAGCATGGGGAGGGTGTGACAGGAAACCCTGTCACCCTTAATTAATCCAAAGTCTGGATAAGCAATCCAGGTTTTGGATTGCTTCTCCAAGGGCAAATAAAATTAAGGCTAAGATAGAGGAAGAGGCAGTCTTCCTTTAGTCTAGGTTGATCTAGGAATTATTACAGTAAAATACAGCCTGTTGTACCCCCATGTTTGTGCCATACCCTCTGCCTACAAGAGCAGAGGTTTCCTTTCATCTCCTAAAAGGTAAAGTGGAAAGATCAAAGAGTTCAATATCCGGAGCTCAGCATTCCTGCTAACTGAGCTCTTCCTGCTGAAACTGTTCACAGCATTTGTTTTTGTATTGTGATTTGACAGATCTCTGGGTTTCTGATCAAAGACATTTTTAAGGACAAATACAGGCTTGTAGCTCTTCCAATGAAAAGTTGGTTGTGTTTTGTTTTGTGTTCTTAATTTAAGAACTTGTAGTTCAGCTCCACCTTGTCGGCGTCTTCCTAGACATTCTCTGGACTCTGCTGCAGCAGCTGAGCTCGTGTGATACTGTAGCACACCCTGGGAAGAGGATTTCCAGCCTACAGAAAAGATTAAGAGCAGCTAACAGAAAAAAAAAAAATGTCCTTGGAAATGGTAAAGTCAGTACTTGTACAAAATTTGTTTCACTTCCAGCTGTACTCACTGCTTCAAATGATACCAGATTAGCAGGCTTTTATTTTGTGTTTAAAAGAAAATGGATCTCACAGGATAGATCCATTTACTTGGTAGCAAAGAATGATGGTGAAGTGATTTATCAGGGAAAGCAGGTAGAGAAAATCAGCAATTGTCTCATTAGAGATGGCAAGATACTGTTTTTGCAAGATTTTTTGTGTAGTAGAGGAGAATACAAGAAGTATTTGGAATTGGCATCTTGCTGGCTGTGAAGGTAGGACAGCACATATACTGACAGCATGTTTGTTTCAGGCTGCAGTTGATGTTCTTTGAGAGAAAATAGCTTTACTTCTGCTATTGGAACAAAATACACAGGCCTGCCTGGCTGGAATCACTTTTTATATGAAACTTATTTGAATTTGTGTTTGCTTCCCTCAGGGAAAAAGGGAGACAGGACCTCTCCTCTTGCTGAGCTCACAGGGCTGCACAGATGCTATGGAATGCACTTGTTTCAGAGTTGTGAAAACTGGGGCACAGGAAACTACAATATTCAAAATGGGAAAAGAAAATCCTGTCTTTGGATTTTAATCTGTATTCGCTGTGTTGAGGATACAACTATAAATCTGGAGTTTTTTGCTTAGCTGGGGCACAGAACAGTTAACTTGGGACAAATTATTTTCATTTCAGTCACTTAATACTCCCTTAGTGTGTCATCTACAAACTGTCAGTAACTATTTGTCATCCCTCTCTCTGCCTTGTCCTTGGTTTCTTTAAAAGTACAGAGCCCTGTCTTATTCTGGCAGAACCTTGTTCATTTTACATGTGAGGCAGCTCTTAAAACTCTTAAACAGACCACATTGCTCTTGCATTTTAACTTGTTAAAGTGCCTGGTACAGGACCACTAGACATCTGTAAAACTCCATAATTTTTTCTAAATTCTTAAGGAAAAAAAAAAGCTGAATGCAAAATCAAGCTTTTCTGAACTGAAACAGGCCTGATTACAAGCCAGCTGGTAGTTGCTCATAAGAAAGCTGAACTGTATCAAAGTATCTACATATTGTAGCATCTTGTCTCCAGTTGGGGTCAAAATAAGTTGCTGAAGATTCATAAATTGAGCATTGCAGAAAAGTGTTACTTAAATATTCTGACAGCAGTTTGTTCTTTCATGTTTAACAGCCATCAGTTAACTCTTTGTTATTCAGTTACCTTCTGAATCTGTTATTTTCCAAAGGGAATGATGCTTCACATTCGCAGTTTGTGAAGAAATTGCCATCTTTTATTTGTTCTGGGCTGATTTGCTGGTAAATTAATTTGATTCTACTGCTTTTTACTGTGGAGGAAATAACAACTGGTCTATTTCCAGTCACACTTTGCAAGCTGCTCCAGGTTTTATAAACATCTGGCACAGCTTCTTGTACTGGTGTCAGGTCAAGGAAAGTCATAGTCTATTTAATTACCATCTGTAGAAATTATTCCTAGGCCACTGATTATCCTAATTAGTCTTCTGTAAGTCTTTTTTTTTAAGATTCGGAGGAAGGCAAGAACCAGTGCTTCTTGTGCAGGATTACATGCAAAAAGTTCATGAAATAGGTTTGTATCTGACTGTCTTTGGCTTCTCATTCAGTTTGCTTTTGAGCAATGCTGACCTCAATATGAGAGAGCTTGAAATTCCAATAGATAGAAAACTTGAGCAGCGATGATCAGCAAAGAGTTTTGGATTTGTACCTGTTGTTCTTTACCTGTGTTATCCACTTTTCCCTCTGAAACACAGACATAACATTTTACTTTTTTCATCCAGCCCTTTTGGAACTTTTCATGAGGCTTGACTCAACCAGAATGGATGAACTCCACAATAAAAAGCTGAAGTCATGGGACGATGTGTTGTGATACAAAGTGCTAAGCTAAGGTGTTCCCATTTTACTGGGCTCATTGGCACAGAGAATGTCACTGCTGACTAGGAGTGATGGATGTCTGGGTTTGGTGTAAGAGCACTGCTGCACAGCTGATAGAAACTGAAAATTAATTTGGGGTATTAGAAACCTTTCCATACAGCTCCTGGCAGCAGGCTCAGGGCTGTGCTTGCTGTGAGGCAGCAATTCTCTTCTAGAAAAGCATGTTGTAAATAGGGCTGTGGCTCTGCTGCAAAACAGGGGGGCTTTTTATTTCCCGGTAACTGACACCACCCAAATTCTTCTCTTTTTACCTTTACTAAAGTCTCTGCAGCTGAAAAAGATCTATTGTCTCTGAAACAAACACACAGTTTCTGGCTTCTAACTTGTTTTGAATTTTTTACTATTATATGGCTACTGTGATCATCTAGTCTGACTTCCTGCCTACCACGGTCTATAAACATCCTGTAAATAGCTTCAAGTCTGATAGCTGTGATTAAATTGGAATGTGGTTAGAAAATTCCTATGAAGTAGAGAATATTTCAAGACAAAGTGGGTATTGCTGCTACTGCTGGAGATTGACAAGTGACCACAGGCTGAATATCTGGGAGCAGAGCACCTTCCACAGAGTTCACTTTCTAATTGCATCTAGGATGATGTCCTGCAACTGCCCTTTTAAATGTAGAGTGTTCAGGAGGAGAAAAAAGAGAATTCCCATTACAGACACCTTCCTGATCATATCACTGCATTATAACTGTTGAGTGTCAATTCCTAATGGATTTTTCAGACCTCTTTCTTTAGATGAGTTGCTGTAGGAAATCAAATTTGATGGGAATTTGCTCTGTTGTTTCTAGGGCACCTGTTATTCAAATGTCTTGGAAAAGTCTGAAGTAGCTCAAAGATATGCCGTAATTTCCTTAATCAACTACAAAGAAAATCAGTTGGAAAAGGATATCCATAAAGTGTGTATCCTAGTCCTGAACCTTAATTACACAATTGTCCTTCTCTCTGCATGCAGTGCTGAGCCACACTGTTCTTACCCTGGGCTGCAAGAGCCTAAAGCAAGTTACAGGAGTTTTGAGTCAAGTGTTAAAGAGCAAATCTTGATTAACAGACACCTCATTAAAACACCAGCATGGGCTGCAGCAGCACTGACTTTTTTTTTTTTTAACTAGAGATAACAGCATCCAGAGACATCCTTTGAGTCAAAACACAAGGAAACTACCTAGGGAACAGTACAGGAGAGTGAAAATCTACTGTTGGCTTCTGTGAAGCTGCCCAGCTTTTCTGCTTGCTAAATATGACAGTTGCCAAACAAAATAATTCCTGTGTGTCTCCTTTATCAGACTTGGGATTTTCTAGGAGAGATTCACAGTCTCAACTGCAGTCATTCTACTGATAAAGGCAGTATTTATATACTCTTGCAGATAATATAAACCAAACATACAAATCTCCTAGTAGTTTATTAGTTTTTAGCAGTTCATAAATAAGAAACCTCATTAAGAGCTCCTGAACTGCAATTCAGCAGTGTCTTCTAAAGAGCTTCAGTCTGTTATACTGAAATTACTGAACTCAGCATGTCATGTCATTAAGATCTTCTGATGTTAAATGGATTGTCTTGTACTGATAATTAAAAGTGTGTGTATTGACCTTTTGTCCAAAAGTATAACTAATCAGAGAATTTAAATTTTCTCTAGGCTTTGTCAAGATATACAGTTATGACAGAGACTGCTTTTCCCTAATCCCAGTCAATGGGCTTATTAAACTTCATTATCACTGCTAAATTAAGAGAGAATATATATTTTGCTGCAACTGAAAACTGTGTTACAAGAGCAGATAAAGGACTGATACAACTGGTTGATAAAAAGGGAAGCAAATATATCCATGTTCAAAGGTGACCCTTCAGAATGCCTGAGAGTTACCTTCTCCCATTTTTTAATACATATTCCCCTTCTATCATGAATTAATACACCAAGTATTGCAGATTGCTTGAAATAACAATAAATGGTCTGGATCCCTGGAGGATCTGAAGCTGATGCCTGTGTCAGTCTTCAAAAAAAGGATAGTCCTTGTGATTTTTGCATCTAGAAAAGGAGAGCACAATTAAAACACTTTATAGTTTAAAGGAAAAGCTTTTTTCCCCCTGGCAAAAGAACTCAAACTGAACTACATTAACTAAAATGTGTCTGCTTAGTGTACCCAGGGAGGGGAAGTGAATTCTCTGTAACCTTTGCATGTATCAGTGACCTCCTTCTCAAGGGATAATGTATCTTTTGCTCAGCTGAAATTGCCAGAGCAATTTTATATTAAACCTCTCTCTTGGGAACTCCCAAGTGCCCAGGATGCTGACAGAGAAGTGGGTAACCTGGGAAAACTGAATCAATTTAAGATTTTGGTGAGTCTGTAACCATTCTGTTATCTAGGCACTGCCTTAATAACGTTGGCAGGAGTACATAGGCACAGCTCTTCCCTTCACAAAAAAACTTACAACTCTCATTCTTAAAATGGAGTTTATTTACTCTGACTGTCCCTTGTGTAAAGGAGCCAAAGAAAACGGGGGTTGGGGGAAGTGGCTGCTTATTTATTTTGGAATTTCCAGCTGATTTTGATTTTCAGGCAGCGGTTTGGTATGCATCCAGTACAGGATATCTTAAGAACATTGTGCCTGCAGAAATCCCAGTGTTCCCAACCTGTACAGGCTGGGCAATGCTCTAATAAACTCAAGTGTGAGAGTCCAGCAGATACAACCAGGTGTTGGCTAAGGCCCCCTCTGTTTTTATTTTGAAGTGGGGCTATCAAATATCCAGTGGTAATCCAATCCTCATAAAGCCAGGAGGAGGAGGAGGAGATACTCACTCGCTTAATGCACAGATGCGATAGCGCTTCTTGAAACCAAGGAGGGTCTCCATCTCCTCTTTAGTCAGTTCAAAGTCAAACACCTGCATCAAGGTCCCAAACAGCTGGGTTACTTCAGTTTGCAGTGAGATGAGGAAGTTTCTTTGCAGAAAGAATACCAAAAGCAGGCTGAAGCACTAGGAGCTGTGCAGTAGGCATCCATGTAGGGAGAGCAAAGAATAAATGTGTGAAGGTTACAGTGCTGGTGGGGTCTGCCTGCAGCATCATTGTACCACAAGGTGCAAGAGTTTGGCTCTTACCTGATGTGTTCTGATGGCTCCTTACTTTCAAAGTGACTTTTTGCATTCATAAAATAATAATCTATGTGGTATCTGATGAAGTTTTACAGTTCTACATTTGAAAGTGGGTGGTTTGTACCACTGATAGAATGGAGGTTTTCTCCTGTGTAGTTTAATCACTCTGTAAGGTGCCTTCTTACCTTAAAATTCTCTTCAATACGCTGTGGAGTGACAGATTTGGGAATTACACTCACGTTTCTTTGAATCTGGAGCCGGATAAGCACCTGCAGGAACACAAAGGGAATTTACAGAGGAGAAGTGCTGCCTGTCTTCTGAAAGCTGAAAACCAAAGGTGCCTGCATGGTTCCACAGAGCTGCTCTACTGGTAATCAGAGAGGGCTCACAGCACTAGCTAAACCCTTCCTAATTACTACATGAGCTCATTAATTCCTTATCCATATGTGAAGCTGAGATGATAACAAAGGAGTGCATTGAGCAAGAGTTCATGATTGGCAGGGATGCAGTGTGGAACATGCAGCCAGTAAAAAAAACAACACCTATTCCAGGTAAAGCCCAAAGCCACTGGAAATCTTCTGTCCATCACTAAAACTAAGGTAGAGAGAATATTTTTCTAAAGCAATAAACTGTGTATAAGACACAGCTGGAATTCCATATTACTATTCCACAGTACCTCTGTAAATAGTTACTTTAGCACAAGTAGGAAGAATACGGCAGGAAAAATAATTCTGATCAGTATTAACCTGAGCTGGGGTTTTGTTGTGCTTGAGTGCAATTTCCTTAATTTGAGGATCATCAAAAAGGGAAATATGGTCAGGCTTGGACCTGTGAAAATAAAAATACCCAGGCTTCAGCAGTTGAATGACCCATTGTCTTCTCCCTCAAGCCCTTTATCATAAGAATATTATTTAAGTGATTAAAAAGCATAGTCTTGCAGACTTCAATTTAACATCTTGTTTCTTCAGTTCCTGCCTTCACTCTTTCCTTGTCTAACATGTTGAACACATGAGAGAAGGAGCCTGTAATTTCTAGTAAAAACAGGTCACTATAACACATTTATATCCAGCCTGAGATCAGGCTGGGAATTTCTTTGATCCACATCCCAAGAATTTAATTTTGTCCTTTACAAGCACAGCTGTTCTGGCACATGTCCTGTCCTGGGTCAGAGAAAGCCATGAAGATGGGAGTAAAAGCAAAATTTCTGCAGCTTATCCATTTAAAAACTGAATCCCTTTGTCTCAGCAGGACTGCAAAGTTGTTATTTTCATAAGTATCTGCTGCTTTGGTTTTTTGTTTGGTTTGTTGTGGGTAGATTTTTTTTTTAGCTCAGAAATTCTCCTACATATTCAATAAGTTCACTAAATCTCAGTAAAGAATTCTCTTTTCTGCTTTCATCAACCAATTGCTTGTTTTTCTTCAAAATACAGAACTGTAGTGAACTGAATATCACAATAAGTGTGAGGTTTCTGTGGGTGTTTTTTTTAATGAATTAGTAAATCTTTTCCTAATTACAGGAGTTTGAAGTTTCATCTACATCCTAAGCCTGGTTTTCTTCACTGACTCCAATCTACATCTAAGAAAGAAATCTCACAAAACATTCTTACCCTGGCCAGTTGGGTGCTCCAAGGGGACAATATGCAGTGACAGAGATCCCTTTGGATTGGCAAAACTTTATCAGCTCTTCCTGAGGAAGATAGGGGTGGCTCTCAATCTCAAAAAAAAAAAAAAAATAAAATTATCTTTCAGCTCTCAGAAGGTACTTCAAGGTTTAGCATCACTGTGGTGACCTAACAAGTGCCACATGAGCTTTGAAAAGGTGGTTCTTTTTGAAACTCGGGTTTTTGAGGCACTTTTAAGAGAGTTTACATCCAGTGCAAACCCCAGACAGTTGTGATGTTGATACAGAGGAGCTGGAGGACAATTTACCTGATTATTTGCAGGTTTGTGTCTTAAGCCTGGTTTGCTCAGGAGCCGATCGATCTGTTTGCGGTTGAAGTTGGAGACTCCAATAGCCTTCACCATTCCCAAATCCACGAGCTCTTCCATAGCCTAGAAACACCACAGAACCACACTTCCTATTAAGTCCTTTCATTTTTATATGGGAAAAATGCCCATTTCAGTGGTAAAAATCTTCCTGGCTGGACTCCTCTTGTGCTGTGAGAACAGAACATGAACAGTGGCGCTCTGGTCAGACTCAGGATCTCACATGTGTCCCCATACAGATAAAGAACAGCAATATTCACATAATTCCTCCTGTAATAATATTATTATTACAGTAAAATATGACCATTTTTAAATACTATCCCCAGGCAGATCTTAACATAGATGAAAGAGATTCTTTTAGGGTAATTCCTCAGCTAACCAAATAATCATCCCATAATAAAAAGCAACTTCTTTGGAACAAGGCAGCTCAACAAGGAGCTGTTAGGAGACAGCTGGAACAGGATGGATACTGGTGATCAACACTGATTAATTTCCCAAGAGAGATGTACCATTTAGCAGTTGGATTATAGGATAAGCAGCACTGTGTTCCCCCTCCATCACCTATTTTCTTTCACACTAATGAGCAAGAAAACAGCCAGACAGCCCTAATTAGATTGTCACATCCAGCAGAAAACAAACGGGGGAAAATAATCTACTACCAGCCTTTAGAGCAGGAGATACCCTTGTTCCAAAGCAGAAATAATTTTCATTTGAAGTTGTCATAAGCAGCAGCCTGAAATGTCCACTTTTTTCCTTCAAATGAACAACATAAATGTGCCTTATTCTTCATTTGACAGAAGGCAAAAAGCATCAGTGAGTTCTTCTGACTCTGGTGAGGTTCTTACCTGCTTTTGGCCTGGCTGTGCTGAGCACACGGTGGGAGTGGAAGGGAAAGGAAGCCCAAACTCTCGGCCAAGCAGGAATTTGAACTCGTGCCCAAGTGTGTGTGCTGCACACAGAGCTTAGCAAAGGACTTTGGCCAAGTCCCACTGCCTTCTAGAGACAGAAATTTGGGGGCTCTGGTTTATTGGCACAGGAATGTTGGCTTTCCTGGGGTCTGGATGGCTCAGGTGCAACAAGAGATGAGCATGGCTACAACTAAAGCCAGCAAAAATTGCCCAGACAGCAGGGTAGGGATGAGAGCGACAGCATTTTCTAGCTCAAGCCACTGCAGGGTCCACAGACAGTCAAAGATTTCCTCTTGTCCTGCCAACCCAGCCAGTTTAATAAGCAGTAGACATAAAAATACCTAAATTTTGGCACAGTGACACAAAAAGGAGCCCAAGGACACAGAGAAATCAGCAATCTCGAATGCTTTTTGTTAGAAATTCTCTCAGAACAATTCCCACAGTGGAAAGCTTAGAGTTTTCAGGCTGTTATTTCAAACTAGCAAGATATTTTTGGCCTGTAAATGAATGTACCTCCCACGTAGCCAGAAAATCTGTATCACTGGGAATGATCATGCCGTTTCCATCTGCAGGAAATAGCTCCTCTCCTGCCTATCAGCACAAAAAGAAAAGCAACATTAAGGTCAGCTGAATTATAAGTACTTAAAGATATCACTTAGAAATATGGGCTAGCAAGTGGAGCTGGAGACACTGAGCTGGATATCCTGATTTATGTTTGTGGTGGGGGGAGACGTGGCAGAAAAAATGAGGAGCCTTTACCAACAGAGAAATCTTCAAGAAAATCTGTCTCTTGAGCCTCTGTCCTGCAGGCAGAGGAAGGGCAGGCACTTCTGTATGCCTCAGGTTGGGAGAAGGCCAGGGAGGTGATGTGATGGGGAAACCAGGATTTATTTAACCTGGGAGAAGAAAAGAGGAGAGAAGAGACAAGAGAAGAGACAAGGGAAGAGACAAGGGAAGGTGTGAGAAGAGAAAAGAGAAGAGAAGAGAAGAGAAGAGAAGAGAAGAGAAGAGAAGAGAAGAGAAGAGAAGAGAAGAGAAGAGAAGAGAAGAGAAGAGAAGAGAAGAGAAGAGAAGAGAAGAGAAGAGAAGAGAAGAGAAGAGAAGAGAAGAGAAGAGAGAAGAGAAGAGAAGAGAAGAGAGAAGAATTGGAACTAAGTAGTTTGCATGTTTGATTCTTGATAAGGAAATGGCAGCCAAACCCCATACTGTAAGAGGAATGTGATCTGCATGATAATTTGATCCATGACTTGAAAATGCTGTGCAGGGAAAAATAAAGTGGTTTTTGTACTACAAGACCTAGTTTAAGCAGCCATGACCTTACCTTTCCTCCTGGGCTCCCCCTGCAGAGGTTTATCATTATGTCCTAACAAGGTTTACCAACTCCTGGTTGGACATAATGATAGGTCTGGTCCCAAAGGCAAAAGGGGCAGAGCCCTGACAGATGGATCGCAGGACTTCAAATTGCAATACCTTGAATCCCATGGGCGAGTGCATCAGGTAGAGATCCAAATAATTCAGCTGGAGGGCAGCAAGTGTTTTCTGGCACACCTCCTTCACCAGGGATCTCTCGTGGAAGGTGGACCAGAGCTGTGGGGGAACACAAAGCCTGGGAGCTGCTCTCCTGCCCTCACAATGGCAGAGCATCCCTGGCAGGGAAACACCCAGCACAGGCACAGAGGCAGCTCAGGATGTTGCACATCTCATCTCGAGCAAGTGCCACTTGAGGCACCTGAATTTATCAGTGCTACCATTAAGTAAAATAAGGATGGGATACTCTGAAATTCCATCAATTATTGCAACAATTAAAACAAAGAAAAGAAGCTAACCTGGTGAAAATCGACCCGCCAGCTTCCAGCAGATAGAAGTTACTTTATTTTTCCTACCATTGTTGTTGGGGGAAAAAACAAAACAAGGCATAACATACAGGAGTTGACAGGCTGAGGCCGGTGGCGCAGCAGGAGCGACCACGAACACAATAGCCCTGCTTCCTATCCCAGAGGCCACCGAGAGCACGGCCTCAGTTCCTGTCTCCATGGCTGACAATGGATATGGACTACAAAAAAACCCCTCTCAAACCAAGCCTTTTGTTCCTCAGGGGTTGACCTATTCCTTCCCCTCACCATCCACAAATTGCTTTGCCTTGGCAGAGTTAATTCCCAGCTTCATCCCGTGGCACTTTCTATGCTGGGGCTTTGTCTCTCCTCCCTAGAGCTTGGCCTCATGTGAGAAATCCTATCCAAGGACACACCTTGCTGACAATAAAGAGTTCTTCTCTCCTCACGACGCCCTCCTCAATTTTTTGTCGCAGCGCATCCCCAATCTCCCTCTCGTTCTGGTACATGTAGGCGCAGTCCAAGTGACGGTACCCAACATCGAGGGCAAACTTCACTGCATCCCTTGCTGCTCCCTGGAGACACTGAAACCAGAAGAGAAGCCGGTGATTTGCTAAATAGCAGATTAAGAAGTTTGGTGTTCTGAAAATCTGGCGTTTTTAAGCCCCAGAATAACGAGGTATTCCAGTCTGGATTTGGCTTTCGTTGGTTTTGTGAAATCAAATGGCAAAGGGAATCACTGATGAGGTGCCTGAGCTGATCCACCCATTGGGAGTTCACCTTGGGACACGAGGCTATCTTGAAATAAGTTCTAATTTCCCCAGAAATTTAAAGCAACTTCAGTGTGACATACCGGTGACATGAGGAAACCAATCACCTCTGGAGTGTGCGCTGGCCCTGCACAAAAACAATCCAGCTCTTGTTGACACGGGACAGGGAGGTGGGGGACTCAAAACACTACAGACAGTGCCACCTCCTGGGTAAAGTGCACACTTGGTACTTGATAGCAAAATAAACCACTTCAGATTCTTGGCTTGGGGACACCCAAGAGCTGTTTGAATACTGAATCTAGAAAATGGCACTCCAAACAGAAAAGTGATTCAAAAACATGAACAACTCCTACTTTTTTTTTAAAAATTATATCACTTCTCCAAATTTTTCCAGTCAAAGGGTGGTGAGTTGGTCCACCTAAATTAACAACAACAAAAACATAGAAAACACAGCAAATTTTTTCAGACTTTTATAAGTTTTGATCCATTTCTATATTGGGGTTAATTGTCCAATTACAGCTTCAGGTGATGAAATCCCATCCTCTCAGATTGCTCCCCTCAATTCACTGTTTATAATTTTTGGGCCTGAAGCTGCAGCGGTGTCCTTGGTTCTGGGGCTGGAAAATTGTTTTGTCTGCCTGAACTGTGAGAAGAACTTGCTGACACTTTATGTGAAGTTCAGAACCATCCACTAAGGCAGTGCAGAATCTGGAAAATAGGAGAACTATTTCTAATTAATTGAAGGCATCAGTGCTGCTGCAGCTTGGCAAAGCGATCGGTGTCGCTTCCGAGGGGAGGAGCCAGTGGAGAGCAAAGGCAACACCATACCCCAAGATTACATAAAACTCTGTCATGTGAGATGTTTTTCAGAGAAAATAATCCATTGTTTCATTTTACAAGGTGCTCACTGAGCTCGATTCAGAGCTGCTGGGCCCCATCACTGCACCAAAAGGCTGAGGCTGCTGTGGGAACCTTGAAATCAAAGAGCTTTAATGAAATAAACCATAACCATGGATGAATAAACCATGGCCCAATAAACCATGGGCTTGGGCCATGTTTTCATTACATAACAGAAGACATTATTTTGTGGTGGCAGGGGTGGTGTGCCTGAAATTTTCCTTCTACTTGGCTCTAATCAGTTTTTATTAACAACGTAACAAGTTCCTTCAGAGAGCTCCCCCATCACAGCTTTGTGCCCTAAGAGGCCCCCTCAAGGCACACTTTGGTTTTAAAAGCCTACTTTAGGCTTGTTAGTGTCCTTTGTCACCAGAAAAATAAAGATTGAAAGGGTTAAACAAACCCTTTCGTGCACATAAAGTTAGATGCTGATTAGCATCAGCTGACCCAAAAATATGGCAAGAATTTAAGATATTTTTATGGTGACTGGGAAAGTGATTCATGGAGCTGGGAAGTTGTGATTTGACATATTTTGTTTCCAGTCTCTGATCTGAGGATCAGAGCTAGGGGAGAATGTACTTTTTAAAATATTTTTATCTTTCTTAAGATCAGTTTCTTAAAATTTTCAGCTCATTTCCAGAATCCTTTTACATTTATAATTCAGTATATTCTTAAACCTACTCTATCTTACCCAAAGTCCATTAGGTAACATTTGCAGGTAAAGAACCACCCAAACTATCTTCCTTCAAAGTGCTGCTTACTCATTTGCTGCCAATAAAAATAAGTTATCCTCAATCTCTATGGAATTATTGCAAATTCCCATTTCCAATCTACTTATTGCCCCTTAAGTTCCTTTATCTACACACACTCATCAAAGATGACACCTACATGATGTGCTGGGATGATAATACCCAGTGCCAAAAGCAAAAAGAAAAACAAAAAAAACCCCAAAAACCAAAATACAAAATGGAACAAGCTGGGCAGAGGTTTTTACTTTTGTAGCATGCAATTTATTTTTTTCCACAGCTAAGAAAAACCTTGTACCTACTTGACTACCTCCACTCGCTCCAAAGATTTCCTGAAGGCTGGGAATAAATAAATACCCGCGTTACCTGAGATATTTCAAAAGGAAATATTGCACAGAGGATTTGCTGCACTCCCTTGATGAGAAGAGGAGGTTGCTGGAATAAAAACCAGTCTGCTGTGATTCCCAGCGTGGTACCTGCCAGGTCCCCAGTCCCAGGATGGGCATCCTCGCACGAGTGGGCAGCTCCAGGTAAGTGGCCATGGGCGGTCTCCTCCCAGCAAGGAGAGGCTGTGGTCTCTTGCAAAACCTTTTAAATCAGCTCTGCCCCTCCCTCCTGCCTGCTGGCTGGCTGCAGACAAGGAAAATATGGGCAGAAGTGCTGTGATAAGAGGAGGCAGAGATTTTGGTTTATCTCACCCTTCAAAGAAGTTAAAAACCGATTGCAGGCTCCTCCTGAATTTATTGAGTGAGCTCATCATGGCAGTTTTGCGTTGGCTGAGGTTGCAGGGTTTTGTATACCTCATGGTCTCTGCTTTCCTGCAAGGGAAGTGGTCTTTGGGGAGTTGGCACGTGCCCCAAAACCATATCTCACATCAGCAGAAGATACCAGATAGCTGCTTGTCTCAGGAGGAAGCATTAAACAGTCCACAGGAGGAATAATTTTTTAAAAAATTCCCAATATGGCTTCATCCCCATGGCACTGTGCATCCATGGTTTTATATTTTTATATTTTTTATTGCTATTTTAAAATATATATGTTTGAGCTCAAGGCTCCCCATAGCTTTTGCTGTCAGCTGCTGTATTGATGAGTGGTCACTCGACTCAGAAGAACCCTTTTAATTTTATTTCTCTGCTCAAAAAAGTCAGGCCTAAATACTGCCAGGAAATCAGGGTTTAACCAGCACTTCTAATGCCCAGGGCTGCTGTGTTGAGATTTCAGTCCCCTACATGGTTTTTATCCTTATTTGTGAGAAAAAGGAATAATGCAGGTGAGATATCTGTGATGCCCATATCTGAATCATTGTTTCCCTGTCCTTCAGTGATTTTGTAAATTACATATTGACATTCTAGAAATTATATCTTTGTGAGACATTTATTAGATGTATTTACATTTCCCCCCTGGTTTTTCTGTGTGTTTCTTGAAGGTAAGGAATATCTGAATTTGAGGAGGATTTTGGCAGAGATGAAGCAGAGATTGTGTAATCTGCTACCACATGGTAATCCTAAACCAAACAAAAAACAGAAGCAAGGAGTTACCAGGACCTACAATAATCTCTCCACACACACCCTCTTGGTTTTATCTGGCTTTTCAAAGCCCTTGCTGCTGGTGCTGAGCTTATTTGCACAGTGACTCAAACACAGGACAAATAATCCCAGCTCCTTTGTAGCAGTTTTTGGTGGAAAAGTGTTTCTGGCAGAAATTCTGGGGGGGACACAGGGGCAGCCAAAGTGACTTTTTGCAAAAGCAGCTCAGCTCAGGCAGTTGTTAAAAATGGTTCACCTAAATTAACAGTTTTTTTCACTGCTCACCCTCCTGCTCTCCTGTGGTCCATCTGCATGTGGGAGCAATTTAAGCTTTCACATGACAGCAAGCCCCAAAATAAACTCACTGTGCCTCCAGCACAAGGGTGAAGTGTCCAGGTTCAGCTGGTTTTCCGTGGCTCTGGGAGCTAAACATTAGCAGCAGCTCTACCCTGAATACCTGACCTGCATTCACAGTGTTTAGGAGGAACAGATCAAGAATAAACCACAAGATTGATTTTCTAAGGAATTTATCCCATACTATTTTATTCAAAAAACCACTGATTACTTTTCATTGAAATTAAATGGGTTTTTTTCCACATTCTTAAATATATCTCTGCAATTGTTTCCTTGATGGATGACAGCCCTGGAAGGTTGTGACACATTTAAGGCATTTTTCATAAGCATAAGGTTTTATATTTGAAGTTACAGCTAATTAGAAAGGTCAGTCTCTTGCTCCATTAACTTCTCAGTTCCTGGGAATGCAGCTTTTTTCAGCTCCTTCACAGAGGCAAAGTGTTGGAAAAACAAACAGAAACTTGTTTTTCTTACTCACCTGTTGCAAGATGCTTTAAAAAAGAGTGCAATGCATTCCTGAAGGTGAACAGGCTGAAAATTCCTCATCTTGATGGAAAATAATACTCTGGGATTTTTTTTTACCACAGAATAAATAATACAAACACAGAGCTGAACAGAATAATGGACATTGCTAACACAGTGAAATAAAAGCCTGCTACACCATGAAAGAGTAATTTCACAGCTATGCTCTTAAGATTTCTCAGTTTACATTCAGGAAATAGACATGAGTCATCATCATTACCAAAATTAAATTAATTTTTACATAGATGGTAGCATATCTTCATTAGTTTTACAGTCTTATGTAATTTCTATAATTTTAATATAATTTTCATAATTGCTCAGTCCCACAAAACCAGCACCTTTGTAAAGATACAGTCATAGAGTGCATTAGGTTGAAGGTTCTTCCAGATCTCAAACTGCTGGGATCCTCAATCCAAGAGGATCAGCAAGAGTTAATGTCAAGAGTGCTTTAAAAACCACACAAAACCAAAAATCCCAGAAGTTCCAGTACATCAAGGCAAGCCACTTTCCTTATCACTGTGTATGGCCTGTGTAGTGCAAAATCACTAACCAGCCTCAGAATCTCTGCTGCTCTGAATGTTTTCCTCTACAGGAAAGAAAATGCATCTAAAAGCCTGATAAGCCTGTTGAAACAATAATCACCTGCACAAATTTACACAAACTCATCTTGTAAATCAGAACTGCTCCAATAAATCCAACTTATTGTGATTAAAACACAGGTGATTAGGTGATTTAAAACACCTCTTTAACACATCTCAGGCCCTGCAGTGATTCATTTTCAGGCAGGTTTTAAGGAGTGTGTGCCACTGATGTGCGTCATAAGGGTTCTGAGCCTCCCCCAAGCTGTTTCTGGGGTGATTTTTGGGGTCTCCTGCCCTGCTTGCCAGCATTTAACATGGTGCTAAAAGGACAAAGTAAATCTCAAGCTCTTACTGGCTCTGTCTGGCTCCCACAGCTCTCCAGTTTTACCACACACATCACACAGGCTTTCAGACCAAACACTTCCCCTGGGCTGGAATCCAGAGATCAGCATCAAGGAAAACAGCAAGGCAGCAGAGACAAGGACCAATTTCACCATCTTCTAAAGAGGAAATAAACATGTAGAGCCACATAAACACATAAAACACACAAAGGAAAAGGTCTGTAGTTGCAACTCTTCCTGGATCCATTCCCTAGCTGAGTGTCTGCTGCACTTTTTTCATAAATAAATGTGAAGACCGAGGTTGCTGAGTGCAGAATGTCTTTCTTGTGAAACATTTGTGCATGTCTGCACTGGCATAGAAGTGCTGAGCTCCATGGACAATGCACAGCTCTCAGAGACATTCTGATACTCCAGGACAGGCCTACCAAGGGTGCTTTTTCATATAAAACAAGAGATAGGCTGTTTCTGTCCTGTGGAGGCAAAGAGAAAGCAAAACACAAGGTATGTTTGAAGATCTAGGTTGCAGGTAACATCCCAGAATTGCTCCTGTTCATCTTTCTGAGCTTTAGGTCAGCTAAGCTGGTCTTCTCCAGTGTGCCCAAGATTCCCTGGCAGTGCTGTAGTTTATAGGAGAGATTGTCTCCCTCCTGTAAACTCATTTTCTTATGATGCATCAAAACAAAAAGCATGGAGAAATCCTGACTGACATCTCCTGCATGCCCACTACACCCCAGGCAATATGCAGCCCAAACCAATTTGTCTTCCCTCTCTTTGCTACCCTCATTCCAAAGTCCAGAGCAGCACTAGGAAAAAATCAGGGATATATTTGCATACCAGTGGAGGTTGGAATGTCCATAGGTGCATTTAACATCATCCCACGATACCTAGAGAAGAAAAGCACGCAAGAGATAAGAGTGGTATAATAAGTGGCACTTCCAGGAGCTAAACACCTTTCAATAAATTGTTTTTCTGCTTTTACTCTTTGAGGAAAAACAGTTCTGAATGCAGACATTGAACAGATGTGGGGTACATTGAGTAGGATATTCATCAAATGGCTGCTTCTGCAAATCACTCAACAGACCCTGAGGCCTTGTTTGGTGCAGAAGTGAGAGTCACTCTGCCCTCAGCCCAGAGCATCCTGTAGCAGAAGTGAACAAACCTCTTTCAAACAGACTCAGTTTCCTTTCCTGGCTCTCTTTAGTCAGACTGGAGGAGACCTAGAGGAGTGTCCAGGAAGGTACAAAAACGTGGCTTGATCTGCTCACCTGGCAAACCTCAGAATCGTTGAAGCAATACCATTTACCCTCGGTGAGGCTCCGAATGTAGGCACAGTAATGTCCACAGCTGGTTGATCCTGAATGAGCAACCACTGCAAAAAGCTCATACTTCCAGGTAGCCTGTAAAGAGACACAAAGAGCAATTTTCAGTGCAGCATTTCTCATCTGCCATGGACCGTAGTGGAGCAGCAGCCAGGGCAGCAAGGATGTGAATTCTGTAAGGAAAAAAAGATCAGATCAGCCTTGAGCACCCTGCCTTTTTTTTGCTCTTACCCTCAGAATTTTTCCTGTCAGCTATGGGCTGGCAGCACCCCCTGGAGACCAGAGGATTGTGAAAAAGGCAGCAGGACAGCAGAGGATCAGCAAAGAGGTTCTCCACAGCCAACGCTGCAGCGGTGACTTCTGTTGTTGCCACGCTTCCCCTCCTTATTTCCCAAAAGAGAAACAAGTCCACAGTGGGGCAGATCCAGCTCAGCTCCCTGGCAAAGCTGCTGTGGCCAGCAACGCCAAACTCTGCCAACAATACCAAAAATGCTGCATGGGAAACAGCAGGAACAGAGTTCCCCTGTCTTGGACAGCTGAGATCTGCAAAGCCTGGCTTCTGTCCTTAAGACAGGAACTTCCAGTTATGGTGCCTTTGGTGATTTGATCACCAAATTTATTTAATTTAATGTGATTTAATCACAGAGTGCTGAATAATGGCTGAACCAGTTAAAACTGTGGGATGTGAGACAACACCAGGCACAGGCAAAGTTTGAGACACAAATTTTTAAGACAGGCACTTTGAACTGAGACAGGTATTGATGTGATCTCTTAAATTTTTATGAGAATGGAGCAGAGAGGAGAAGAAAATCTGCCCTTTTTGAACAGAAGGATCTCACCTTTTCACTGTCATCTGCTTGACACTGATTTTCTTTCAAGACTTCCCTGAAATCAAGTTCTTGTGGGAATGGCAGGGAGTGACTCAGCTTGTGCGTGCGAGAGGATCTTTCAAAGCAGAAGCGTTTTAGGTGCAAGGTCAGAGTCCGTGGCAGATGGACGAGCTTCATGCTCTATAAAGCAATAAAAAACACCATTGAGAACTGGGGAACAAACCCTGGGGAGCAGGGTGGAAACAGCCATTGCCACCCAGTGTGTGTAGAACGGAGGGCAGCCAGTGCTCCAGTGAATATTTGCCAATTCCAGGGCACAGCAGATGCCAAACCTTTGTAGCCCAGCTGCACACAAGGCACATCCACATAACACAAGCTGTGATAGCCAAGATTTTCAGCTTTAGTGTCATCAGCACCCAGCCTTGGGTGTTGTCTCAAGGGCTGCTGCACTTCCCATGTGCTTTAGAGCTCTAAGTTGGTAGCACTAGGAAGGTGAGGAGACACAAATCAACTTCCTTGTGACAAGGGACCTCCTTCCCAACAGGAGGAGGGATGCCTGTGGTTTATATCTCACTGACACTGCTGCGCTGGCAAATCTCAGTTGTTGATCTCTTAAACTGATATGGTTGAGTCCTTTCCCCACCCTCCCCAGTCCTCAAGGGAGTTCTGGGTATGAGATGTGGGGAAATAGTTCTCCACTTACCTGCAGAAAAGTTGTTTTCCTCCCACACTGTTGACAGAAACACATGTTTAGCCCAGTCAGCTCCTCTGGATGGAAGAAGTATTGCAGACAATCCTCCTAAGAAGACAGAGAATTCTTCCAACTGAATTCCTCCAAGCTGGGTTTTTATTTCTACTTATTTCAGAGGGTCCAAGCAAACAGCAAAGTTACAGAAGGCATGTTTTTATTCAAAGGACAAAAGACTGCCTAGCAGCCTGAAACAAAAAGTTCCTCATTTCTCCTAGCTGCTGCTGTGATTGCAATAGTTGGGGGGGAAAAAAAAGAGTGCACATATTCCACAAAGAAGGTATTGATGGATAAATGTCTTTTACATCTCCTTTAAAGCCTTAGAGGTTTTCAAAGCAGCTCCTTTATGCTGAAACAGTATAAAGTGGTCAGAGAATCAATGAGGTCCAGTGGTGCACTGGCATTTGAAGAATCCTCTGTGAACAGAGGGGAATCATCTCTTTCCTAAGGAAACAGCGCTGCTGCTAAACTTACCAGAGTCTTCAGCCTGTGAGAATTGGCATCCAGCACTGGGAGTGGAAGGGTTAACATGGTGCTGTTGCTCTTTATTTCAAAAGAGCATTTCTGACAGGCCAGATGCTCCTGTATGCAGATGGTGTACAAATCACTCAGCTCCTCTACCTGGAGGGGTGGAAAAGAAAGGCCAAAACAAGATTTATGACAAAGACAGCTGAGCTGTTCCCCCGTGGCTGGGAAAGCCCATGTGGTCACACATTTCAAGCAAGGTCATTGCTTTAAGGTTGGAACCAAGGTGTGACAATGACTTATGTGGACAGGGTACTTCCCACAATTTAAATGAGAACAATTCCTTCCCATTCCCCAACAGAGGGGAAAGACACAGCCTAGAGGATCAGAGAATTAAATATCTGCATTGATGCAGAATTGGTCTGTTTTGCTTGAAACTGAAACAGGAGCCTGACTTCTGTATTAATAAAACTGTGACTGCCACTCAAGGAAAAGTTTCTTTTTCTCTTCCCAGTCCCATGGGAGGAACTGCAATATAAATCATGTTCTGTCAGTGACTAATTGTAATGAAATGCACGTGGCTGACTTCAAAGAATGGAAAGGCTGTGTCAAGATACACCAATAAATGCTTACAGAAATTTGGGGGGGGAAAAAAAAAGAAATTAAACATGAATAAATACAATGTTCTAAAAGATCAATATTTTAGTTATTAATCAGCTCATCCATTAGTATGGAGGCTGGCATGCCCTGAAAGCAGAATGAGCAAAACTTAGCTGTGGTTCAGAATGTTGAAGCTTATGAAACAAAGATTCTCTGTCCCATTTGAAAGATGCAATGAAAGGGGATAATCTTAAAAATTTAGCTTAGGACAATTGCCAGTGAATGGGATCCTTCAAGGAGCAGAGGAAACCACACGTGATAATGGGCAAAGGCTCATTTCAGTCATCATCCTTACCAGCTCTGGCTTTTTCATCTGCTTCTTTAACAAGTTCCAGAGAGTCAGAAAGAGCTGAGCAGCATCATGCTGCACAAACACTGCACAAACAGGAAACACAACCTCAATCAGCATCATGAACAGCACCCAGCACAGCAGATTTCCCACAAATGCCAAAAGGAGATTGACTGTCCCCCCTTAGATCCAGTCTCTTGGCCTTTGCTCCTCCCTGCTGAGACAGAGCTTAGGCTGGGCACAAGCTGTGATTTCTCCACGTGACCTGAGCAGGCAGTGGGAAAAGAGAGTTTGTACCAGCCAGTGCAAAAGTCCTGTCTCTGTCACCAGATGCAGGGACAAGAGGATACTCAACACCTACCGGAGGAGGGCTCAGATGGCTCCCTGGATTGAGGAGTGCATTTCACAGCATCAGAGAATGGTTTGGGTTGGAAGGAGCCTTAAATATCATCTGGTTTCCCTCTTCCCCCACCATGGGCAAAGACACCTTCCAGCAGACCAGCAAACACCTTCCAGCCTGTCCTTGAACCCTTTCAGGGGCACAGCATCCACAGCTTCTCTGGGCACCCTGCAGCAGCGTCTCACCACTCCCACAGTTAAAAAATCTCTTCCCAATATTTAATCTAAACCAGTTTCAAGCCATAACCCCTTGTCCTGTCACTTCTATGTCCCATGTCCTACCATGCCCTTGTAAGCAGCCCACTTTGAATCCTCCTTAGAAACAGCACAGGGAAGATTCTGTTCTCTTTTTCACCTTTATTACTGCACAGACCTTTATTTCCCCCATCCACCCATGCAGGCTAAAATGCTCCTGAGTGCTGAGATTAAAATGACAGGAGGGCTCATGCATATATCTCACACATCAGCTAGTACAAACTCTTTGATCCCTATCTCTCTTTAACTGGAAGAGAGAGGGCTGCAAAGCCACTCAGACTCAGGAGAAAAATGATGCAGAGATACTGAGTTTATCTTGTGTTCCTCTTTCATAAAGGTCAGGGCACCTCCCCTTTCAGTTTATATGACAAAGATAAGGGCATTTGGTTATATATATATATATATATATATACACCCTGTGTATTTGTACACACAGACTGACTCTTGGCATCCCATTCTCACTGGTCACTCATGCACTAAAACCTCTTTCTTTTAGAACTTTGAGCAGCTGGGAGATTTAGCCTGCAATTTCTTCTCTCTGCCCTTATAAGAAGGAGCAGGAGGGGGATCTGTGCAAATTAATTCTCTTTCCCACACTATCCCTTTCTTCTAATAAGTAACAGCAGCTGTTTTGCTATCATGATGCCAGTACAGCAAGACAAATCAAGCAGTGAACTCTCTGCCCTGCACAGCCCTTTCCTCCTGGCCAATATCCAGAGCTGTATCTTCTAGCAGGCTGATAGTTTTCTATCCCTTTGGATATAACTTTTTCTATATCCCTTTTTCTATAACCTTTTGGATATCAGCAAATATATCCAGCAGGGTTGTTTGACTTTTTTCTCTCTTCACAAGTAAGACACAGCATTGCACTCAGCTGGGAGGCAGCTCCCAGGAGCCCTGTGTCATTGTGCACCTAACTCCTGGCATTTCTCAATTCAGAAACGGAATGGGGAGATGTTGGAGTGCTGGATAGTGCAGGCAGAGGTGGGCACGAGGCAGGGCTGCTCACATTTCACTCTGTGCTCTGAGAGGCAGCAAGCCAGCTCTCTGGGACCAACAGCTTTGCACTTGCCATACTGCATCTTCTCCAACAGCAGGAGCATCTGGTACGGGACATTGCTCCTCCTCTGCGCAGGAGACGGTGGCACTGTGATCCTGAAAGGGGAAGAAGAAACACCAGTGGTAATTAAGAGGTACAATGGAGAAATATCAGACACCACACCTGAAGGAGCACAGGTCAGTAGCAGAGACAGCAGCTCAAGAGGAATCAGAATGGGCACAATTGCAGCAAAAGAAGGAAAAAGACGAAGTCACCCACACTAGCTCATCCCAGAGTGCAGGCTGACAGTTCTAAAATAAAAGGCCAGAATTTTAAGTTGGTTTGTTCCTGGATAAGAGACAAGCCAAGCAGGACCTCAAATGCTTTCTGGCCTCAGAAACAACATTAGTTACAGCCAGTTTCAGACCTTTATTGCCTCCCACCCACTGATGTCCTCACCCTCAACCAGCCCTCAAAATTTCCTGGGCAGATATAATGTTTATATTTCAACCATAACTCTTAATTCTCCCTAAATTTACTGTAGTCCATAGGTTTTTCTTACTTCAAATAAGCATGGTAACCTACAGCCTACGTTATTTAGCTTTGCCCATTTATGACACTTATTGTTTCTGCATGTCTGTAATTTGTTTTCTCTCTCCTCTGCTCAGTAGTGAGCATGTAAGAAAGCACTGAATAGGAATGATCCACTTAGATGATTAAATCTGCAGTGAAGTGAGCAAACCAAAAACAAATCAAACCAGTTATCAATGTGGTCAGTAGGGAGACAGAAACCCAAATCCTCCTCAAAACATGCAGGGACAACAGTTAAGCAAAACAAAGTAATTCTAGGTATTCATGATCTGCAACAACACTCTCCTCTATAAGGGGCTAGCCAGGACAGCCAGGGCCCAGGGATTGGGGTTTGTTTATGTTTCCATGATTCAAGTGACAAAATTAATAGTGGATATGGCTACACATGATACATCCTTTATTATAACAGCCTGTGAGCAAACCTGGAATAAAATTATAGCCTGTTACGGAAAAGAGAGATGCAAGCCATAAAGACTCTGCCCAGGACACGAATCAGAGATGATTTACAATTCTGAACACAGCAACTTCTGCTTTCACAGTGTCAGTGTATGACAGACACAACAAGGCAGAGACCTTGCTGAGGTACCAAAAGCATCCTGACAGCACCTGGGTGATCCAAGCCTCCAAAAGTACATCCCATAGGAAATAAAAAGGAGTGGAGACAACAGAGCAATGATGGAAATGTCTCACTCAGGTAGCTCAAACAGGTGGTACCTTCGGAGTATCCTTGTGAAGCATATATTCATGAGGAACACCTGGAGCAGAGAGTTCAGACAGCAGCTCTGCCCAAGGTTGTACAGTCCAACAGCTTCTGCAGGGGAGAAAAAGAGGAAGAGAGAGAAGTGAGGCCTGGGGATAGGTACAAGAAAAGAAAGTGAAAATTATCTGGAAGTGGCAAACTCTTCTTGTCCACATTCAGTCATTCAGTGTCTTGGTCAGACCTGGAAAAGTGTTCAAGCTATTCTGCTGCTGCTCAAGCAGATTTGGTCTTGTTTGGCAACTGACAGGAAAAAATACAAGTAAATCTGGCTAATGATGCTCAGATTTCTCCCAGCTCCTCTGTTTTTAGTCCTCTCCTAACACACTAAACATAAAATAGAAATAAAATAGAATAACAGGAGGCAAAGACTGCCTGTGTGAGGAAAAAAAACAGGGCCCAGTCCATGGTTTAGCAAATCCAGCAATGCTGGCTGTGTTTGGAAAGAGCCAGAGCCAGCAAGTAGGCTTTTTTGTCTGCAATGGCCAACTTGAGGGCTTAAACAGGGAAAAAACTCCGAGATCTTCATGTATTCCATTCCAAAAAAAACCTCAAAATGGTTACTTGGCAAGGTAAAATGAGAGTTATCTGTATATTCCTCAGTGAAGAGGTAAGAAATAGGAGAAAATTTAAGCCTATGGACAGAGAATGGAACACCAGGCATGAGAAACAGAAAATATGACAGTGAAGAATAGGCAAAACATTATTACCATTTTTTAAGTCTGCCACACCAAAGACTGATGTCAGCTTCTGGTTTTTGGCCTTCAGCTCTTCGGTTTCCTCTCTATTGTTTTGTATTTCAATTTCTGCCTCCATGGTCTTGCTTAGTGCCACCTCTGGTTTCCTGCTTCTTTCTTGACGTCCACTTCTTTGTCCCATCAACAATATTGATCAAGGAACAAAAGGACTTCAGAGACATTTTCATCATGAAAAAGGTGAAATAAAAAAAAAAAAATAAAAATCATTGAATGGTTTGGGTTGGAAGGGAACCTTAAAGGTCATCAAATTTCAACCCCCTGCCACAGACAGGGATGTCACCCACTAGATCAGGTTGCTCAGGGCCCCATCCAGCCCAGCCTGGAACATCAATAAAATCAGTAAGATTCCTGCAACAGCATGTGGGATATTTGAATTAACATGGGTGTTGAGGTGTGCAGGCTATTGCTAAGGGAACAGAAACAGAGTTTGGTGGCAATTGCTCATCCTGTCTTCCTCTTGTGGCTAAATAAATAAATGAGCCTTCAGTTCCACAGAGACAGCTCCATCTAGCCAAGGAACTCCACAAATCCCTGTTCAGAAAGGTTTGGTAAATAAGATGATTAAAATTGCCCAAAAGCAGACACTGCAAAACTCTTTTTTTTAGTGAAATATTCTATCAAAAAAAAGTAGCCTAAGTATCGAAAAGGTCATTTTTCACCTTCTCTTCTGACCAGATAAGCCAGTTTGGTTTCTGTACTGGGCTCCCTGCGTTGGTTTTAAGCTCCTGAGTCACAGCACCACTGGGGCACTTTGGACTGTAATTTTGAAAGACATTTAAGCACCAACATATCAGTTTCTTTTTCTGTTCGTTCAAGTGATCACAGGCAAAGTAACTGTTAATGCAAGAGAACAATTATAATGCCTTGATTTTTAAAGGAGTATTCAACAGCCCATTACTCTGACAAGGTCTCCTGTGACTCAGCTACTAAAGCAAAATAAAAATACACAAACAAAATAATCTGATAAAAGTGCAAATGCAACTAGGCAAAAATGAAACTTTCTAAGAGTCCACCACCAACATGGAGACACAAACAGAAAAAAACAAATATTCATGGAAAAAGGGGGATGTGGAGACCCAAAAAAAATGCTTGGAAATGATTATTCTACAAATATTAAACAGCACGTAAAATCAAGCTAAGGCCAAGCACTGAAAGAATTAAGAAAAGCTACCAAGAAAGGGAAATAAGCAAAATCCTGGTTCTGCCTTTCATATAAAGAAAATAAAATCTCTGCTTTAAAAACATGTTTTTGGGTTAACTATGCCTAATAGTGTCAAATATCAAAGTTGGTGAAGAATCATGCAGAGATGCTAGAAATAGATTTTTTTTCCTGATTATTACCTTTAAACTTAGATATACTTATTTCCAACTGTACTTTTGATTGCTTACTTTTGATCTCTAAGTGTCACACACTAAGATCCACCAAATATTAATGATTTGCTGAGAAGTTTTTTTTTTTTTTGGAGAGAAAGAAATTAACTCTGAAAGACATATTCAAGGATGTTACTCTTTAATACCCAAACCTGGTGATTAGAAAAAGAAAATATAAATTTAATCTGATTTCTCCCTTGCCAAAAGGGAGCCTGGACACAGACTGCCTGTTTTCCTGGAGGTGATTTAAGGGTGAATTCAGGTTTCTGGAAGCTGAGCTGGAGTGGGAGCCCATCTCAGGCTGGTGGGTTTAGCTGGTGTAGAATCACAGAAGGGAAGGGATGCTCACAGGCAGTGAGGATGTCAAAGGAGACAGAAAGGAGAGGGGCAGCTGAACAACAGCTAGAGGGGACAAAGTAAACCTGTAGGGCACAGGTTTTGTCAGGAAAGGGAGGACTAAGAGTGGGATTAAAGAGCAAGCAACAGCGCTGGATGGCTTTGGGTGACTTGAGGAAAAGGTAGAAAGATCTTGGGGCAGAAAGGTGCAGGGGGATACAGAGGGATTTGTGTCTCTGGTTCCATGGAATTTTCTCCCAGTCACCACTATCAGGAATCCCGTTGTGGGAGCAGGGACACAACCAGAACTTGCCAACCCTTGGAACCGCCTGGTTTCAGCTATCAGAAATACAGCCCTCCTAAGACTTGTGCTTGGCCTTTTTCCCTGCACAGGGACCTCTCTCCCCGGACTGCTGCAGCCTCCACCTGCCCTCCCAGGACACCAGCTTCTCATGATAAACCCCAAATTGTCCCTTCCCTACCCATACCCGAGGAGGGCTCCCACCTCTGGCACTTGTCATCCCTTCCCTGTCAGATCCTTTTTTCCTTCATGGGGATCTCGGGGTGCAGGACCACGTTGGATGGGGCTCTGAACAATCTGTTCTAGCGGGTGTCCCTGCCCTCAGCACGGGGATTGGAACTAGATGACCTTCAAGCTCCCTTCCAACCCAAACTTTTCCACGGTGCCCCCTGAGGTGCTCCTCCAAGGGCTCCAGCAGAGATTCAGTGTGGCTGCCCACCCTTGAGGGGAAGAAAACACCTGAGAGCTCATCACCTCCACACTCTCTGGGATGCGGATGAAAGACTTCAGACTTAGCCACCAAACTACTCCCCGTTATTATTTCCCTCTTGATCCCCTTCCCTCCTGACTCGCCGATCCAAATCAGCTAAAGGGCTTCTTACCAATTCCAGCAGCGCTTCGGACCGCACCTCCCGCTCAGGGGGCAGCGGGGGATGGAGCAGCGAGTGTGCCAGCGGAGGAGCCGCTCCTCCGGGGCAGCAGGAGAGCTCCGGGACCGGGGAGGGCTCAGGGACCCGCTCGGGAGAGCTCCGGGACCCGCTCGGGAGAGCTCCGGGACCCGCTCGGGACACGCTCGGGACCGCTCGGGACACGCTCGGGAGGGCTCCGGGACTCGGGACCGCTCGGGACACGCTCGGGAGAGCTCCGGGACCCGCTCGGGACCGCTCGGGACCCGCTCGGCAGAGCTCCGGGACCCGCTCGGGACCGCTCGGGACCCGCTCGGCAGAGCTCCGGGACCCGCTCGGCAGAGCTCCGGAACTCGGGACCGCTCGGGACCCGTTCGGGAGGGCAGCGGGCGGAGCGGGGCGGCCCCGCCGCGTCAGGCAGAGGCACCGCCCGCCAGAGGCAGCGCCCGCCCCGCAGTTTTCATTTCCCGCTCGGCCTGGAGCAGACACAGAAAGTGAAACTCGGAGCCTCCCTGCTCCGCCTCCCGGCACCGGAGAAAGGCGCCGAGGGATTGTCACAGCCGGTTCTTTCGTCCCTTCACACAGACGGCTTCGCTTGTGCCTCGTGGGGGAAGCAGGATGAAGCACAGGTGAGGACAGCAGGAGCTCACAGCCCTGTGCAGCCCCAGCCCGGCTCGCTGAGCCCTGGGAAGGAGGCAGCACACGGGGGGCTCTCAGAGGGGTTCCACGAAGCCCCTCAGAGCTGTCCTTGTGGTGAAATCCCGGTTGCAAACCCTCTGGGCAGGTAACGGGGATGCTGCTCACACCGCCTGCTCTGTCGGAGCTCTTCAGCTCTGAGCAGTGCGAGGTCCTCAGCGGAGGCAGCAAAAACTGTCCTGAACCCTCACTGGGGGATGTGGATATCTGTAGGGACTCCCAAGCAGAAGGGCTTGGAATTCAGAGTCCTGGCTATGGCAGAGGCTCTCAGCAATAAGTTAAATACAGTGATGTTCCCTTCCTATTAGTGGCCTGTGTGGCGACTGCCCGATGGAAGGGAGGAAGGGAAAGAGCACAACCTCTGAGCCATAAATTGCCTGGAGAGAATGAAACCACCTGAGCAAAGTGCAGAAGGACGCTGCAGGTTAAATCTGCAAGGTGGAAGTTGGTGAAGCAGCTGAAACAGATTTTGGAAATAACCCCTGTGAGAGCCTGGGCGCTCAGTTAGGAGGAGTTTTAGCTCTTAAGAACATTTTCAGCTTTGCCTGCGGAGCTCAGCCACACCTGGAGCAGGTGTCAGGCAGAAGTGTGAGCCCAGACCATGGGCTCAGCTGAAGGGATGGCTCAGGCTGAAATGTGCAGTGTTTGGGTGCCCAAACCCAAGTGCTGCTGAGCATCGCGTGGAGCATCCCTCGGACAAAATCTGCCGGCTCCTGATAATTGCCACGGCTTTTCTGATGTCCAGAGAGCTCCAGAAAGTGCCTTGGCTGCTGAGAGAGAGCAGCTGAGTGCTGAGTGCCCTTCCAAATAAAATAAATCATCGGGCTGATGGCCAGGATGAGAGCAGAACAGCCTTCGGGAAGGGGGGAAATCACAGCCCAGGCGGGGTCAGTGAGGATGAGGAGGGGGTGAAGCAGCCCCAGGTGGGGTCAGTGAGGATGAGGAGGATTGGGACAGCCCCGGGTGGGGTCAGTGAGGATGAGGAGGATTGGGACAGCCCCAGGTGTGGTCAGTGAGGATGAGGAGGGAGAGTGGCACCCCTGAGCAGGTGGGACAGTGTCTGGAGGTGTGGGGAGATCCTTTTTCTTTCTCTTTTCTATTTCATCTTCCCAGTCCCATCCCAGGGCCTCTAGTCCCCTGCCCAGTGCCCCCAGTTCCTCCCTAGCGTGCCCCAGTAACCCCAGAAAAAAGGAGTTTGAGGGAAAAGTGGCTTAAACTGAGGAGAAATTACATTTTCCACTATTGTCTGTGTTTAAGTTGAAGGGGATCCCCCTTCACCTGTGATTTTAAGGGTATCAGTTAAAGGAAAACTTCTTTTCCATTATTTAAGGTCTAATTGAGGGGAGAAAACCCCATTTTTCCAACATTTGAAGTATTTAAACAGAGGGGGGAAAGGGCAGAAAAATAGAGAGAAAAAATGGCAGGAAGTGTGAGGAGAAAAAGGAAAGAAAAAAGGGCAGGAAACACGAGGTGGGAAAAGAGTAAGAAATATAAGGGGGGAAAGGGTGGGAAATGTGAGGTAATTAGCAATCATGTATTAATTAATCGGGAACTTATGAACACAACTGTGCAACAAAGGTGAGGTGTTGCCTTAATTTTTGTGAGAAAATCTGGCAGAATCAGTCCCAGAAATGAGATTTTTCAGGTCTGAAAGTTCACAGTCCTGAAAAAAGGCAACTTGGGTATTTCTAAGAATTGTCTTACTTTTTATAGGCAGGTCCTTCTTGAAGGGAATTCTGTATTAGCATCATAAAAAAAATCTAGATTCTGAAATGAGCAAGGAGGATCACAAATGCATGTAGGAGAACTTAATCAAAAAGCAAGACAACATCTCATTTGTTGCACAAAGGTGTTAATAAATTCCCAAATAATTTATGCATGAGCACCTAGGTACTTCATGCATAAGTGCCCAAATTAATTTATCCATGAATATCCAATTAAATCTGCCCTCCATATGCCTTAGCACAGCTTCTGGAAGGACTTCTTCCACCAATTTCCCAGGCACAGAGGTGAGGCCAACAGGTTGGCAGTCACCAGGGCCCTCCTTTCCACCGTTTTTAACAATGGGGACAATGTTTCCTTTTTTCCACTCCCCTGGGACTTCACTTGGTTGCCAGGACTTTTCAAATATCCCAGAGAGGGGATTCCAGAGAATCCTGGTTTAGGAGGTGTCTGTGGTGTTCCTGTTGGCTCTGTTGCTCTTGTGCAGGGTTCTGCAGCTTTTTGGGATGACCTACATGGAATGGAATGAGTTTACCATGTACATTAAAGTTTAAAGAGGCTCACATTAAGTGTGCAAGGGAGAGCAAGTCTTTTTACATTACTGGGAGTGGCATTAATACAGCTGACGATATCTTACAGGATAATTTGCCTGTCATTTATGGAACAAAAAATGTCACTATATGAATTCTCCTAAATTTATGTTTGCAACATACTGAAAACCTGATTGTTGACACATGCAGCACAGTGACACAGAGACAATTCCATGCTCACCAGGAACAAAATGTATTTTAAAATTACTCCACATCATTCTCTTCTTCAAATGAGTCAGTTCCCACTTCTTCATAGTCCTTTTCCAGGGCAGCCAGGTCCTCTCTGGCCTCTGCAAACTCTCCCTCCTCCATGCCCTCACCCACGTACCAGTGCACAAAAGCTCTCTTGGCGTACATCAGGTCAAACTTGTGGTCCAGCCTTGCCCAAGCCTCGGCGATGGCCGTGGTGTTGCTCAGCATGCAGACTGCCCGCTGCACTTGGGCCAGGTCTCCACCAGGAACCACCGTAGGAGGCTGGTAGTTGATGCCAACCTGGAAAGGGGAATGTGAGAGAAGGCTGTAGAACAGCAGGAGGCAGTCAGAGAGCTGAAGAAACGCGAGTGAAGTCACAGGTGCTGGGGTAGAGTGGTGCCATTCCAAATGTCAAATACCATGATGCACACTCACTTTAATACCTGTACTATTCTGCTGTTTCATGTACACTGATGAGTTTGTGGCTTTTTTAAGAGCTACTCAATACTGAACACAGAGTTTTCCCATGACACTCTGTAGAAAGTAACACAAAATGTTGGTTCCCAGTGGAAAGTTGACATTGCTGCAGGAGCTGTTTGTATGACAAATGTTTTTCCACTGTTAATGTCTGTATCGTTGAAAATATGTTTCCCAACACTGCTGTGTAGCCAGTGTGGAGAAGCTGTATAATATTTCTAGATTAACTAAGAGATTCCCTAATATCAGCATTTCCTTTATTAATTTTATCAGTTTTGGTATTTCCTCAGTTTTAGATTGTGCCTCAGAAGCAACGTTCATTGATTTGTTCCAAAGGTCGGGTCTGAAATTAAAACTTCTTTCAATTTTAACCCGTACACACTTTGAATTTCCACTTACTTCAATATCTAAGAGCCTGTGTCAATGGGATGTCCAAAGGAGAAAAGGCACATTCTATAAAAATGCATCCTTCTTATGATCATTGGGAAATATCTATATTCCCCCATTTTGGGAGGAAATGGGAGAAATAGACAAGACAGAAACCCTTAAATACAAGTTTTCTACTAGACTGAACCAAAACGCATCCTTCTTACGTTCATTGGGAAATATCTCTATTCCTCCATGCTCAGGTGGAAACAGAAGAAACAGAAAGACTCAAATACAAGTCTTCTACTAGGCTGAACCTGCATTTTAATCACCAAAGAGAAGCTCGTGGCAGCCCTACTCACCTTGAAGCCTGTTGGACACCAGTCAACAAACTGGATGGATCTCTTGGTCTTGATGGCAGCAATGGCGACGTTGACGTCCTTGGGCACCACGTCGCCGCGGTAGAGCACGCAGCACGCCATGTACTTGCCGTGCCTCGGGTCACACTTCACCATCTGGTTGTTGGGCTCGAAGCAGGCGTTGGTGATCTCGGCCACCGAGAGCTGCTCGTGGTGCGCTCTGTCGGAGGAGATGATGGGGGCGTAGGTCACCAGTGGGAAGTGGATGCGCGGGTAGGGCACCAGGTTGGTCTGGAACTCGGTCAGGTCGACATTCAGGGCGCCGTCAAAGCGCAGAGAGGCGGTGATGGAGGACACGATCTGGCTGATGAGGCGGTTCAGGTTGGTGTAGGTGGGGCGCTCGATGTCCAGGTTCCGGCGGCAGATGTCGTAGATGGCCTCGTTGTCCACCATGAAGGCACAGTCCGAGTGCTCCAGTGTGGTGTGCGTGGTCAGGATGGAGTTGTAGGGTTCCACCACAGCGGTGGAGACCTGAGGGGCTGGGTAGATGGCAAACTCCAGTTTGGACTTCTTTCCATAATCCACAGAGAGGCGTTCCATCAGCAAGGAGGTAAACCCAGAGCCGGTGCCGCCACCAAAGCTGTGGAAGATCAGGAATCCTTGCAGCCCAGAACAGGCATCAGCCTGGAAAGCGAACGAGAAAGTGAAACAGCAGCAGGTGGAAAAGGTGGGAAAGACTTTGCTACGTGAGCTTATCCTGAGCTAAAGGAGTGAGCAGTCATAGGCAGAATACAGCATAGATTTTACATCAGGGTTTCCTGGGAAAAGGCTGGTGATAATTCCAGCCTTTGCTTCCCTCACTGTCTGAGCTTGTGACATAGGGATCTGTCCAGGCCTGTTATGGATGCTGAAAGCAGGCAGGGAGAGCAGAGCCTGTGTGAAACTAAGTCACACAGGCTTCTCAGTGTGGCCTGAGAAAGCATCCAAACAATCCTTGGTAAAGGACGGCAATCTGCAGGTGTTGTTTAGTCAAGGGGTAGTGTTCCACTTAATCAATGCTGGTGATGTGTTGCTTTAATGGCCAAGGAGAGTTTTACCTCTCAGACCTTCTCAAACATGTGTATAAAAGAAGATTAAGAATAATAAACTTTGCTCTCTTGGACAATGCAGCTGAGTGAGTCATGTCATACTCCTCACTGTTCCTAATACAGTGTGATAGCCTCTCTCTCTGAACTTCACACTGCTCTGTTATTCTGGCTGAAACCAGCAGTCTACAACTGCATAATCCACCCTTCAGTATCAGCACTGGTGCTGTAGGGCTGTGCTAATAATTAAAAATTACATATTCAGAGCCACTTCATAAAGATGGCTGGAGGCATGCAGCTGGGAAGTGAACTACTGTTCTCTCTTCTGCACCACGTCCAGGATATCATCTGTATGACTTGCAATCTCTTTTCTGACCCACTGATATAATCTAAAATTAACAAGCTGTTAGTTCTGCCCTTCTTTCCTCTGCAGAGTCCAAACTGCTGCTTCAAAACCGCTGGGATTTACCAGTTTACGGACGCGATCCAGCACCATATCGATGCTTTCCTTGCCAATGGTGTAGTGGCCACGGGCATAGTTATTGGCTGCATCTTCCTTTCCAGTGATCAGCTGCTCTGGATGAAAAAGCTCCCGGAAGGTGCCAGCCCGTACTTCATCTGAAGAAGAAAGAGGAAATTGTAAGAATATGCTCCAGTGCCAACAAATTCTGGTTGTTGTTGGCATCAGCGCACGCTCTGAGCCACAGGAGTTCATGTGATGCCAAAAGACAGATGCTGATGGAGAAGGGAAATGTCTCCAGAGCATTTTTTCGTTGTTGCTTTTGGCCGATTTATGGTGCATCTTCAATCCAGCCACTTGTCTTCTCATGAGCTTATTGGTGACAAGTACAGCCTGCACCCACAGGTCCCCATTAAAAATTAAAAAAATGTGTGAAGAAATTCAGGTGTCCCAATTTTCTGACATCCCTCTAATATTGGAGGGAAGCAATCAGGCTCCCACTTTGAATCCAAACTGATGAAAAACGGAATTTGAATGGCAAAAATGTCATGATAAACCCAGAAGTTGAATATTGATGCAAAGAGAAGATTGTACACCCCCCATGTACCGGCTGTTAAACTGCTGGGGATCCTCCTGTTCCTGTGTTTGTAACACCTGTGACAAAATCTGGCATCCTGTGTCACAAGAAAATTCATTTTATGCTATCTAGTGGCAGTTTGAGGTACAAAGGGTTGCTTTGTGCCAGTGAAGACTGGTTGCACACCTTGGTGATACGAGGGAAAGCAATTTCATCTCCATTCTGCAGGTTTATTTCTCTACTGACCTACCACAGTTGGTTCCAAGTCCACCATCACAGCCCGTGGCACATGCTTCCCAGTGCCTGTTTCGTTGAAAAACGTGGTGAAAGAGTCATCAGGGCTGAGTTTGTTTTGCAGGTCCTTGAAGGTGCCGTCGGGCTGAATGCCGTGCTCCAGGCAGAAGAGTTCCCAGCACGCATTTCCTATCTGCACTCCAGCCTGGCCCACGTGAACAGAGATGCACTCACGCTGAGGGGAGAGAGAAGAGGCAGGGTCAGGAAAAACAGTGTACCTTAGCTCTCCTGATTCCTGGTGGTTACATTTTCCCACTGTGTTGCTTTTCAGAAAAATCAGTGAATTGTTACTGTCAGCTGTTCATTTGGTTGTTCAGCCCCACGACCACAATGAGACTGCACATGCCAGATACCGGGACAGTTCTTTAAAAAATTGAGATCTGTGTGCTGTACTATAGAAGTATATTAAAACAGTCAGGAAAATTAAGTCAGAAAAACTTAATTTCAATCACACAAACCCCACCTTCCTTCCTGGATTGGCGCTGCTGAGGAGCACATCCCAGTTTAGTTTATTTTTACTCCTGGCTGGAACCTGACACAGCCATGTGGCATCCTTCACCCTTACGTAACCCAAGGCAGGTGATGTCTTTTGATCCTTCTACCCTGTGATAGCAGGCTGGTGTGGAAACTTGGAAGAGCTGTTTTCACCTAAGGAAATGATTTCAGATTTTCTTGGTCAAAACAAACATTCCTTCCAGCTCCTGAGCAGACATTAATTTTACACCATGGCTCCATTTCTTGTCAGGCAGTGCCATTGCAATATAGTGTATTTCCATGATTTCCAGCATTGCTTCTGTGGAAGCCAGGAAGAAAAAACTGTGTAACACCAGACTAAAGCAGGCAGGAGTCCATTGCTCCAAAATCCTGTATGCTTAAAAGTACAGGAGCTTGAAGGCCACGGTGCTGGGTTTCATAAGTTCACAAACAGAATTATGAAGCAAATACTTGTGGGTTAGTCCCAAAAATTGCAACACTGTCTGCACTGAAAGGCATTTTTTTGAGGAGAGAGTGGTTTTAGGCATGTGGATTTTTTCAGATTTGGTTTCTGCTTTGGAGCAATTCAAGCTGCCTGAGCTCTGATTTTGTGATACTCAGGGCCTTGTCTATGCTAGGGAGCAAAAAAGAGTCAGGTCATAGTACAGAACACTGGCCTGTGATCTCCAGTGCTGATTGATAATTCCAAAAGACTGGTACAGTTTTGGCTTAGGCCAGTTAATATTTTTCCAGACAATGCTTGGGCACCATGCAGAAAACAACTCGTCAAAATTGTGAGCAGCTCAGTGACCACTGCCAGGCTTTGGAGAGGGAAGGAGAATTGAGATGGCCAGATATGAAGCCAGTCTGGCTTTAAGGGCAGAGGACAGTCCTCACTCATTCTTGTTTTGTAATATTGCATTTAGAGATAACCAATGGCACTATCAGATTTGACCAGTTAATTTTAATTTTTTTTTTAATCAAATTCTGTAACTGCTTACCTAGCAAAACCATTCTGTGACCTGGGAATGAAATGTATGTTCCCCAAAAACTAAATTTCCAGTTGCAATGTGTGATCAGCAACATCTCTGGAGCAGTTTTCTTCACAAATTATCATATATTCTTATTTAAGAATGATAACTGAAGACATTTTTTCAGAAGCAGCTAGAATTTCAAAAGTCACCACTGCCCCAGCTAGTCATCCCCAGAAGCTCAAACGAGCATGAAAGCACAATTTAAATCTTTCATTCAATGAAATAAATTATTTCTTTTCAGTACTCATTTCTAAGCTGCTGCCCCTGCAAATGCACATGTTCTCAAGAGTACTTGCACAACCCTGTTTTTTCTCAACTGAGCTGTGCAAAAGTCTCAGAGTTGAGTGACAAGGGGCTTTATGAGTAAGTGTGTTGCAATCTGGAGGATTACCCAGGAGACACGGAAGGTAAATTTGGGCTTAGAGAATTCAATTAATGCTGACTTTCCTGTCTTTTCTTTCAAATTCCAGTGAGAATCTGTAAGAAAAATTAGGGTTTCTTTTCTTTTCAAACACAGCAATGAGGCTAGCTGGCTTTTAAAAAGATCTTTTAAAGCAAAACTACAATTACAAGTCAAGCAATATTTTAAACCTAAAAAGATGTTTTGCTCACTTCTTCAGGTCTGCTTTTTCACAGATAGAACAAGTTATTGCTGCCTTAGGAAATTAATATTGTAAAGCTTCATACAGGACTGTGGTTGAAGATTTTTCAGACTGAGTTTTCAGCTGCACTAGTTTGAAACGGTATCTCAACCCTGATTTTTGAGCCATTTCATCTTCTCCTACCCCAGCAGTAATTTGGAAATATTCTACCAAAGAGAGAAGACAGTGAAAAAGAGGTTTCTGATTTTGCATAGTAAACAGCATTAAAATAGGTGCCACACTTTTAATAGGGAAGAGAGTGGGCCTTCTTCAGCGTCACAGTCAGAGTAAGCTGATCTTTATGTGATATTTTAATTTGGAGCCTATTCCAAACTCATGTTTCACATCCCACCACTAATGCACCAGGACAGATCCAACAAAGAAACAGTAGAACAGACCAGATCCTTTGCAAAACTAAACCTGGGACAGCTTTAAAAAAACAAGCTAATACCTGGCTCCAGGAGTAATAATATTTAATAATAATATTCAATAATAATATTTAATATTAAATATTGCAGTATTTACTGCAAAAGGCAGACTTTAGTCTTCCAGCTGTTCCACAAACACTCTCACTTCCCCAGGTCTGGGGAAGCCTGTGGAAGTATTTTGCCTTCAAGATGAGCTGGCAGAAAGTAACACAGTTCTTCCTCTGCACCAAAATTAGACTCAGTGCTAGAGATATACTGGGGTGCAAGGTGAAATGAGTTTTTTCACATTCTAAGAGGTTTTGAGAGATTTCTACAAATTTATAACAAACCCCCAACACTTAAAAACAAAGGGCATTTTTTCTTAAATTAACTTAATTAATTTACTTAAATGCATACGTATATAAAAGGATTCATGGACTCCAGAAACACACATGCATACCCTGTATAGCTATGGATAGTACAGCCATTGGGGCTAAATTAATTTTAAACAGACACAGAGATAACTAACTTTTTTTTTTGTTTATTTCTAGAAAAATATATCTAAAAAAAGGATCTGTCACTGGAAATGTCTTGTAGCAATATTGCTTTTCATTTATTATGGAGGGTTTTTTTCATTTTCAGGAGAAGGCTTCATTTTTGTGAAACGCAAGAAGGAGAGCAATTTAAAGGAAATAGAATTAATTTCTAAGAGATTCCAAAAACTGAAAAAATGTAATTTTTTGTTGATTTTTTTCACTAGACTATATACAAAACCCATTTTATTTATTTTTTGATTTTTCATAGTTGCTTTATTTTTGAGTAGATGAAAATGTTACTTTTCTAAAACAAATGCAGTAGAAAAATAAAGAAACTTTTGACACATACATTTATATATTATCCATGTAGCCATGATTCACAAGCTTATGAAAGTAGAAAACTAAGACATACACACCAGGACAAGGAGCTAAACTCTGTCTTTGGCTGAAGGATCTCATGTAGGTAAGTCCTAATTATTCATATGAAAACAAACCAGTGTTGAGAAAATGTGGTCACAAGAAGAAAGTACCAAACAGCTGAGACTCCACATCTAATTGATCTTGAAATTCCACTAATTAGGGACTCTCTGAAGAAAATGTAATGCTGTAATGCCTCAGTGAGATTTTCTGCACTCCTTTCCCATCTCCTCACTTGGTGAGTGGTGCGTGAGGTCAGGACAAGAGCAGAGCCCACTGCCTTCCCTCGCCCACGGCCCTCCCAGCCCCCGTGTGCTCAGTGCTCCCCATCCCCTTACCATGGTGCCTCCAGAGGTGTTTCCCTCCCTTTGGGATCCCTTTGGGATCGCTGGTGGCAGCTCTGTGCCGGAGCCTGGCTCTGGGCTGCAGAGCAGGAGGAACCCCTGGCCCGGCACCCGGCACCTGCTGCTGCGCTTCAGCGTCACAGCGCTGGGGGAAGAGGTCACCCTGCTGCCTCCAACACCCCTCCTGTGCAAATCCTCCCTCACAGGCTGGCCTGACACACCCCAGGCTTCCAGCTCAGTGCAGACAGCGCTGGCACGCTTATTAATTTGGAGTGTGGCCATGTGGCACATTGTACACTGTGCTTTCTCAAACCTCAGGGTTTTACGTCACCTGCAACATGCCAGGTCCCTGTTCTGCCAACACGTACTGCTGTAGGTGAAAATCACACCTCAGTTCCAGTATAGAAGGTGTAAGAGAGCAAATTAATGGAAAGGAGAAGTATAGAAGAAAAACAGAGATCTGGAAAGTAAATATAATTATCATTCTTAAGTGTGCTCTATTGGTGCTTCTAAATGATCTCCTGGCTTCTCTACTAACATTTCAATTTACTCCTATTACTTCTCTTTCCATGTGCAGTCATCCAGGCTGTCAGCAGGATGGGACAGCTTTCAGTACAGACTCTCACTACTCTTCCCAAACAACAGGAAAAGATTTGATTCTTATTGCAGTGTTTATTGCAGGACAGGTCTGGAGGCATCACCTCAAAATTCTGACACCAAATTGGTGCAGTCGCCTCCACCACTTTGCCCTTTCTGCACTAATTCCCCACTGGAAACAGCAGCTTCTCTCAGTAGAGAAATCCTCATTTTGATGCAACTCCTGGTAACAAAGAGGAAGGCACACTTGATTATTCAATCTGTGTTATGTATCCCCAGACTTTATAAAGGTACTGTTTATGATGATGTTTAATCAGCAGACATTAAATAGACAATTCCTAAAATGTAGGTTAGTCTACTCTGACATGACGATATTAACAGATTGTTCTGTCACTGTTGGCAACCAGCATAGAAAAATCCTCTTTAACACCTGCATTTTAAGAGTGAGAAATAGTTCATACTGGTTTTTATAAACTCACTTTGGTATAGTCTTCATTTTGCTGCTCTTTACATAAACCTGCAAACCATTACTCTTTGCTTTTGGCTGGGAAAAGCTACAGAGCCATAATTTTTTGAGCCATAGTTGTTTTTTAACAAAGAATTTCCATGATAATTTCCATCTGCTGCTTTACTTAAGCTGAATCTCAGAGTTCTTCAGAAAACCATCAGGTCATTGCTTTGAGACTAAGGAATACTCTCACATTTTCATATCTCTGAAAATGGCGTTTTGGAATAACTTAGAACTCAGAAGTACCATTGTACTGGTTTAACACCAGCTGGCAACCGGAAGAATAAGAACCTGTGGGCTGAGGTATAGTTTAACACACAAAGCAAAAGTTGTGCCCACAAGCAAAGCAAACCAAGGAGTGGATTCACCACTTCCCATGGGCAGGCAGGTGTTCAGCTACAACCAGGACAGCAGGGCTCTATCACTGGCTCGGGAAGACAAACACCATCCCTCTGAATGTCATCCCCTTTCTCCTTCTTCCCCAGCTCAATATGCTGGGCAAATATGCTGGAGATTGAAATACACCAAGAGGCAAATGAAGGACAGTCAGCTGCTTTTCCTCCTCTGCTGGATGTACATCCCTCCCTCCTGACAGGTTGGTTGCCTAAATAACTCACCAACAGTGTCAGAAACATGAATTATTTTAGAATGCTATTATGCCATTTTACAGAACAGTGCACTCTTAATAAGCTCTTAGGTGATCACACAAAATCCCCTTTTCCTTTTAATTTGGGACATGTAAGCATTTGCATTTCCCACACATTATAATACCTTCCTCAGACAGTGAATGAAGATGTAAACACTTACTTTGCATTCCCTGTAGAACTGTTTTGTGTTATTCTGTTGCCACCTGCTGGGCAAACCAGCAGCATCTCATTTCAGGATTTCTGAACTTCTCTAGTCTAATAATTAAGTACCTGTAAAACATTGCTACACTGATAAAATACTGGTTTTCAGGCATTATCCCTGAAACAGAGAACCGTGCTATGGATTTTTATTTGTAGAGCTTCTCTCCTAATACAACAAGGTCAGAACTATAGTTAGTTCTAATGTGAAGATACATTCATCTAATAATGATGAATACCAGGTATTTTATTCTTGGTAGTATTGGTCTTGGACATCCCAAAATGCAGATTTACGCCCTACCAACATCATCAGTGGATTAGATCTCATCAGATTCACACCGAAGACATTCTTGACTTAATTCAATCTCTGCTGAAACTATGAAACAATGTGAAACTATTCTGCAAGACTGTGATGTACTTTGTAGTGTATCAATAGAATAAACACAATTTTTTTCATACCCTCAATCACAGCACAAACAAGCAACTCTACAAAGAGGTCAATCAGTAGTCATTTTATTATAAAAATTAGATACTGCAGTTTTAGTATTAATTGCAAAAAAAAAAAAAACAACCCTGATAGCTTATTTCTGCCTTCTTGTTCTCTCATGATGATTTAAAAACAATATAAATTCTAAATCAGTAGTACCCCAATAAAGTCAACATTTCCAACCTACACTTAAAATAAAGTTGAATGTTAAAAATCCTGGTAAATGACACTTAACAGCATTCTAAAAACTGTGAATAGCCTGCTGAAACCACTGGTCCAAACCAACCTCCAAAACAGCATCTCTGCCATCCAACTAAAAATGATGCCAGAAGACTACAGCAAAAAGTGTTCATTACCTAACAGTTACTTTGGTAAGAATTTGGCCTGACTTCACAGTGAAGTTTGCCATTTCATTAACTGGCTTACAAAGGACTTAACCTGAGGCCTTGCAAAGCAGGGGGGGCAGAACACTCATCCTGGTCATTTCTTGGAAGAGCTCAGCTCCAGACAGAGCTTTTGTGTTTCACTCTACCTGATTTCACATCAAGTGTTGGTTTCAGGAACCATTTAGCAATACCAAAGGCTGTTCCTCCCTGTGTGTGCAGAGTATGTAAGAAATTACTTTTTTATATGGAAAAGCTATGTGCTACTTAACCTGGTGCAGATTCCTGGCAGAGACAAAATCTTTGGGGAGGGATATGGGATTGGTCTGGGTTTTAAAACCTCTGGAAACAACTAGGCAAGGTTGTTATTGCACTCAAGAATAACCTGCCTGAGTTTGTCTGACAATAATGCTGGAGGGTAGCTCTTTTTGGGATAATTTTAGATGAAACAGACAACTATTTTTAGTAGTGAAGATGAGACTGTTTGCAAAGTGCCCCAGTAGGGAGCAAAGCAACAGATCCCACACAGTCTGAGGGTGCCAACACGCCCATCTGTGTGAAGAAAACAGGAACAGCCACCAGCTTGGAGTATGGTTATTGCTACAGACAAAGGGCACTACTGCTGCCAGACACCACACTGAGATCTCTCCTTGGAATTGACCTCTTGCCAATTGATGAGAAATGGGTGAATGGATGGAGGAGAAATTCATGTTCTACCCCAAACCTCCAGTTTCTGCCCCAGGTGGTTAGAAATGGAGTTGGTCTGGTGACAGGACCTGCAGATGTACAATTTTCTTTCCACTGATCTGGGGAAGACCTTGTGATGTCAGAGAAGCATCTTTTTCTATAAAAAATAAACTTCTGTTCTGAATGACAAAGCATTGCTGAACTATCTATCATTACTCCTATCTAACCTAGGGCTTTGGGTTCTGGGGACTTGGGGAACAATTCTAGATATACAGAGAGACTTTTTGACATCTATGTGAACAAAGCAAGAGGTAGGGAAAGAGTAAAACAAAGCAACAACTTGAGTTGTTCAACTAGACAATAACATAGAATATAATTGAAAAAAACAACTCTATTGCCTTACCACCACCACCAAGTGCTTATAGGAATGACTATGCATCAGGCAAGCACTAAGTGCTGTAATTTGCATTTAAGAAGAGTAGGTACAGCACAACAGTCTTTGTGGCCCACCACCCCATCTTTCTGGCTTAAATATGACTAAAATCCAGTGTGCCTGTCCAAAGAGGCATCAGTCACAAGAGAAACCATGGCTTTCAAAACGTAATAGGCTTTACTATCTCCAGTGTTATTCTTCCATGTGCTTGTCCTAAACCCCATGCTGCAGGAACTGGGCTTTTCAGATGCCTTCAGGCAAAACAGAATATTCCCCTAATCACTGGTACTCTGCTGCCTTCTACAGTCATGCCTCCAGGAACACTATTGCACTTGTTCAGAGAACTGCTCAGCATTTGCAAGGATGAGAACTTCTTCCACAGCTCATAACTGGCTACACAACCCTCGCTCAAGAGACACATCCAAAGCAAAGTGTTGGAAAAGCTTGAAAAAGAGGATTGAAAAGGAGGATTCTTATTGAGTTGCAGATAGGGAAGGAGTGGCTTTACCCTAGTGTTGGACGGGACCAAGCAAAATGTCAGGAAAACTTGCTGTGGCTTCAAAATTCATACACCACCATTCCCTGTCTGGAGAAATTCCAGGAGTCCACAGGTGGTCATCTCAGATTTCACCAGTCCCTGAAAAGCCTGGTAACATCCCCAAGACAAAGGTGACACCTTTAGTGGAGGAAGACACTTAGTCTCGAATTGGAGGCCTATGGATTGGAGAAAGCACGGCTGCCCAAGCCTGTCTGAAGAGCTGGACCAGTTTGTAGATGAATGGCAGTGATGTGGGAGAAGCTGCAAAGCAGAACAAAAAGGTAAAACCAGCTTAGTAAAACTAACTAGGTAAAACTAACTAGGTAAAACTAACTAGGTAAAACTAACATACACTAAACATATTAAGAAAGAACTACCCCCAACTAGAGTTAATAAAAACCCAGCTCTCTTCCTTCCTCCAGTGAGGAAAAGGCTGAGTTTAGGACAGCTCTGCCTGCCTCTCACAGTCTGTACCTTGTCTGCTGGAAAGAGTTTTCAGAAAACTGGTATTTGTGGAGCTTCATCTTTCTACATGGACTGCAACTGGAAACATTAGACAAACTAAGTTCCTAGTCACCCAGATTTTTTGTCTCCCTGAGACATTCACCATACTTAATACAAGCAAATAATTTCTTTTCCATAAGCACAATGAAATTTGAAAAACTGGAAAACTTAATCATCTACCTGGATCTAATCTCACCACCACCAGGTACAGCAAAAAAGTAGCCAAGAGCATCTTCTTGTAAGGAAGTAAATAGAAGTGATTTGACATGGACCTCATTGCACTACGCAGCAACGTCAACATGGTCAGGAGCTTTTGGGACAGCACTCCTGGAAAACAAGAACAGAAAGGCTGTTAGGGCAAGGTAAAGTTTAAAATGTAATCACACAGATATAGACAATAAAAAACTAAGATAGTGGAAGTCTGCATGAGAGCTGAGTTTGGTTTGGTTTTTTATACAACAGAGAAACAGTACAATTTTGTAATACACTTCATTATACTTCTTTTTTAGGCATCTACTTTACTGCAATATGATGTTATACCACAGTAGTGCCAGCTTCTGTCCTGGGAGAAAACATCAAATGATTTACAGTTCTGGAGAAGGAGCAGTACTTTAAAATGCTAGACAGGCATTGTTCTACTTGGACTCAACTGTAAATGGAAATTAAGTAAATTGTACACAGAGCCAACAAAACATACCCTTAAAGGATTGCCAGGTAGTCTTAGTTTTCCTTTTTTACCTTAAAATAAAAACAACCAAAACCTCCACAGTGCTTTTGATCCAGGACATTAATTGTCATCTCCTCATGTTGGCAGAGACTAAATACGCCTTGCAAATCTCAGCAAAGGTATCACTAACACTTTTAATTCCTGCTGAGATACACAACAGGACTTAATAGCTTCTACCCTTCACCAGCAAGGGACAAGCTTGAAATGAAACCATAAAAAGAAGAGCACAAACAACAGAGGGAAAGCCCACCCAGAACAGTTTCTGTGGCCGGGTCTTGCTGCTCCTCAGCAGCCGAGCGTGTCTCTTCCCGCTGAGCCCAGCGGCGGCGGCTCTCGCGGACGGTGCCGAGGAACGCCAGCTGCCGCTCGCTGTCCAACGCGGCACAGCCCCGCACCAGCTCCTCCGCGCCCTCAAAGCGCCCCAGAGGCAGCAGCACCTGCTCCAGGTACAGCTCCAGCAGCGCCCCGAACTCGGGCAGGCTCTGGTTGGTATGGGCTCTCAGCCAGCTGCTGCCGACCTCCAGCATCACCTGCGGCTCTCGCACTTTGCTGTACAACAGGATGCTGAAATGCAAGGGAGAAGCAGGAGAAGACACAAAGTCTTTGTCAGAGCTACAACCCACACGCAGCTCTCATGAAGGAACAAATCAGGGTCTACATCAACACACACAGAGAATTCTGAGGCAGACAACAGGTGCAGCTATCGATGTTACTCTCTCAGCATCACCTCTTTTGGACTTGATCGCCATGAAGCAATCTTGCAGGCATGCTCCAGCACACACAGGTCAAGAACAGGCCTGTCCCAGATCTCACTTACACCACACAAAGTGAAAACATCACGTAACACCCAAGCCTGGCCTGCAGTTAAACCTAACGCAAGCCCTGTGTGTACATCTGACAGCAACAGACAGAAACTCACCACAGCTCCAGAACTTTTGGAGGCAGATGTTCAGGTACATGGTAATACTGCAGCACCCAAGACAGAACTTCTCTCCACCGGTTCATCTCAGCCAGCGCCTGAATCCCCACAACACAAAGGGAGCATTTCACTTCTGCAAAACTGGTAAGGAACAGACACCTAAATAAGTGCTTCTTACAAACACATTTCCCCTTCCAGTGAGCTTCAGTGCATCCCAGGTACCGCACAGCTCTCTGCTTCCCCTCTACTTATCCCCTATAAAAAGGCCAATTCGACCTCCGAGGATACACACTGTGACTGTATCTCTGAGAGAACGAAGGGAAGGCTGCTGGGCACACCCCACCTCCCTCAAACACAGTGAAACGCGTTAATACCGACAGGGATAAAAGAAACCCCAAAGCAGCGCAGGCGTGGCCTGAAGTTCGAAGGCAGCCGGGCGCTGATGCGGCACCGAGCAGCTTCCCCGTGCCCGCCGCTCGCACCTCTCGGGGCCGGGGCCGGGGCCGACTCCCAGGCTGTCGCAGCCCGCCTCACACCGCTCCACGGCGGCGGCGAAGTCTCGGTGCAGCACCAGCAGATCCGCCGCCTCCTCCAGCAGCGCCGCCGCCTGCGCCGGCCCCGGGGCCCAGGCGGGCGGCTCGCCCCTCATGGCCCCGGCGGGAGGGCTCTCCCCGGCCCCGCACGGCTCTGCCTCAGCCTCCGGCTCCAGCGCCGCCACCGCCCCCGCCGGGGCCCGGCTCGGCTCCGAGCCGCTCGGGCAGGCACCGGAAAGCCGGGCTGGAGCCGCCCGGCAGCGGAAGGGCCGCCCCGGGAGCATCCCGCGGGCCGCCGGGATGTGTAGGCCCTGCTGCAGGAGGGCCGCGGGGGTGGCTGCGGGCTGGAGCGTCCCTTACGAGGAGAGGCTGAGGGAGCTGGGTCTGTTCAGCCTTGGGAAGAGACGACTGAGAGGGAACCTCTGTAATGTGAATAAATACCTAAAGGGAGGGGTTTAGAAGATAAAGGCAGGTTCTGCTCTGTGGTACCGAGCAGTAGGACAAGAGGCAGAAACTGACGCACAGTAAATTCCGCCTGGGCAAGGGGAAGAACTTCTTAAGTGTGCGGTGAGCTCGCACTGAAACGGCTTGGCCAGAGCAGGTGTGCAGTGTCCCTTTATGGAGATATTCCAGAATGGCCTGGATGCAATCCTGTGTGCTCGGCAGTGACCCTGACGGAGCAGGGAGCTGATGACCCGCTGTGCTCGCTTCCAGCGTGACCCCCGCCGTGACCCTGCGGGGATCAGCGGTGCAAAGCGGGCTCTGTGGGACCGACATCGCTGCCCGTCCCTGACAAAACGCGCTTCCTTCATCTCCTCCCTCCTGTGGCCGCCCAGGGAAAGGGGCCGAGCCCGCCTCGGCTGTTCTCCCCGCGGCCGCCGGGAGTCAGCCCAGCCCCGGGAGTGTCCCGGTTCTCCTCTCCCGGGAGCCGGGGCTCCCGCAGCACCGCCCGGCCGGGGGATGGATGCTCTCCGCTCCCCGCCTCCTCCTCCTCCGGGCACCTCTCCTCAGGCTCCCCGTGCCCGCAGGTTTAAGCACATCACGCTGTTAATGGAGTTGGGGTGTAATGACAGCGTCTCCAGCAGTGCCCGGCAGGCAGAGATTGGCGTTCTCCTCCGGTTGTTGTTTAAAAACAACAGGGTGTCTTGGTTACGAGGTAATTGCCTCAAACGCTCTTCAAAAAGGGATCTCTACAGGAGAGACGGGATTGATTTCTCTCGCAGCCTTTTCAAACAACTGACACATTTATCTGTCCCCCCACTATGATTATGTAATTAAAAAAAAAAAAATCAAACGGGCTGATACAAAACACGCCGCATAGTGAAACACATCTTTTAAAGGGGATTTTCTATGCCTTTTCAGTGTGAGGAATCTGATTAAAAAGTTGATCAGAGCTCTGTTTCTCTAGGTAGCTGTTTCCCGGAGGCAGGACCACGCACCTGCCCCTCTCGGCAACAGGAGCAGCTTTTGCACAGCGGCGCATCCAAGGGGTTGGCACACCGCCCTTAGCTGTGGAAGAGATTCCCGAAGGATTCTGGCTGGCTAAGGTGAAACCACTGCACAGAAACATGTGAAAGGAAGGGCCCAGCAGCAAGCAAAGGCAGAGATAAAGGCGTTTCAGACTTCTCTTTCTGTTGCTCGGTGCTTGCAATTTGGAAAACAGCATTCCTTTTTGGGAACTACAAGTCCCAAAGTGCACTGTGGGAAGAACGTGCCCCGTACCAGCTAGTGCCCAGCACAAATTCCCAAATATGGATAAGGAATCAACTTTGAAAAAGACTCGCACTGGCTTGGATGCTCCTCACTGAGACTCAGAAAAGGAGTGAGACAGCACAAAAACAAGGTGAGTTTGCGCTATGCAAAGATGCTGTTGGAGAATTTCTTTCATGGGGCGCAGCCAGTAATGTTCTGTCCCTTAGAAGGGCAGCCCTGCATTGCCCTGGTGATGTTTGCAGGAGGTGTTGTGGCCACGGAAGCAGCTTTTGGAGCGGGGCTGTTGTTTCAGGTGGGGAGTGAGTCAGATCCTGTTTCCCTGCGGATGCGCCTGATGAATAAAGACCTATGGAAAGACAGAGCTGCAACACTGATGCAGTTGTGTTAGAGGCTGGGAAGGGTCAGGGAGAGGTAGGAGTTGCTCTAAACAGCAGCTCCGTATGAGTTGCAGTGTGTGGTTGTGTAAGAAGACAAGGTGGACAAACAGCCTTGTAATAACAATAATTATAGGTTAAATTAATTTCTCCGTAAGGCATGGTAGAATGTTTTTGTACTTCACCCCTCTTCCTAGAGGGGACAGTGTGGTGCCTTGAAGGCCAAACCTCTCGCAGCTCTCTGACCTGCAAATAACACTCAGTAACAGGATTGTTTAACTTCAGTCCAGGAACAATTACCTATTTTACCGGCTATTAGTTAACAAGCAAAATTAAATCATTCTGAAACAGAGTAATCTTCGTGGAGATGAGAGACGCTTCTGCCGGGCACAGGTGGAATCTTGGTGGCTGACCTGGTCACGGGCAGCATCAGCTCCTGCCTCTGTTTCTCTGGCTAGCAGTCAGGCAGGCTCCTGGTGCAGCTCAGATGCTGTGTGGGGACATTCTGCTGCTGGGTGACGTCAAGTGCAGCTGGCCAGCTGCACCCATCATCCCAGCACCCTCCTCCTGCTATGTAGGGTCATGGAGCAGCACAGCCGGCGCAGTGCTGCAAATGTAGGAGCTGCAGCGCTTGGGAGGAGAGCCTGAGACTGTTTGGGCTGCTGAACCGAACTGTCAGATGGATACTTGTTGCCAAGTCAGAATGATGCTGTTTTTCCATCTTTCCTTGAATGGTAGCAGCTTAAATTGTCTTAAAGCTGGAAGGGTCCCTCTTGTGCTTGAAGCAGCTACGCAGCAGGGCAATGTCTCATGCTACACAGGAAAGCAGCGTGTTTGCCTGTGCTCCTGGATAACAGTTTCTAGAAACCAGAAAAGCTACAGTCAAACCACCTTGCTGTCAGTGACAGGTAGTATGAGGGGAGTACCATAGTGGGGTTTGTGTCCTGGGTGGGATGTCTATGCCCAGCTTGTTGCCTTTTATACAAAGGCAAGGAGGTTTTTTTCCCCAGTCTTTTTTGTATAGGAGAAGGAAAAATGAATTTCAGCAAGGCCTTGTCTGTGTGTGCATCATCTGTGGATTTGCTGGTTCCCCTCCTCCCTCTCCTGCCAGGCAGTTTGAGGAGAGTTTAGGGTTACAGGCACCTGTGACAAGGCCTCCTGAGGTAAATCGCCTCAGCTATTAATCCAGATCTGACTAGCACACGGTCACAGGGCCAGAGGGCTGGCAATCAGTCTTTTTCTGTTGTCTCTTCTGTGTCAGTAGGCTGTTAATAGGAGATTAGCAGCATTAGGGAGACTTTGAGCTAGAAATGGTGAGGCCCTATGATTTGATTTGAAGAGAAAGAAACCCTCCTACACTCATATAAAAACAAACAGAAGAGCTGGAAATTATAAACAGCATTACAAACACAACTGAGGAAAGCACAGCCTCTAGGAAAGATGTGGAGCTCTGTAGTACCTCATAGCTTATCAGCAGTACTTTAACAAAGCAATGATGTCCATGGAGACCTCAGGTCCCAGAGTGCAGCACTCTGTTCTTATCACTATGGATGCTAACTAACAGCAAAAGCAGGGAGCACAGTGCCTGTGCAATAGCAGGCTGCATAATTTTCTCCGTCTCGCCTGGGAAAGTGGCCTGGGAAATCATAAGGAGGAATTAAAACAATCCTCAGAGATAGAAGACAGCCTTGCAGGTGCTGTTTGTCAGTCTCTTGTTTTCTTTCAAGAGAAGGTCGTGGGGTGGTGAACCCCACTGACCAATGATGGTGATGTGTTAGTTTACTAACACATACTTAAAAATATATACTTAAAATATTTTCTTACTAAAAAATAAGAGTTTTGCCTTTCTGTACTTTCACATATCGGTCTATAAAAGAAGATCTGAGGTAATAAACCTTGGAGGAACTCTCCTGTTCAACTCACAAGAGAGTCTGTATCATTCTTCTTGCTGTTCCCAATAGAGCAACATTATCACCACGTGCTTTTGTTTGACTCTGGCGAGACCATGACGTTCTGGAATCTGTAATTCGCTTGTAATTTCCATCAGCAGTAAATCCCTATTAAATATGAAGCTGGCTGGCTGCAGATCCCTTCAATTAGCCCAGATTCAGGGCTTCCCTGGCTGCTGGCAGGTGGTCTGCAGAGCCTGGGGCTGGGTGAAGGTGAGCTTTGAACAGATGGCCCATGGTGATGCTCTCTTATCTCACCCAGCACTGTGGCCCAGCATCACACCTATTTTTTTGTTAACAAAATAGAGCTGGTTAGAGGAGACTCACCTGACTTTTGAGCCCACCTGCTGCTGTTCCTAGTCAGTGTATTTAAGTGTCTGATGTTGGCTATATCCAGAGCTATGTAAACAACAGGCGAGGACGGTGCAAAGCAGAAAAGACAACTGCAGGGGCAGTCACAGGCACGGTCCAACTGGGGAATATCACATAAAACAGAAGAGCAAATCTCTGTTTCAGCCTTCATCACAGATGTACAAACACGGAGTGAGGTGTAAACACTGGGAACTGGGAAACTGGAAACACAGGGTAGTGTTCGCAACTTGTCAAAACTTGAGTTTTACTCGAATAATAACAAAACCTTTCAGAAACAAAGAGCAATTTTAAGTTGATTAAGTCCCTTTCTTTGCTTCATAATCAAATAAAATACTCACCTTGGCAAGGCAGCTGTCAAAGAATAGCAGCAGTTACTTTGATTTAATTGTTACTGTTATAATAGTCATAATTAGTGCTGGGTGGGGCATTTCATAGCTGTAAGGTGACCAATTTGGTTCAAGGCCTAGGGCATCTTCTTTTCTTCAGCTAGTTATTATCTTTGAGAAAATACTGAAGCCTGTCATCACTGTGGGTCAATTACACCCTGTTTGCCTAGCCCAGCTCTCTTTGCTCATCGCTTTAGAGTCACAACCCCTCTAACAGTTAATGCCTCTTCTCAAGGCCCAACTTGCCAAAATCAACTCTCATCCATGAGTCTCCACCTTTCCTTTTTTTGAAAAGCCAGCCTTGTGCTCTCACGACTGGGAGAAAGGCTTGACAGTGTGAATCCTGGAACTATTTGTACCACAAAGCAAACAAGGTGATTTGAGAAAATGGTTCTTCTCGTTTTTAACTTCCTGACGTCTCAGTGTTTCTTTTCACAGCATCACCTGTCCCTCATTCTGAATGCACATTTACTGTGAGCTGTGTTAATTATCTCTACAAGCAGGCAATGCACCTTCTGCATCTTGAATTGGAAATTTCAGAGTGTGCTACAGAAGTTAACAAACTCTTTTCCATCTCAGTCTGCTGGTCCTGGCTCTTGTGTGGCCTTGTGGTGCTCACAAAAGTTGTGATGCAAGGCTGCTTTAGGAAAGCCAGCAATGCTGCAGAATTGTGTGGTAGCAGTGCCTGAGCCTTGGAAAAATCCCCTGGGAAGGGGCTGTTTGTGGTGGGCAGAACTCCCCTGCTTGCTGTTTGTGCTCCTGAACTTGATACAGTAATTTACTGGTAATTGCTATTTTATGAACCTCCATGTGAACTTTTATTTATTTATTTATTTATTTATTTATTTAAATGTAGTTAATTAATAGTAATTAGTAAAATTACTATTTTAATAAACTTGCAGCACCTTTTTTGGGAGGATTTCTCCCCTCCTCTGGAAGATCTGTGTGCTATTTCAGGGTCTTACAGGTTTGAGAGGTGTGCTTACACCGTGTGTAGGATTAATGTCTCAAGCAGTGTATTGGCCCTCGTTTCTCTCTTTCCCTCTCTCGTACTCGCTGCTCCTTCTCATCTTTCTTGGCAGCACCAGGTGCAGACAAAGGTAGGATTAAATGTCTAATTAGTTTATGTAGCCTTACACATACGTGGTTACTTATTGGCACTGGGGGAAGGGCAGCCCGTGAGGAATCCAGCTCTTGTCTCTCAGTGAGGTTTTCAGCTTTGGGAGCAGCCTGAGCCCAGGCAGATCCAAAAGGCAGGCCAAATTTTTCTAGACACATTTTTCTTCCAGATGCCTGTTCAAGGAAGAAGTTGAAAACTCAGTCTGTATTACCAAATCTGAAATAATTTCTCATTTAATGTTAGATCCAAAAAGTTTATTTCCAAAATATGACTCAGTGTAGACAGCCTGAAAGAAGTTGCTTGAAACATAAAGCCACTAAACTATAATTAATATGTTTTGGAACTACACTGTAGATGGGACAAGTTGTATTTATAATATTTTTAGCTTATCAAAGTGAACTTTAGGCTGTAGCTCTCCTGTCTCCCACTGCCACCAGCCTTCAGCAGACATAGCCAGGGGAACAGAGAAGAAAATTGTCATTGTCTTTCCTACCTGACAGAAGGCTTATTTGATTTGAAATTCCAGTTGTATTTATGGAATCCTCCAATATATGAAAAGAAATGGATGAGGGCAAAGCAAAGGATCAAGAGTACCCTGCAGCTGTGCACACCAGCAAAATAAAATCACTCCAGAGCAAAGCAATAGAAATGGGATTCATGTATGAGCTCTGACCAGACCTTCAAGGATGGAAAATGAGGTGGATTCTGCCAGGGATTGGGGACTTCATTTTTGCTCTCAGGGATGGACAGCAGCTGCCCTTACATTTCTCATGGAGTGTCTGTGACGAGAGAGAGCTGCATGCTGGTGTGTCAGCCTGGCACTCAGAGTACAACCAAGTCATGAGGGTGGAGGTCACTGTAAACACAGCAAGGTTAAGTGAAATAGGGCCATGAGGAGGTCATGGTGAATTTGAAAGGGAGAGTGGATGGACAGATGTGACTGATGATAGCTCTGGTGACTGAAAACAAAACCTTAAATAACTGAAATTTGTATTCAAGAACACTTGTCCGTGTCAGGACTCTACATCTGTCTTTCTGTGTCAAATAAAGCTGCAGTTCACAGCAGTTCACATTTCCAATGCACTCTGAGCTGCTGGAACAATATATCTATTCTGAGCTCCGCTTGCAAGGCTGTCTCATTCCAAAAGGTGTGCTCACAAGGAGACATTCAATACTAGAAACATAGTCAGATAATTTTAGGAGGTGGAATCACTGCATGCTGAATCCCCAAAGGAGCTGACTCTCTAAATAGTCTTAGCAGGGAAGCTTGCTCTGTAAATCATTACCAAAAGTCGGGCTGAAAGCATTAAAACACTTGGTACAATAAGCACGTAGCTTCTGCCTCGATCTTCCAAGACACCGTGGTTTATTTTCCTAAGCTCGCCGTGATCAAAGCAGGTTCTCTGGTGTTGCTATTCATGTGGCAAGATTCAGACTGGTCAGAAATAGGGACTAAACCTCTAGAGCTGCCCGAATCATAGGGTTAAAAGAGGACTGTGACGTACTTAATAGGCTGCCTACACAGTGCTCAGCAAGTCAGAGGTTAACAAAGGACCTTATTATTTGAAAAGATAATTGAGGCTGAAAACAAGTCAACCATCTCACAACTAAGCCGTGGAGATCATCAGTTTGTGTGAACAATAGCTGATGATGTTCGGGATTCAGTGAGTTAAGTGGTTAATCCTATACAGAAAGCTGAATCCATAATGCACTTTAAATAGGGGAAATCCACCCAATTTGACCCCTGGAGAATTGCTTCCTGCTGTTATGCTGATGGATATGTCTATAAATATCATGGAAGCCATCAGCAGATAAAATCTCAGCGAGCTGAAAAGCCTCTCCCTATTAAATGATACATTGATCTCCATGAAACAGCAGGAGCCTGGGGTAAGGAGCCACTGAAACCAATCCCCCTGCTCTCCCCAGATCACTGTAGCCAAACAGAATTAAGTGCCATACACTGATTCCATCTTGATTCAGTGGGGAAAAAAAATCAAACCCTTTACACACTCTCTCTTCCTTCTGTCCTGTCTTCCCCACAAGGCTGCTCCTTACACTCTGTATGGGTCACTCAGGCAGCAGTTCATCAGCCTTTTGCTGCAGTTTGTTCCAAATTTGTACTTCCTTTACATCCCTCAGAGAAATCCTTCACTCAGGACACTTTGGGCACAAAGCTGCCAAAATGTGTAGGATGCTCCAGCAGGTTTGTGTGTCTTCTCCAGCACAGGCACCAAGGGGTGGCAGACAAACTTCAGCAGCCACTTCTGTTCATCCTCACCTTCTTCTGTCACTTTTGGATTTTAGCAAAAGAGTGTTCACTCTCCTGGTTTTGGGTTTGTTTGTGTTTTTTGTTTGTTTGTTTTTGTGAGGTTTGTTTGTTCGTGGGGCATAAAGTAAGGCCTGGCTTGTGATTTTCTACTCCCTGTTGGTGCTGCATACCATGGAACGTGCACATACACACAGTAGCATATAGATTTTACCCTCTTCATTTGAACTCTCCATACTGCCTGTATAATGTCTCCATATCTGTATGTGCATGCAGATCTCAGAGCAAGCTTGCTGACTTTCTGGTGTTTAAACTAGCTCTGTTCTAGTTTGTTTTCTGTATCTTCCTTTTCTGCACTCTCCATTTGTTACCCTCCATTTTTTCTTCCTCCATTTTGTTCTTTCTTTTCTCCTCCAGCGCTGACTTACTGCAAATTCCATCATTTCTCAGCACTGGGGACTATGACTGGCAGTTGTGCTGGGCAAACCCTTGGACATCATGGTGGGATTTACATGGAAACTCGTGCTGTTAGCAATCTCCATTCCAGAGTTATCAAGGACCAAGGCAGTAAAGATTGGAAGAAAGCAGAATTTCACAGTCCCCACAAACCCATAGCTGCATACAGTGTGAGGATACAGAAGGAAAGGGGATTATGAGGTTCTTTCGCTTCTCTTCATGGACCTTTCTGCTTGGAAAGTTCAAGGATTGTCTAGGCAAGGAAGGGAAGAACATTACAGGGACTTAATTTCTGGACTTATCCTTTGCTGCTTCGGTGTCTTTGAGCATGAGAGTCCTTTTCCTTTGGAGACTCTAGAAGGAGTTAAAATAAACTGAGACATAAGAGAAGGATCATGAGATTCACCAGCTCAGCCTGTCCCATTGGCACTCATGGCTGAGTTCAGTGACTCAAAGAAATGGGCTCTCATTACCTCTGAAGAGCCAATGCACTCCCAGAAAACAATTCTGCTCCATTTTCAGCAGTATCAACTAAATCGTTTACCGAATTCCAAAGGGTGATATTTTTGGCATTCCTGTGGCCTGTTTTGGCTTGTTGAATGTTACTTATGAGTAAGAAGGAAAGAACTCGACTTGATGCTCAGTTATGAAGCAGAATTTGTATGGCTGACAGTTAAAGGAAAACAAAACGAATGGAGTATTTTGTGTGCTTATCTCCCAGGATCTGCAGAGACAATAACTACAGAGACAGCTGCTTTCAGTTGCAAGGATATGTCCTGGTTTTTAAAAGTCATGTCTCTGGTCTCTCAAGACAGCTGCAACTCAAGACACCCAAATTCACTACTTGAACACCTAATTGTAAATGGGCTGCCCAGAGTCATAGGAGAGTCATGGGGAGGTGGGTGGGATTTCTGTTACAGACAGAAAATTCTCCCTCTGCCCTGGAAGCCACACTGACCATGACTCTGGAATCTGTGCTCACCCCCTGTGGCACCAGGAGAACCCTGCTGAGGCTTCCTCAAGGAAGGATGGAACTGCAGGTATTTCCAGGGCTTGTCTGGAAAACCGGTGTCCTGTAGGGAGGGGCTGTACCCACCCTTGTTTTCTGCTGTCGTGCTGAATGAAGGGAGCCTCCATCCTCACCACTGTGCACACCTGGGCAGGGGAGAGGTGCTGTGAGGCTGAGCCTGTGAGGTAAAAATGCTGTTAAAGTGGACAACAGGGTGCAAGGTCTTCGCTGGGGACTCAGGTCCCATAAAAGTACATGTGACAATGCCAGAAAACATACATATTCTTGAAATTCATACATATTCATATATATTCTTCAAACAGCTCCAGGAGGATGGTGGTGCTGACTCCATAGCTTGGGCTGGAAATTACAGCCATGGTAGGTAGCACTGACCACTGCCTAGGAAAGTGAATATGGAAAGGAATGGGAAGAGCCCAGAAAGCAACAACATATAAATAGTAGCCTAATTAACAATTCTTACCAAGGGTTTATATGGTGCTTTACTTATTTGAAGCACTGTGCAAAACGTTAGCTGATAGATGTTAATTAATCATTCAGGTAATTAAATGGAAGTGAAATGTAAATGGTTAGAGGAAGTTGGAGTATGAAGACTTCCTGAAATCATTAAATGATTTTGCTCTCTTTGATGGAGGAAGAATTTCTTCCTTTAGGGTTTAAATGTTCTCACAGTGTGGGTGTTATTACAGTTTTAATAACCACCTGTTTAATTCCCTGGGATGGGAGATTACATGCAGTACAGCCAAGAGTTTCTTGTTTGTTTGAGTAACTTCGGCAGTTTGATGGGCCTAAAAAAAAGAGAAGTATCCCCAGCTCTGTGTTTTAGGGCACAGAAGACCTGTGAATGAAGACCAGACCAGCTTCAGAAATGAGTCTTGATCCTTTGACTTCTCACGAGCAGGATGGGCTGGGAGATGGACTACCAACACACAGTGACCTATTGTTTTAACTTAAGCAGTGAAAAATGAAGATGTGCTGTCATTTGATGTGGAGGAATCGCTGAAACGAGCGTGGCAAAAACCACTGAGAATGTTGTGAGTGATAGCTAATTTTTTTATGGATTAATTCTTTCCCCTACAGTAACAAGATAGGATTCTTTGGCAGAGAATCAGTCAGCTTGATTCCTGGCTGTGGCATATTTAGGTTTGTGTTATCACCCACTGCCCACACTTGTGTAGCATAAACTCCTGAGGGAACTTGTGAAGAGATGGGTTTTCAGTCTGGCCTGAATCACTGCTTTGCTGATGAACCCCTTAAGCTGCTGGAAAAGACCTGTTTTATGCCAGTATAACCACAAACCAGGCATGTAGGTCTGATTTCCTAAATTAAAAGACTGATTTACTGCACTGTGTAAGTTTGGTTTCCAATTTACCTGCAACCTGAGAACTCAGTCTCTTAGGGCAGGTACAATACAAGCAGTTGGTGATGCAGATAAAGCCAAGGAAAAAAAAGAAAGACATGGTTCTGTGACTGCTAATTGCTCTGATACCTTTGCTACCCTCCTTCCAGTCTGTGTTTCCTTCTGACCTGGGACACTCACTGTCAGCAGTGAAAGCTATCACAGTTCTCCTTTTTTCTCTCCCTTTTCCTCTCTCTGGCTCCCCTGGAGACAGAAGATCCTGGCAGCTGGATCTACCCCAGGCTTTTGCCTTTTGTTTTCCTCTACTTTTCTCTTGGCACAATGCAGAAGTTTGCAGTGTTGTGCTTCCACAATCACACGCTAAAATATTTGCACAGCTGTCTGATGACAGAAAAAATGGGGAAAGAGAAAATCCACTCTTCCGTTATTTGAAAAGTTACAACAAAACAAAACAAAGCAAACCCACAAACAAACAAACAAAGAAATGAAATTTAACACGAATTAATCACGTAAAACCTTCCGTTTTTCCTGCTCTTGTATAACAGAATCCTCAATCACTTTGCCTGGCTCCCCTCCATGTGCTTCACCTTCTTTTTCTTGTACACATAAACCCACACTTTTGTGCTTCTGTTCCACTCTGGGTTCAAACGCCCGTGGGACTGCACTGCCCACCCGTGTGCACTCACTTCAGCCTGTTCCTGGTGTACAGAAATAGGACCAACTCCTACAGGCTATAATCAGGCATTCTTCAGGCAAATCTCTGACTGAAGTCACTGCAAGTTTTGGCACAAGGACCACAAAGCTAATTTTGTTCCTCCCCCAAGTATATATATATATATATATATATATTTGTGTGTGTATATATATATATATATATATATATATGGGACAGTGATGAGAGATAAGAAAATACTGCCTAGAAAGAAAGCCCATTAATAAATGAGAAATAGATGTGGGGAAAAACAGCTGATTGAATTATTTATAATGCAGTTATAAAATTGCTGACTTGCTGAGCTTTCCAGAAACCCATCAATAACATGCATGACCAGAGCAGCACTTAATAGGGGTGTAAACAAGCAGGAGCATGGATCTCCATGAAAACCAGGTGTGGAAATTTTGGGGGAAAAAAGCCTAGCATATCCAAATCATTTAGCACAGAATATATTCTAATGTGGTGATAACTTTCCAATAGCCTTGAAAACTGGTTGTGCGTTAATTTTACCAGCAGTACACCAGAGGATCTCAAGCAAAAACTGATCAAACGTGGGCCCATATTTTAAAAATAGAAAAGCAGCACAGACACTTCCTAACAAGCCTAACTGTGGATCAGAGTGACAAAAAAACCTTAAATGTGGGTTTAAAATAAACCTGGATGGTGATACTAAGAGCAAAATGAACCTGGATGTTTGAAAGAACCAATCTTGTCAAGTATTTTTCTGGTCAGAATTATCTAATTGGTGACTGATGATACTAGAGCAAATATACTGCATTAGGTGCTTTGGTGCAATGAGTGGAAGATTCAACTTTTCAAATCTTCAGCAGCCAAAAGAAAGGGAAGTGAACAGGCCAACAAGCACTTTTTCAGCTTTGACATCTATAATTCACGTGCAGGGGCTGCACTCCCACTACCAGCACCTCCCTTCCTACATAAACACACACTCCCTGCCTTTATCCTGCTCTGAGACCACACACAGCTCTGTCCAGTTTCTGCCCTTCCCATCGGCCAGCCTCTTCTCTGGGAAGCATGAATGCCTCCTCTGAACCCAGGTCTCAGTTCAAGGTGTGTTCCTACCCTGCTCCACCAAGCTTGGATTGGTTGGGATTTTTTTCAGGTTTTTTAAAGTCTTTCTTGCTGTCCTCTGTCGTGAGCTCCAGACAAAGCCTTCCTTTCTCTGAAAGAGCTTTAGAACCAGAAATGTGGTCTGGACATTTATGGACAAAGGAACATTCAATGTTTCTGCTCCTGTTGCCTCCTAATCCTCAGGAAGAATGACTGTGCTGTGTCTTCAGCATTCCAGCTCACTTTCTGAGGTCCTCCTGAGGACATACATTTTGAGATAGCCCTCTTTTTGTTTGTGGCTGGGTCTGAAGTGTCCAGGCACAGGGCTGCAGTCTCTCTGTCCTGCTCTGGATCCAGCAGACAGAATGTCATTTCCAGCCCGTTAGCCTCCAAAACATTCTGTTTGTGCAATTAGCCTTATGAGGCAGCTGATGAGAAATGGGTGCTTATTAGCTGCTGTCATTTTTATACCCTCTTCCCTAAGTAATGGTACAGCAGCCCTCGTGATCCCATTAAATAGCTCTGACTGCAGGAGGAGAGAGCTGCAAATGGAAAAGACTTCTCAGAGCTGCAGGCCAAGCCCAGCCACCTCCTCTCCCCTACATTCCTCTGCTGCTTTCACACTCCCTGAGAACCCAGCATTATTCCTTCTCAGGATTGTCTTCTTCAGGGGACAGCTTCATTTTGAATGGCTTCCTGCTTCACACCCAGAGGCACCAAGTCTTTTCCACTAAGCCAAGCATAAAAATAGCTGAGGGGAGGGGTGGGGGAGTGAGTGTCAGCAAAACAGATTTATTTAATTATATGTACCAACCAACATTTTCCTACGTGAGACCAAGTGTGCAGCTCAGCTTTTGATCTTGCTGCATTCTCATTTAAGGTTACTGAAGAAACGGGCATAAAATGCCTTGATAACTCAAATTTCTGTAAGATGCCATCATATGTTTAATAACCTCACACCTGTGTGGAACTGGATGCTTCTAAGCATGGGTGTACTAATAACTGATTTTGAACAAGGGAGGGTGTCTGTGTGGGGCTGTGATGCTGTTAAATCCTGCACCTGTAATGAGAAGGCTCCAGGGATGGACTGGGATGCACTTTCCTACTTCACAGAGATATTCTGTACTGCCAAGTCCAGTGGTGTTGTCACGGCCATCACTGTGTTACGTGATGTTCTCCAAGTCCCACATTTAAGAATCCTGTAAACATAAAGAAATTTTAGAAATTGAAGGATTTTTTTCTAAATCAAATTAAATTCTAATCCTCACAGTATGTTGGAGGAAAGCTGGAAAACTCAGACTGAAGGCAGAGGCAAATATAAGTGAAAAGATTAGAATTTTTACTTAACATGTGAGTTTTTCTTGTGTGCTCACAGCTTTTATAATCTAATTCAATTCTTTCTAGCCCTTCTGGCTGATACTGCTGTTCTTGATTAGTCCCATCTCTGTTGCTGCAGATTACAGTGGAGCAAAAAGGTGCTTAACCCCTTGTCATGATGGGATCTTTAACATCTGTATTTTGGCACCTGGAGGCCAGTCCCTACCTAGCAAGTTGGGATGAGCCACTGTCACAGATTGCCCAAACAACCTGGGTTAAAAGTGAGGACAGAAAAATCAGTTAAGAAAGCAAATGTGTGGGTTTTACTTCTGTGAGTTTGCTTTTTGTCCACACCACCTACAAACACACAGAGCTGTGTGTGTTGTCCTGAGAGAGGAAACCATTACCTTAAAAGAAGCACTTGGCTTTAAGAGAGAATAATAAGGAAAGCAACAAAGAACCATTACCAACATTTTATAAAGAAGATGAGATAAATAGTCTGTCTCATAAACAAATGGTATTATTTAACTCTCCAAGGAGTTGCTTTCCAAAACAAGGCTGAATTGTTCATTGTCCAGCGAAATAACGCCTGCTTCTGCAGCCTTGGCTGCTTTTCTGACTGCAGCCCAGGGTCTGTTGGTCTCCACTGTGCTGGGCTGTCCTGCCTAACATTACTGCAAATGTTTATGTCAACGTTATAAGAAAAATAAGCAGAGAACAGGCTATATTAATATTAAGGCTCGGAAACCTTATTATATTATATTAAGGCTCGGAAGTGATAGCACCAAGACTTTTCAGTTGAGGGGACAGGAACAAAGGATTTCTGCCAGCCCTGAGCTTCCCTGTGGCTGTAATAGGGCCTCACAGACACACTTGTGCTCGGTCGTGTTGGCAGAGAAGCACTTGGCAGAGAAATCGCCTCTCGCTGCCTCAACTGCTCATTCACCTGCTCACAGAGACAAGATTATATCGCGCCGTCCCAGCACTTCTTCCAACACTGGTGAGCGTGTGCTCCTGTTCAGATATTCAGCAGAACAAGGTTTCTTTTTTCCTCTTTTTCACAAGCCATGGTATTTCCCCAGAGGAAGCCAGCAGCTCTCTCGGGGTTATGCCACCTTTCCTATACCACAGAAACAAGATTTAAGATGCTGTAGAGCTCCGTGAGCGGAGTAACCAAACTGGGAAGGGGGTGGGGGTGTATGTGGGGTGTGAGGGAAGTATCTCATGAATAAAACAGCTTTTTTTTAAGAAATGGGTGGATTACCCAGGTCAGAGGAATCCTCGAAGGAGGAGGCAATGCATCCCTTCGGTGCTCCCATTGCCGCTCCCTTAGCAAGCCACAAGGGACCACTGCTCCGTTACTGTGGCAACAGTGACGATTTGGCAGCCAGACCCATCATCACACAGCCTCCTCGAGACTCTGCGAGATGCTCTGGCAAAGGCTTGCACAAGGAGATTTGCATCTGAAATCCCATTTCTTTTCAATTTTGGCTTTACCTTGCGAGCGTAGAGAAGGAGAATATCACTGGTAGGAGCCCTGCAAAGAGAAAAAAGCCGTGTGGAGTGGCCAGGGGCTCTAATTCAGGTGTGTGCCCCTGCCAAGGTGGGAGAGCTGTGAGCACCTGTCGGGGAGGAGTTGACTCATGTGAGAAGAAGGTCATTCCTGCAGCCTCGATCTGTGAGTACCAACCCAGCCAGCATCTACTATCTTCTGCTGCAAATGTTATTTATTCTTTGTCATTGACTAGTAAATCACAGGGTTTCTTGTGTCTAAGGGGAGGTTTTTTCTTTTGTGCTAGCTCCAGGCTTCATGCAAAATCTGTGAATGCACTACTACTGGCTTTTTGTCCTAGGCAAGAATTCCTGCAGGAGCTGCAGCCTTGCCATTAGCAGCAGGTTTCTTACAGGAAGCTCGCTGAGATCTGCAATTTGTAGTGAGCACTGCACTACCTTAATACCAGGTTTTGTGCTCTAGCCAGCTGATACAGCCTTGTATCAGCATTTAATTCATGATTCCAGCCTTTGTTGTACAAGCTGACTTATTTGTTTCCGTTGAGATTAAGAATTTAAGCAGTAAGTAAATCAAGTGCTTGAACAGGTGCAGAAAGAGTATTTGCCCGGTGTAGGATAGAGTTACAAGCAGTTTCATTCTGATGAGACAAACAGATGCTCCAGATCAACTGCTGATAAAAGGAATTATTATACTGGCAAAGATCCACCACATTCCCTTGTAGCACATGGGTGTCATAGTCAAGCATACAGACAGAAGCCATGGGTGAGATCGATCTAGCATGGCTAACAATAGGCATCTATAAACGTGGTCATGTTACTGAGCAGTGTGATCATCGTGTCCTGAAAAAATATTAATATAACTTAGACATCTGGGGAAAGAACACACTGCTTTGTAAAAAAAGTAATTGAAAAAAAACATTATAAATATATATATAAAGAATTATAAGGGAAAATAAATCAAAGGCCATACACCATAGATCTGAAATCCTGATCAACCTGCAGCCTGCACACATGAAAGCCAAGGAGATTTTGTTTTCTCCAGATGAATTTGGTGCTCGTTCTGTTCCTTAATCAGACAGCAGCACTGGGGCATCTCTAGCTGTAATCTCATTAAGACTATTAGGCTGTGATTGTACTTGTGGTCTGTTGCTGGCATGCATTTGGGCAGACAAATGATCCCTGGAGCTCTCACAGTTGAGAGGAGACGGGGATCCGTTGTTTCTCACGAGGTTTGAAAATCCTACATCCTCGGCTTTGGAAAGGCACTGTTTGCAAAGCAGCGGGGAAGGCAAACGGGGACAGGTCCTCTCAGCCCAGGCACACAAGGGCAGCTTGTGAACACGGCTTCTCTTGGTGCCACGGGAGTCACGTGTGGGCACAATAATGGCACAGCAGCCTCCCCTCAGTGTGTAAATAGCATAAAGCTGTGCCTGTGCGAGTGTTGGCGTGACAGGCTGGGTGACTACAGAGCAAAAGTAGGAGTCAGAAATTAATTATGTCCTCCTTTCTCCAGCCCCAGAACCACTCCTGTGTTCTGCTTTGTCCTGACGGTTGCAACTAACACAAACATAGTAGCTTTTGTTTAGTTGGCCTCTTTGACCAAACTGAAAAATATTTTGATGATATTTCTGGATATTTCTGGAGTCAGATACAACTCTTTTCATTCAATTTTAGCCCATCATTCTTCATTACAATTCCAGGGGACACCATAAATACCTCTAGTTTCTCTTCCTCATGCCTGCATCGCTCAAAGAGTAGCCCACAGTTGTGTTCCTGGGCAACAGTGGAGTTTGAGTGCTTCTGGAGGCCAGTGGATTTGCAGCCCCCTGCATGACCCCTGCACATGTGGATCTCCTGCACACAAACCCACAAGCGGTTGATGTCATTCGCGCATGAGCCTTGGGAAGCAGGCTGCTGAATGAGTGCCAGTGTACCACACAGTTCATAAATATGTAAAAGCAGCGGGCCCTAGCCCAGCAAGCTCAGATTCAGAAACGTTTAGCAGATGTTCTGGCTGTGGGGGAGGAAAACAGGAGATGAATAACTACAGTACTGCAATAGCAAATACTTTGTTGATGAAACTGCGCAAAAATTAGAATGACAAACACACCCTTACCGGGACTTTGACCTATCCATAAAACAACATCAACATGTTTTATTAATAGTAGTTCCACATTCTCAAGATCAATAAAGTGACTTCATTGATTTACTTTTCCCTTTCTATTAATACTTCTCTAAACAGTGATGAATTTGGATTGAACATAGGTAGAGTCTTTTTTACAGCTTGTCAAAGAACAATTCCAGTAGCTCTAATAAAATAGTATAAACTTCTCAACCAGGACAACACAGCTAAAGAGAATCTAACCATGGTTAAGAGTTTGAAGGAAACTTCCAAATCTGTTTGAGATTTGGGGCTGTCAGTAATTTCCAGACAGCACCACAAGGGAGCTGCTCTGTACACTTCCTTAAAGGAGTAAAAAGCTGTTGTTTTAAAAACAAGCATAGAAAACATAGCTCAGGCTCTCCCTTAATCCAAACTCCAAATAGTAAACATGCCTTTTAGACTTTGATGCATGCTACATGGAGTAAACCCATCTCAGCTTTACTGGCAGCTCTTGTGGGGAACTTGTATAGTCCAAATTAGATAAGGAACCAAAGAAAGGTCTCAATAATGGCCTTGCAGGAATTGTCATTACATTTCACCAAGGAACATTTGAATCCATTCCCTTTGGTCCTTCTCAAGGACTGTCTGAGTACAAGGAAGTGCTCTACTTGTGATTTTTTTGGTTGATGTATTTAATTGTAGGCCAGCAATCTAGTAGTACTTCATCTGGGTATGGTGTTCTTGCATATCTATATTTTCTTCCTTGACAAGCACTTGTCTTACTGCTTTGAAGGATCTCACACCTCTTTACATACTTGAACTGTAGTTCCTAAAGCATGAAGTGAAACTCAGCTGGGCTACTCTTCCCAGCCCTTAGCATAATGTACCATTTTGGGAGGGAGTTTTCTGCATTTTGGTTTGGGTTAATTCTGCTTAAAACTTTACAGTATAGTGAAGTGAAAGTTGTGTGTTTCTCATCAGCTTCTCGTATGCCCACAGTCCTGAGTCATAGCAGCAAACCCAGCTGCAACTTTATGTTTTACTGCTTGGCAAAATCTGTGAGCAGTGAAATTGTCTGAAGTGTGTATGCACAGACCCAGAGCCTTTCTTATTCTTAAAGTAGTTCCAAATGATAAAGTCTATACTGAACACTCAGCAGATTTGCATGTAGCCCCAGAGATACCTTCCTTGTTAGTTCCTATCAGAACACTTGTTTTTTCAGCATGAAGGGCTAGAAACATTTATCTTCATGTTCAAAACTCACTGGCTCTGATGGGCTGCCTTTTTATTTTCCTTTTTAACTGCAGAAGTTTTTACCAACAGAAATTTTTACTTAGAGAGCCAAGAGAGAGGTTTTTTTAAGTGAATTATGCATGTATTTGTTTCCTTGCAACCAACCACCACCAGCAATTTATTTGAAACTCAGCTCCCAGCTCAGCACACAACATCAGTCTGGATTAGGGTGTGCATGTGTGTTCAGAGGTAGTGCAGGGGGTTGAATGCATCATTTCATAAATATTACAGCTATTCAAATTCCTGTGCAGTGAATAATCACCAGTATCAGGAGAATGACGAGTGCTTGGTGACTTCTGCCTTGCATTTGAACCACAGATTGAACACTTGTGTTCTTGCTTAGGAAGTCAGTGCTCTGGAACAACTGGACAGAAAGCAGCAAATTGTAAAACTTTAAAACTTTAAAACTAGTAGAGTAGACTAGCCCTTCAGTTTCTTCTGAAAACAGTTCTTGTTTTGGAAGCTCTTAGCTGCTCATTTGTGTACAGATTACTTTTACATTAAAAAAAAAATGGGTTTAGCTGTCCAAGTAAGTGTGAGCATGAGAAAACAAGACTATAACTCATCAAGATCCCAATTCAGTTGCTTACAGCTGATGACAATTCAAATACAGTGACTTTTAACAGAAACACTTGTACACAGGAGAAAAGAGTTCCTGTTAATGGAGAGTGTCTCAGGGGCTTCAGCGGCAGTTTGGTTTTATATTGTGGCCTTTTACAAATTGAAGCAAGAAACAACAACAAAAAAATCCTCTGTCACTGTAAATGTCACACTAAAATGTATAAACAGGAGGGATGATTGTAGAACACACCAAGTGCTCCTTCCTTTCAGCATTGTACTGGTGAGGCCTCAGCTGGGAACGTGCTGCATGCTGTTCCTGCACAGAGAAATCCAGGAGAAACATGGATTAAAGTGAGAGCCACCAAAGGGCAACACCATGAATCAACAGAGCCTCACTCAATTCTAGGAGGACAGGCAAGACAAAATGGATTTTTAGGTCTGGGGAATGTGGTGACATGAGAAATCTTTGTGCATCTAAAAGGCTGTTGAAGGAGTGGGGAACAAATGGGGTTTTTTTGTCTTTATTGGGTAGGATGAGAAGTACAAGTAAATTATGGTAAAAGAAGTCCAGGCTGACCATTAGGGGAAACTTTCTAAAGGCAAAAAGAGTGAATCATGAGGAAAGAACATCTTTCTTGGACAGGCTGTGGTGTCTGCACTGGGGAGGTCTTTAAGAGGTAAAACATGGGACAGAGATGCTTTCACAGTGCTGGAGTTAGATGACCTTTCAGTATCCCTTCCAGTCCTGTAATTTGGTGATCACCTTCTTGTTTGAAAATCCACTTGCTGTGTTTTTACTTCCTGTTTCAGATGTGGGGACTCTGCTCCGGGACAGTACACTTCCAGTGGAATTTGGTGCTCTGGGTTTATAAGAGATTACAAATTCCTACAGGAGCATGCACCTGGCAAGTCTTGAACCTTGGAAGATTGTCAAAATAGAATTTTAGATTCCTTGGCTATTTTTACTGTGAAAATAACTTTGATTTCATAGAGATACCAAAAACTTTCTTGAATTTTCTTCTGTAACTTGCCTTCCTTGTTATACTCCTTGTCTGACAGCAACACCTGGGCCTTGTGAGCCTTGAATAGTTTCTCCATAAAAAAGCCAGGCCTTATTTTTCTGTATAGACTCTTGAAAACGGGACACTGTGCCATACTCTGACTTTATTTTGAGCAGTAGCAGGTCATCTCCTTTAAAAAGCTCAATCTGGAACCACAATATTTTTCCCTGGGTTGGTTTGGAGCTGCTTCCTCAACAGCTGCTCTGCTCACTAGCGGTCACTTCTGGAGTGCCAACACCCAGATTTACAGTGCCTGTAGGCACCAATTCTCAGGGAATCAATCATTGCCTGGCTGGGGTGAGGTGATTGTCCCCTAGTCCAGTGCAAACTAGTGGTTCTGTAAAATCCTTGGGGGAGATACGGTGCTGGGCTTTGCCTTGCACATCACCAGCCTGGAACATCAGGCTTCTAACTAAGCCTTGGCATAGGGTTTCAGCTGTCTTAGCTTGTTTTTTTTATAGTGCAAAATAGCCCATTTTGTACTGATGTTGCAGTTTTTGTGAGTGTGCTTTATTAGCCTAAAGTTCTGTACAGTACTGGCTGCCACCCTCCTCCCACTCTGCTCACCACGTGCACGCGGTGACAAGGGACATGCAGAGGCAGTACAGTCCTTTGTTTTTGCTTCAGTTCAACTTGTTTAAACCCTTCCTCTTACGGCACATTGTGAAAACTTCTCTGGGAATCCAGCAGCATAATGATGCAAATAACCCTGTCATATGACTTAGCCTCTCTGCTGCTGGATTCCAAAATGTCGAGCCAAGACATACAAGTCTCGCCGTGGATGCCATAGGCAGCCTCATGCTAGAGTGCAGATGGCTTTTCAGTTCCCTAATGGGAATTGTTTGGGTCCTTATTAGCACTTTACAAAGATTATTGTTGAACTTGCCAGCTCTCCTCCTGACTGTTCAGAGTGCTCAGCCAGTAATCACTGCAAACACCGTGTGAGTCGGCCCCGGGAGAGCATTTTGAAACATCTCCTGTATCACTGTATGTAAACCCCCTCCTCCGTCTGCTTTTTCAATAATTAACACACCCCCAACCTACATCTCTGCAGGGGAAGACACCTGCAAATATTGGTTTTGAACAGATAATGGAAGCTGCTGCCTCCCCTGCAAAGCTCTGCCTCTGTCAGTGACCTTCAGTGACTTCCAAGGGGGAATATTCCCTGTCTGGAGCTCTCGCCACCCTTTGGTGCTTGTATGGGCATGACTTTGTGCATCTGCTCAGGTAAGGATGGGCATCCTTGCCAGATTTTCCAACACGTAAGCTGAATCAGCGGGCTGGGGCTCTCCGGTGATTGCAACCAGTAGCTCTAATTTCTGTGCTCATGGAAACTCCATCAGTAAACAGGGTGGGTTGAGCCAAGTTTAGATCAGCTAAAGGCTTTCCTCCATCTGTTCTCAGACATGGATATAGATAGTGAATTGGGAATTGTGCACTTCTGGCTGATATTTGTCATACCCCATTGTAGTAAGAATTTGCTCAGCCATACAATTAATTCATTTTATGCACCTCTTATGAATGATATCTGCTCGATGTTTTATCGTGTGTTATTACAATACCTGACTGCTTTTCATGCCAAAATCTCTAGTACACTGTGGAGATGAAAACTTCTCTTAAGGTAGGGTTGGAAGGCTGTGGCTTTGGTAGGACTTTTCTGGGTTCCTCTCAGCGCTTTCTTGAAGACCAGGGGTTGGCTCATTTCTCTGTCCAGCCACTACCAACACTGTCACCTCTGTGTAACCTGAGGGATCAGTCGATATTTGGGGCTCCCAAGCCGAGTTGATTAGCAGGAGGCAAGGATGATGGCAGCAGCATCCACCTGCTGCAAGGCTGCTCATCTTCCCTAGCGCAGGGGCAAGGAGCCTGTCCCCGAGCGCATCGGGATCCAAACGGGACGCGTTGCTATGGCCACCCCCGACCCAAAAATATCCCCGGACTTTTCTCATGACGACTTCACAAGCGTCCCTGCGGCCGCTTTTAGATCTGATTTATTTGCCGCTTTCCTCCGGCCGGTTCCTTCGGCGCCATCGCTTGGCTCCATCAGCGTCTCCCGTGTCCCGGCGCCCCCGCGCGCGCCCCCGGGGCACAGCGCGCACCCCCCCCCCGCCTGGGGGCGCTTTAAACGGTCGCAGCCTCGCCCCGCCCCTTTTTTAATCTCCGCCAATCCCCGCCCGGCCTTGTTGCAATTCGAGCGGTGGGAGCGTACCACTGCCACAGGGGGCGGGGGAGGAGCGGGAGCGTTTAGGGGCTGTGGGGGAAGAACCGCGCGGGAGATGGTGTAAATTCCCCGCCACACCCGTTGTTCTCCTGTTGTCTTCGCTCTCCGCTCCTTGTCCCCCTTCTCCAGCGCGTGTCCAGAGGCTGTGAAACCGCCGCTTCCCCGCCGTCGCTCCCCTTTTCCCGGTGCGCCGCCCGAAGGGACGGGCGGTGAGGGGGCTTTGCCCGCGCGGTGGGCGGGGCAGCGGCAGCGCGAGCTGCCAAGGTGCGCGCGCGCCGCCGCCGCACCCGCCCCTCCCGCGGCGGGCAGGGACGGGTCTGTCCCGCTCCGCTCCAGCCTCAGCCCCAGCCCCGCTCCGCCGCCCCCGAGCAGCGGCATGAAGCGAAGGCAAGTGCCCGCGGCGGGGCGGGAGGGCTGCGGGGCGGCAGGTGGGGCGGTGCGCGGAGGACCCCCTCGTGCCGCGGCTCCGCGCGGGGAGCGGGGTCTGCGCTCCCAGGGGGGAGCGGCGGTAGCGGCTGGCACGGGGCGGAGGGCACCGCCAGCGCTCCGTGACCCCATTACACGGCTCGGCGACCCGGGGCCGGAGCGGGTGGCTCAGCCCAGGGCACGGCGGCGGTGCCGGGCTGGGCGGAGCGGCGGTGGCCGCGCTGCCGCGGTTCGGCCTTATCGCCCGGGGCACCGTGCGGGTGCCTCGCACCGCCCGCCAGCCGCGGCCGCCACGGGCTCATAAAGTGCTGCTGCCGCTTCCGTCACACGGAGCTCACGGCAGAAACCGCCCGCAGCTCGCACAGGCTGCTGCTTGTCTTACCTTTAGCCTTTTTGTCGTCATTCTCAGATAGATTCAGCACGAAGGGTTATAATATTTGTACCTCTGCTCCTTTATTTATTGTGTTATGGTTCGTTCTTAATCTCTGCGGGCTGTTGCCCTAAGATGTGTTTAAGGGTGTTTAGTACTTAACAAGGGTAGCTGCTTCTAAACATAGGGTTTCTTCTTGTATAATAAAAACCTGCTTATCCATTCACTGCAATGACTTAATTTCATATTCTAAAGAAGTCCTCTCTTCACCTCATGCAGTGATCCATTTAAGGTTAATGCTCTGGAGCACCTGGATAACTTTCCCTCCATCTCGACAAAAGTTAATGTTATGTTTGACACGATAAAATAATTCTGCTTCCTTTGTTGGTCCTTTTGTGCTGCTTTGAAAGCTGAACAAAATGAAGAACCTTTGTGAAGTCTTTGAGTGTTAGACTCAAAATTGGCGTTCTCGGTTATTCTGCACTTTAAATGAACTTTGTCTGTGCTAGTGCAGTGGACTTAGGGGAAGCTGAGCAAATAAATGGCCTCTCAGTGGACAAGGTGGATATACAGGAAATGATTATCCATTAGGCTCCTTTTAGCTAGAAACTTAGAAATATATAAGGTAACTGAGCTCTGAAAAATGCAATAAACAAGATTTTCTTTGTTTAACTATAGACTCGCTTGAAATATACTACACTTACCTATAGTTACACTAAAATCTCTTTCTGTAATTCTTATAACGTACATATTTGATTTATTTCTCACTGTCACATTTTCAGTACTTGTGTTTGGGTTGGTTGCACTGCAGGGATATGTTCAGTAAAAATAACTCACTGCATGGGAATTAAGCTCTTCAATCATGGGAATATTTCTGCTGGCCTGAGAGTCTGTAAAAGCTTACTGGTACAAAACTAGATTTAGAGTTATATTGGAGTTGGCACTGCCCCTTTAAACCAGCCAAAACTCCACTGCACGTTCATCTGCAGCTGCAAAAGTCACACTACAGTTAAGAAAACAGATATGTTTGCATTTAGCTTGCAGCTTTCTAAAATACTTCTGCCTAAGCAGATGGCTTAACTAGGTATGCTGGACTTGTATTCATTCATGTCTTAAATTACAGTTGGAAGGCACACCTTACAGCTAATTGGTGATGTTGGTAATCCTGTAATTATTAAATTAATGGATGGGGAACTCCTCTTCAATGTTACCGGACAACCATAAATATTTTTCTTTTGCCAGTTATTTCTAAGTATTTGTGCAGAAGAAGCAACTAATAGTTATGCTGCTGCTGAATTACATGTATCTCAGTTTCAGTATTCAATAAATTTGAATCCAAATCCTGTTTCTGACTATCCTATGTATTAAGAAAGGATCTGTAAATAGTAGGTAACTGTATATTCCTGGTCTAAACCTAAACACAGCTGGTTGAGGTCAGGATGACATTTTATTCTTTCTTGCCTCTCTGGGTTTCAAATATCCTGCAAACATGCCTTACTGAGAAATCTCAGTTATTTTGCAGGTGCAGGTCTCTTGATAAAGGCTCCAGCACTGTTACTTTGCCATGAGTGAACTTTGAATTACTGTTGTACTCATGGTAATGCAGGGCTGATGACACTTCTTGGAGAAAGCTGAGGCAGAACTGGGCTTTACTTGGATGTGTTCCTCTTTCCTTGCAGGATTTCAAAACGACTTCTCAGACACTTAGGTAATCCATGAATGGATTAGGGTTTGGTTTTATTTCCCTTTGCAAACAGGGGCTGGTGGAATCTTAGAGTAGTACTCAGGGTAGCTCCAGGTGAAGGGAGAACTGTTTCGGCTTCTGTCTGTCCTTGGCAGAGGCAGGAAACTTCCACTCTGTCACTGGAAATTGCCCACAAGAGCAACAGCAGAGCCTGTACGTGCTGTTACAGTCTGATGTTATATGATTTATATGATTTTTAGGAATCCTTCCTCTGCCTGGTGATCTATGTCTTAACAACCTGGAGTAAGAAGGAACCCCATCAACGCTGTGTGCAGGGTCATCAGGCAGGAGCAAAGCACAGCCTGCCCTGGGGGCTGCTCTTACACACGTGTGCTGTTAATTGGGGGGTGCAAAATGCAGCTTTCCCCAGGTACTCCTGGTGTGGATGTGATCCCTGAAATGTTTCCTGGGAGTGCTTTTACTGCAGCAGATCCTAACGGTAATCTCATCTTCCATCCAAAAAGAGGAGGAGGGAACAGTTCCTGCTGGTCAGTGCAAGGAAGGGGGATTTTCTGTTTGCTCTGAGACGTTTTCTTGGGTCTCCCAGCAGCACTGGATGCTGCTCATGATTAGAGAGGTGGAAATAAAATAGCAGCGATACCGAGCTGGGGTTCATGCTGCTCTTTGGGAATGATGGGATAAGATACAAGAGTCAGGCACTGTTTGTTTACTAGGAGGGGAGATACCATATCTCCAAAACCATCGAGATAGATGTAAGCTAACCTAGGAACATCAACTCACCACCCTTTCCTTCCTTTTTCTCCCCTTCCCCAGCTGAATGTCAGCTCACATTGTAATGGCATAGGGGAGAGGGAGAAAGTGAAAAGTACATCCAGGAGAACCCAGAAACATATACATACCAGGGAATGAGATCTGCAATAGGTGGTATTTGTGAATGGTGTGAAAACATTTGGAGCTCAAACATTTTGAGTGTTTGGGGCACACAATGAGTTCAGTTTCAATGAATTATTTGTTGTCTGTCCCAGTGGATTCCTTCTAATGTTGAGGTAATTGGAATATGGATTAAGGAATTGATAAGGCTCTAACAGCATTTGGTTTCTTTGTATTAACAGTAAACAGACATGGCTCTTCCCATTCTGCATGTGTTGTATCTTGGTTTGAAGAGACACTGTGATACTCTTGTGTATGGAATGGCTTGTGATAGAAATGGAGTGCCCAGAAATGGGAAACAATTTAAGGAAGGGGAGGTTGCTCACCTCTGTAGACAGCCTCTCTTCTGATACCTCTTCTTTTTTTTCTTTCTCCTTTGAAGGTTTAATCGAGCAGCAATCATGTGCTTTGGTAGCAAGATGAAACTGAAGGATGTTTATCTGTTTTTTTTTTTTTAGATACTGAAATTTACTCCATTCAAATGTATTCAGTAAGACTAGGAAAGGAAATGCAAGTTTTTGCTTTTCCTAGACAGCATTAAATTAACAATAGAATTATTTCAGCTTCAGGAAAGAGGAATGTATTTCATCCCACACTTCCTGAGGGAATTCATACTTTTCTGTTGAAGGTGGGCAGTAGCAGCACAGTTTTTCGGCTGAAGACAAGAACTTGATTGCTCTGATAGAGATCAACTGTTCTGAACCTGTTGTTTTGCAATAGACAACATGAGAAACTGCCTTTCATTTTTGAGAAGGGACACTGAAGAAAGCTATGGGAATTGTGAGGAAAACCTTTTTACTACATTCCTGTCTCTTTCAGCCTGTCATCTCTTTCTTCCCAGATCTTTATCCTTGTTATATGTTAACCTTTTTCATTCTTTCTCCACAGAGACTTTGAGATATGATCTTTTGTGTCTAGCCACATGGTTAAAACTAGTCTAGGCTGCCCTTGCTTTGTCTGGATTTCTTCTTGAAAATTCAACTGTTCAAAACAATGACCATTTTTACCAAAAATCATTCCTACATGGGGTTCTACAGCTAGACATAAGCACATCACCACAGAACAGAGGAGATAAAGTCTACTTTCTACCTTTAATCTTTCTTGGCCCTTATCTCCTGTCACCTGGAGTGAAATGCTGTGGAGCACTTGGTAATGCTGTTTGCTTTGAAGGCATTCAGCAAAGCCTTGTTGTGGACTTTCTTTGCTTTGTTCATGCAGATGGGTGCTTTTCAGCCATCATGAAGAAGAATCCCATAGATATCTCTGGAGCTGCTTCATCTTCTGCCTTCAGAGAGGTTCATAATGCTCTCACCTGCCATGAGCTGACTGAACCACAACAGCTTGCCAGTGGAATCAATAGGTCTCTGCTTATCTGCCTTGAGTGGTTTTGTCTTTTTGCTGCCTTCTCTTCTTTCCTCGGATCTGCTTGTCCAGCAGTCACCTCACCCCCTGAGGTAGAGTCTCTCTGTGCCAGAGATGTGTTTTCTTGCTCTGCTCCTGTGCAGCATATTGCGTTTTGCAGTTCTGGCTTAGACTGATGATCTTGAATGTTATTGTAGGATGCAAAACAAAGGTAAAATCTTGACATTTTCTGTGCTCCAACCTCAGTCTGGGAATATTTGTTTTACCTTATGGGTCTTTTGCTGTGTTTTCCTGCATCAGGATTCCAGTTGTAAACCTTAATTAAAATATGGGAAATAGCCCATTTACAGAATCAGCTTCCTCTTTGGCCAGCAGGAAAATGGTTCTGTGTTATTGCTCTCTGCCCTCCTGTTTGGAAATAATTCCTCTGAAAATGCAGTGCTTTGATGTGACGCGAGGCTTGCTGGAGGCTGATGTGGTTGAGGGAAGAGGACATTGCAGTGCATTGAAGGCTTCTAATAAATCTCTTTCAGACTTTGTCTTTTATTTTCATGGCTGTAAGATGTTTTGGAATGAACTTTGGGTGGTACATCTGATGAAGTCTTAGGCTATAATCTTCTAGGCTTCTAAGCAACTTTTGAACTGAAGTGACAATAGATAGCATAACTTTTACAGTGAACTCCCTTTAGATCACTGAGGTTTCTTTACTCTGTGGGGAGAGCTCTCACTGGAAGTTTGGGATCATATCTCTGCCATACAAATAAAAATGCTTGTGCCTATGTGAGTCCTAGCTAATATTTCTATCTCTTTATGACCCTGATGGAACTGTCCTGGTTGAGCAGAATGGTTTGGAGTCCCTTTTTGCCTTCCTCTTGGTGTTTCTAAATGTGTTGACTTACACAACTGTTAAAAAGTCTTGTTGGCTTGGGTGTAAAGGATAATACCAACTCTGCTCTGTTTTGTGAGATGCTGCAGCTTGAACTGATTTGCACCATTTAACACTCACACGTTTTTCAGAGTTCATTAAAAAATTTAGTCTAAAGGCAAGCAGAGACAAATTTGATTCTAACCCAGTTAAAGAGCACAGACCCAATTGATATCCATCAGTGATAACCATGGGATATCCAAGTTATTCTGGATCTTGTGTTGAGGAGTGTCCTCCAGCACTTCCAACATCATGGTAATGTGACTGAAGGAATGAAGGAGAGGTAGAAAGTAGATTTTATCTCCTGATCTGTGGTGATGTGCACAGAAATGAGAAATGGGGGACAGGTGTTTGTCTGAGAGTCTTGCTATAAACAATCAAACAATATTTCACTAGTTTGTTTTTTATTTGGTTGAGTTGTTTTGTGGCAGAAAGTAATTTCTGTAATAGCAGTCTGTGTACATGGTATGTGGCACTCCATCTGGTGTAAACAGAGTTCTGCTTCTGCTCCATTTGATGAAGTCAAATATGGTTTTTCTGTGTCAGGAAGGGTGAACAGCTTTGGAGAATGCACCATGATTCACTTTGCTACACTAAATCACTAATTCATTAATTAGGCAAAGTTCCCATTCAGAACTCTCTAGAGCTGTGCCTCTTGCTGTGCTGATGGCAAAGGAAGACTGGTTTGGAGTTAGCCTTTGTGTCCAGTTTCCCTGGTGAGCCTGGGAAAGTCAGTGCCTCGCTCCAGGTACTTCAGGTTTCTTCCAGATCTTGTGTCATTTGGTCTTACTGCTTATGAACAGAACCTAAACATACTCTAGACTTTCCAGAGACAGTAGATCTGCTTACACATTTTGGTAGCAACAGCCATGAGCCAGCAGGACCAAGGAATGTGTTTAGGACATGCCTCGTGGGCTGGGTTAGCTGTGCAGTTTGCTGTGTTCTTTCCTTGGAGAGGAATTGGTTAATGCTAATTTAGAAATGGTATAGTATCAGCTGTGATCTAAACCAGCTAAATTGCTTGCGGTGTGTCACTTGAGATGTTTGCTTCCTCCTTAGGAGAATTCTTCTGCTAATGTGCCCTTTTCTGGATCATTGTCTAGATGTCTCATCAGTCTGGAGTGGCTTGTTTTCAGTGCCATGTGCTCTCTGGAGAGTTTATTTTTAAATAGTTACTGAAGCAACAGTCTTCTGAAATGCTGCTGTGTTAGGGTAGAAGGAATTAAAATGTTTACTGAGCCTCAGAAAGTCTAGATTGAAAAAAAATACATTTGTATCTTCTGTTCTCTAAGGCTGGATGAAACTGTTTTAAAGATGACTTGTTTACTTTGTATTTTTCTTCCTCAGAACTCCTCTAGTTTAAGTTGTGTACGTTCCCAAACTGAAATATTGCCAAGCTCAAATGTTTTACTTCAAAGGCTGCTGTGTGCTGTCTTTCATTCTCTGCTATAAAAGATGACTTGTTTTCACCTGTGGTGAATTCTGCCATCTTAAGGTGAGCTTCATCCTGAGATAGCCACCTTGGAACTGTTGCTCCCATGGAGGAGTAAGGTACTATTACACAAGAAAAATAAATTTCCTTTTTTAAAGAGAAGCATTTTGTAAGTCTTCCTTCCTCGTGCCAAAAACCTGGGGACTTTGCTGTTTACCCTCTGCCAAAAAAATTCAAAGAAAATGTTTTTCCGGAGGTCAGATTTCCTTATCACGTTGTACTCCTCCAGCATTGTAGCCATTCTACTTTATATAATTTTCTGTCTAAATCAAAAGCCTTCAGATAGGTTGTGTCAGGACAATAATTAAAGTCACTGTACTAATTTGAAATCATATCATGTCACTGATAAATCAAATGATTAATTAAAAGTTGCAGGATGTCACCTCCATGCTAAAGGGATTGTCTTTTTCTTAGTCTTCATTCCTTTGCTGCTCCATTCCTGTACTTTCCAGCTATCACAAAAGGCCCTTTGTTGTTCATTTGACTGTTAAACTATGCTTATTTTATGCTTCATCAAACTCTCAATGAGCTCAAGGTTTATAATATCAAAAGTCTGGCTCTCCAAGGGTGAGAGAAGCTAACATATTTCATAAAGCTGTAGGGATCAACCAGCATAGAGGAAAACATCCCAGGCAGTCAAGACTTTCTTGATGGTGGTGGCTTCTTAGCAAGCAGTGGTGGCAATTTCTGGGCACGATGCTTTCTCACTGCCTGTGCATTCAGCTGTTGAGCAGAGTGCTTTGGTTCTAGACTTTGGAGAAAGCAAAGAATTTCAGAAACATGAAATTCTGAAGTTCACATCAAAGTTCACCGTTGTAAAATGAGAGGAAAGGACACGGCCAAGCAGGCTTCAGGTGCACAGGTCAGACGTGACCCAGCTGGCCCAGCACTGCACACTGGTCTCAGTTCTTCCTTTTCCTCCTGGTGTCACAGCAGAGGTGCATCTTGAAGGGAAAACTCCTGATGGCCTGGGCATCATGTGCTCTGAGATTAACGGAGTAAATTAAGATGAGTGTTGACTTCTGTTGGATTTGAGCATGAATTGCCTTACAATGCTGTGCTAATTACGGCAATTCAGGAAATGATTCACAAGAGTGGGTAGCTGAGCTTGGTTCTCCTAACAGCTGCCTTAGCTTAAGCTAGGTTGGTTTATTTACTAGAATTGTGCTTCATGAGCTACAATGGCACTTGCAAATGCTCAGTGTTAATTCCTGACTTGATTGAATGGAGTCCTTTGACAGATGACTGAAGAACTGGAACAGCTTTAACCTCTCCACAAAGCAGCTTTGTTATGTATTTAGAAGTTTCTTTAGATGGTATGGGGTAGAAGGTGTTTCCAGTGCTGTGAATTAAATGCTGGGTTGTTACATTGGATATTGCATGATCTCAGTGGGGTTTGCTGCTTGCTTTGCCATGTAGGCTCCAATATGGAGAGAATATCCTTAATAAGTATCAGGGAATCTGGGAGCCAAGTAGATTCTTGTAAACCAGTTTTCAAATGCAGTAATGACTTAAAACATGGGATTTTTTCAGGTATAAAAAACTGTACTGTTCTATATCCCCAAGAAGAAATGCAAAAGATAATAGTATTGCCATTTGATGGGATAGCTGCTGCTGTGTGAAATACACACTGCTGTGACATATTAGAATTTATGCCACAGTTAAATGTGTGCAGTGTCTATGGAGCTTGTTATGACAGCAAAATCTTTAGGTAGTAAGAGCAAGGGTCATTGGTGTGAGATTAACTTGCATACAGCACTCCTTGTTGTGGAAAAGAATGTTTGGCAGGCATCAACTTTCTAAAACCTGATAATATTCAGGTACTGCAGAAAAATTCTCCTTTCTGTGAAGGTCTTAGAAATGGCAGTGGTGTCATTGTGGCAATGTCAGTGGTGGCAACTCTGGCCACCCTCTTCGGCTCTGGGTTTAGAGGGGCTTTTCTTGCTGGGGATAGGAGGAAAACATGATGGACCAACTACTTTGGTGTCCCTGTTCTGATTTGTGAGAACTTCCTAGAGCTGTGAAATGGAGCTGCAGCTCGGTTCTGGAGTCTCACTGCAGGATCTGGTGGCTACATCCTGCAATGGTTAATGGCAGTGGGGAAGATGAGCTGTGACCTCTCCCTGACAGAGCCCTGATTCTAAGGAGTTAAAACTTGGAGAGGAATGGACTGAGGTCAGCAGCACAATTAGTCTGTTCAGTAAATAATTTTCTTTGCATACTGACTCCATTCTTTCACTCATTATTTGCTCCACTTATTCTTTTCCCTTCCTACACACACGCAGGCAAATTTTCTGGCTTTATTATCCTCTCTTGCCTTAGTGACCACCTTCCAACAGCCACTTGTCAGTGTGACCCACCCTCTGGTAAGAAGCTTGTAGAAGATAGGTTCACTGAGCAAGAACCATCCTGGCTCTGGGATGGACACCTCTGCTCAGCGTAGGAGAGCACGGCTGTTTTCCAGCTGCTCCTGCAAGTCTGCCTGCTCGGAGCACTGCAGTGGCTCTACGGAATGCAGCATGCAGGAGGGAGGCTGCTCTTCAGCCAGACTGAAGAATTAAGAGCTGTTGCCCACCTTTTTTTCCCCTTGGTGGCAGGCTGTGAGCTTCTGGGTGAGTGAACATCTGGTACACGGCATGCGCTTTTCAAGGCTGCTGAAAGGGAAATCCATTAAATAGCCGTGCTGTTAGAATTTGGGTAAATGTAGGACAAAGCATTGGTTAATGCTGGAGCCTGCTAAACACAGCAGGCTTTCCAAGGGCTTGGACAGGGTGCTATGAAGAGGGAAAAAGCTTTTAAGGGTCCTGTGTCTGAGTATCCACAGAAAACATCTAGATGAAAAAGTAGGGTTTGGGGGGTTGAGTGACCTTGAATATGCTCATGTGAATCGAACAGTACCATGTGTGACTGGTATTTAGGAAAATATTTTCTGGGAGGCCCTTTTGTTAGGGGATAAGCAGTTTAAATGTCCTGAATTTGTTCAGAAATCTATTTTGATTTTTTAATGGAAGTATAGTAGCTGCTGCTTGTCACCTTTGTATGTGATCTTGTAAATGCTGCTATCCCCAGGCTCCTGCAAGATATGCTGACTCTATTTTGTGGGTGTTAAATTAATTTAGGAAACCCCACAGACAGAATGAAATAGGTGCTTAGCAGGTGTAGTGTAGCACAGCAGCTGTTAAGATGACAGTCCAGGTATAATCATAAATTTATACTTCTGGATTTGGGGGGCTTTGGTTCTGCAGCACTAAGTGATCTACAGCCCAATAACTCTTGCCTGCTGTTGGAACACAGCATCTGTGTTCTTTCTCTTTCCCTTAGGGCACTGTTGTCTGCTTCATTCTTCTGAGGTTTTTATGCTTTCCATTGTGTTTTCTTAAATAAAAAGGCAGCTCTAGAAACAAACAAACAAAATTCCTTTCTTGTTTGATTTCTGCTTTTCCTTTATAAAATTATTTTCCTGCTTTTTCTGATATGGCAGCATTATTAGAACCAGGACTTTTTTCAACTAAGCTTTGTTGCTGCAGAGCCAGTGGGATGAAGTGAGTATGTAGTGCTTGCTATGAGAAATTTTTTTTTTTACCCTTGGTTTAAATATTGATAGTAGTGGAGTTACAGATCTGAAGATACTAAATCAAGACAATTGTTCATTGTTTTCTAAACAGAGTTTAGATACAGCTTTCCTATGACTACATTGTACAGTGAAGTACATTCCTTTTCAGTAAATAGACAGGCTTTAAGTAAATAGACAGACTTGAACGCCCTCAGGTTCTTCAGATCTGAAACAACAGCAGCAATCACTAAAACCAAATTCAAAAGGAAAAACAATTACAGGATTTTTAGGAGTGTCTTGGGCAGTGCCCCTGCCCTCCAGTTGCTTGGTTTTTAAATCCTGGGGTTCTGTGTCCTCTTTGCCTGCTCTTGTCACACAGCACAGCTGTCTGAGAGTGCAGAGAGTCTTATCAGAAATCTGATCTGGGTTCAAAAATAGCCTTGTTGGATTAAAAGATGTGAAACCAGGCGGGTTTACTGTGGGATCCATAACTGCCACGATGGCACTGCTGGTCAGGGAGGAGGATTTGGTGCTGAATGACAAGGAAAAGTTGTTGCTTAATGATGTTGTATTTGGGAGAAGAGGGAGGAATGTTCCAAGTATTACAAGCTTGAATGAAAGAAAGAGGCGAGAGATGCAAATTAATGAAGGAGAGAAAGTAAAATCACTATTTCTATTGAACCATTATGCCTTTCCCATGTAAGATTTTGGTTCCTAAGCTCATATTCTGGCTGTTCTGTGTGTCCAGGGCCCCAGCTGAGAATCAAAAGGAGCAATACTTGAAGTAGTTTTCTGTTAGCTGCTGTCTGCTTTTCCTCTTAGCTCTGCCAACTGCTTCATGTGTGCTGGGCACTTGTGAACATTGTCAGTTCTGCCTGTACCAGCTGTTTTTATAACAATATTTGCCTCTTCCTGTACATGACCTCATAATATTTTTACTAGCAAAGTCTATGCTACTTGCTCATTCTTAATTACAACTGAATATGTAAAAAAAAAATAAAATCAAAGCTTTTAATAACTGAACACATGACTGCTTTTTCCTGTTGATTGGTAATTAGGGGGAGTTTAGTGAAATGTTGGTAATCTAAAAAGCTGGGTTTTTGGAGGGGGAGGGGTTGTTTGTTTTGGTTTGGCTTTTTGGGTTTTTTTTAATTAGTTTTCAGGTGGATATTTAAGTACCCATTTGTGTTAGGCTGAGATTTCTTGCCATGTAAAGCCTTTTTTATGCATCCTTCAAAGGGCTTGGCACTGATTCAGGAGGGCACCTTTTACTTTAGTGAGGTCTTGGGATGCTGATTTCATGTAAAAAGGAAGAGTAGACTGGCAGGACTTCTGTGAAGCATTGGAATGGAATTGACTGAAATGAGTTAAATCCTGGCTGTTCTCAGAGAATGATGGGAGGTGACCTGTCTCACTGCTCCAAGATGAGCAGCCACCCTCAGGAATTGAGTTTCTTGTGTCTCTGCAGAGAAAGTTGAAATGAAGATGTCCTGTCTGCTTCGTGAAGGAGGAGTGTAAACCAGGTGGAGCCAATGCAGTCTTTAAACAAATTCTGGAGAAAAAGATCAGAGGTTCTAACCCTGATGGGTCTGAATGCCAGCTTTACAAAGCCTAAAGAGAAATGGAAAGGAAGCCAAACTGGAAAGAAGGACCCAGCTTTCTTTCCTGTTCCACGACCAGCACGGACTCCCTACTGCACACACTGTTCTACTCAGGAGTGTGATATCACTGGTTGCTTTTCTACCTGTCTCCTGTACTTTGCTCTCTAGGTGAGATTAGGCATTTGCAGTGTGACAGGGTTTCTGTCTGTGGTCTGTCCTTATCTAGGAAAGCAGCACTGCCTTTTCAGGAGGTGAAAATACTGTTGATCTCACATTACCCCGAAATTCTTTCATCTCTAGGTGTTCCTGCCCTTTTACCAAATGGATAATAGGCTTTGTCCCCTCTGTTTCTGAAGGGAGATAAATGAAATGCAACATTATTGTTCTGGAGTTGAGTTTCATGAGTGTAGACACAGCCAGGATAAGAATTTAGTGCTTTAAATACACTGATGCCAGGAACAGGAAGAGGGAACCTTTTACCATCTTGCAGATGTGATATATGTGTTTGTGGGCATGAATAGCAACTAATGAATATTTATAGATGTACTAATGAAGTCCTACATCTGTTTTTACAGATGCATGTGGGTATGGACTTGTAAGATACCAGTGTGGGTGTGAAAAGATGCAGGCCTGGGAAAATTGTGATAGCTTGTAGCTGTGCCACTTGGCACATACAGTGTGTCCAAATGCCTACTTGCAGAACAGCAATAAAGGGCAAAATAAAGATTTCCACCCTCTTGTCCCTTCCCAAAAGAGTCATGAGCCATAGGGTGTTGGTTTTTTAAAGCATAACTATCCTTCACTGAAAATATTAATTGTACTTCCCCTCTCTGGTGACTTTTTGAATGGGAACCACTGTTGTGTGGCCACTCTTCACTTCCCCAAGTAGGCAAACCTGGGAATGCTGCTTGTGGGAAAGGGAATGCTGTTCAAGTGAACCTGAAATCCTTTTTAATAGTCCTTTTATATTTTATATAATATTCATATATAAATATTATATATTTACAGTCTATTTATATATATAATTTTTTATTATATTATTATAATTTAGATTTAAAATTTGGGTGGCTGGTGGTGAAGTTGGCAGTTTTGCTGGACTGCATGCTGGGAGTTATTTCTAGGGATGTGTGCATTGAGCCCCTTCCATGACAAAGATGCCTTTTCCTTCTGTGCTTGCTTGTTTTTAAGGGATTGGTGATTTACAGAGATGTTATTACATCTGACTTGCTTCAATTTGAGGGTCACTCATAAGAATGTTTGTTTCTAAAGTGGATATTGTGTTTTATTTGTCTACCAACAGTGTTCTTGAAGCATTTCCTTGACAGCTGCAGTGTTTCTGAAATGTCTGTCACACCTGGTGGCCCTCCATGAGCTACTTCTGTTCCTTTAACAAAATCATTTTTTAGCAAGAGCCTCAGTGTTTGATTCTGAAATGTTTGTGGAATTACCATTCTGATTTAAATCAAATTTAAATATTTTATTTAAATCTAAATGTAAATAAAATTAAACTAATTAATTATATGTTAATTAATTTTAATAATTAATTTAAACAATTTTATAAGTATTATTTATATTATTATAAGATAATAGTTATTAATGTAAATAAATTTAAATCGGAGGGAACACATATTCTATTATTTTACTGCAGTCTAGATAACTTGAGAAACAGGAATAGTGTTCTGCTCTGTTGTGGTCTCTTCTGTTGTATTCTTGTTTTTCAAAGGTGTTTGAGCTTTTCAGAGGACTGACCTAGTGGAGGCAGCCTGTTTTGCTTTCAGCATTCACAGTATCTTAAACTGTTGTTTCAGTGTTTATTTTAGCATTTCTGTCTGGAAGCATCTATTGTTCAAGCCTTCTTTTCCTCAGGGCAGTCCCGAGTTAATTAACCAGCTCCTTTTGGAATTTTGTAACATTAAGTGTTCTTTTTCAGAAAAGCAAGAAATAAATGGGGTTTATGGCTGTTTGGTGGCTTTGTCAATGTGATGAACACAGATATTGAGTATGGACTAATTCTGGGTTTTTCACTGCAAACATCCCAACTACTGCATTTTTAAAAATATGTAGATTATGTGACTAATCAATGCCTGAACTTTATATAACTTGTCCAGTCCTGGGAGCTGCACTGAAATACACAGTATAACATTTTTTGTTGTAATTCTGGTTCTGGCAACAGTCATTCCTTTGCTGCTTTCTCAAGGTGTCCTGCCACAACAGGTGGAAAAAAAATGGAGGCAGGGAAAATCAATGTATATTTCATACAGTGAAAACCAGTGAATAAATAGTCCAATAACAGGAGTTAGAGATGTGAACTGGAGTTGATATTTGAGGATCAATATGCAGTGAGTGAAGCAGTTGTTCATATTGGAATATGTTGCATTCTGCTTCTGGCATGAGAATATGTGCTCCATCTAGTTCTGATGTTTGGCAGGGGCTGGATTTCCTCCCTGGAAATCACTATGCCCTCGGGTTTGCTTTTTTAATATCAGCCTGTCTGACTGCAGATCATTTCTTCTCTGCTTGTTCCTGTGTGCCTTTTTTTTTCTGTTTGTTTGTTGAAATTTCTGGTCACACCAAGTTATTTGCTTGTAAATTAATTTATGGAAATTAATTTCACAAGTTGTCAGGTAGTGTCTCAGACACCTTTCTTTGTGTGTTTTAAGTTAACTGATGGGGAAGAGGCAGCTCAGTTTGCCAGGGCTAATGTATGGGAACTCGTGGAATTCTTCCTGCTCCTGCTTGGCATGCTAATGAGGATGAAATAACAGTAAAATGGAAAAAAAAAATGAAATTAGTACTACTGCCCTGAGAAGGGAGTGAGCCCAGCAACCTTATGTGGTTTCTTTATGCTGGATTATTCACTGTAGTAAACCTGGCTTGTATTTTTATTGGACTTTTGAAGGAGTCCAAATTTTACAACTGTGTTTAACACTTCTAGATGAGTGGGAGGTTCTCCTATATATGATATGTAGAAGCCCTTACTTTTGATTTTGTAGAAGGATAATCAGTGAAAGGTTCTAAGACCGGTGTTGTCACTGGTGATGCAGCTTGAAAAGAAATTCAAACAACCCCTGGATTATTTTCTTTTACTTAAGAGCCTAATGTGAGAGTGTGTGGATTGCCAGCTGAAGAAAGTGTGTATGGTTACTTTTTTTGGCTCAGTTCTGACTTTTTAAAACACTTAAGTGAGCAAATGACTTATTCCTTTCCCTGATCTGGCTAGTTCTTTCACAGCTTCATCTGAGGTACATTCACAGATTCCAAGCAGGGCTTTTTGAATGGCTGATTTTCTGGATATGAAGGCACAACTTGGGCTTTTGTTGATAAACAGCAGCAGTAAAAATAATAATAAAGAGATTGTGTGTCATGGCTGATATTAACCTGTGTTGTTGCAACTTGTTTCCTAAAGACAGAAATCCCTTCCTCGGTGGTTAGAGCAGAATTCACACATTTAAGCTGGAACCACGAGTCCTGACTGCAGGCCTAGGAGATATTAATTCTGGGACTGAGCTGTGTCTTCAGCCCCCATATGCATTCCAGATCTCTGGTTAAGGACAAGTAAAAGCCACATTTTCCCAGTTCTCTTCTGGTCTGTTGTAGCAACAATCTGCTGCATGGTTATCAGAGGGAAAGTGAATCATTTACTTTGTGCTTTTCCAGTAGGTGCCAATTTTCTGATGGTGGGAAGCAGAAGTTTGGATTTGAACTGTGAGAGGAAAGGGTTCAGCTTAGGTCTTACTGAAACAGCTTTGGCTTTGGAGGTTTTATCATAAGTGAAAATTTCTTCTGCTTTTTTGTGGAAGAGCACCTACTTGGAAGATGGTTAGTGTTCATGGTGTGTTTGTGTTTTATATATTTTGACTGAAAAAGGCAAGATACTTCCATTTCCTACTATTGTTGCACAGTCTAGAGCAGCACTGTCCAGTGCTTGCAGTTTGCATTAATAGAATTTTCTAGTTGTTTTTCATCTGTTTGTGTATCTGCAGCAACAGTTACAGTTTGAACTCTAATTTCTTAGCTCTTTTCCAGGTTTATGCTCACTACTTGTGTTACAGTTAAGCAGTGAAGATTCATTTTGGCAGGTGGAAGAAATGCCCTTATCTTGATGTTTCCATGAAAATGCTTTACTGTTTATAGGTTTCTACTCAAGTGTGTGCTATGCTAACAGAGCAAGGGAAATTTCAGTGTTATTTTTGTCAGCTTGACAGTGTGTCATGTTCAGATTTTGTTTGCATGACTGGTTTTCTCTTGTGCTGAAAAGACATTTATAAACTTTACTAGAACAAGAGAACACACACTGTATTTGAACAAGTGTAATAGGTATTAGGGCACGTCTGCAGTCTGGTTTGTAGAAACACTTCTGCCTATGGAGCTCAGACATGACAGCTGAGGAGAGCTCTGCATCTCACAAACCTGCATTTATTGCAGTGCTGTTTTTCTCCAAATAGTCACATTTGGCTTGATGGGGTTACTGCACTCTTTGGCTGAGGACAGGCCTGTTGACACTAGCCCACTTCTGACACAGTGCCCTATTCTAGTCTCTACTTTAAAAACTGGTTTTGGGCATTGCTTTCAGCAATAATGTGCACATAAATCCTATCTAAATAAAACTTGCTACAAGTGGAAGGCAGCTCTGAAGCATGCATTAAAAACATTGCTTTGAATGTAGTAGGATGGAATAAGGAAATCCTAAAGAAAATTTCTGGGTGCTTAATTCCCTCTAAATGGGAAGGGCACAACTCATTTTTGTAGTTTGCAGTGAGGTGTAGAAATGCAGCATCTCGCTGACTGTACAAGTAACAAACCCTTTCCCATTCTGTTCCCAAGGAATGCTCCAATGTTTGTGCTGTTATCTCATGTGCCAGGGCTATCTGCTTTTCTGGGCCACAGCCCATAAACCAAAACAGCAGCTTTGCCTCTTGCTCTCTCAGCCTTTTTCCTCTCCCATCAGGAGAGCTCCATGTTTGGAGGAGCACAAAGCACTCTGTGCGAGGAAGATAACCATGGAGTTGATGTTTCTAGGAGAGGGCTTGGCTCTATCACCAGCTGCTGTCAGCTTGCCCTGGACTTTGTTACAGGACTGATAGTGCTCTCCAAGAGGCAGATCTTTGTGTCCCTGCGTGCAGACTGGCTGGGGAGAGTCGTGTACGTACAGAACGTGTTCTGTGTTTGTGCGTCCTCCCCTTCAGGAGGGCGGCATTTAACTGGAAATTTAACCAGAAACTGAGTTTATGCTGCTTGTTTGAAGGCCTGCACTGGCATCTGTAGGAATAAGTAAGGAAGGTTGATGGCATAGGCTGAGGATGTTGTTTAGTTTGGGATCTGTGGCAAGTGCCCTCGCTTATGACTTTGTTCTTTGACTGTGAAGGTTCCTGGCAGTGTAGATACCTATATGAGTGGAAGCTGTCCTTTACACTGATCAAGAATATTGGTGTCATCCTAAAATGTGAGGATGTAATGCTCTGCACTCTTAGGTATGCTCCCAGTCTCTTGAGGAAGCCTTTCTAGAATTTAGGAAGTCTCAGCAGGAACAGCTGGCTTTTTGTGGCACAGCATGCTTCTGGTAGGGCTTGAGGAAAACAGGACTCAAACTGTTGTAAGGCTCAGTGGGATTTACATGTGCAGATATTACAAGGTTTTCTGAGAAGAGCTCATCTGATAGACCTTTATAGAGCTTCAAAACAAATGGGTAGAGGGGAATGTGCGTTTTTGAAGAACTGACTAAAAAACTTTGGTTATTATAGAAGTATTAAAGTGCCATAAAACCAAGATACCAGCTTTTAAATGTGTCATGCAGCCATCTGTTATGTCATTTAGTAGCTCTGCCAATGTGATGTGGGTAATTTCGTAAATAAAGGGTTTGGTGTTAAGGTTTTGTTTTTTTTTCTTTTTGTTCATGATTTATAATTTTTAAGGATTAAATTGGTAGACCCAAGAATAAGCTTGAAGTTAAAGTCAACCATATGATGAGAAGCTTGAATCATTGAACACCTGTGACTCTGGACAAATCACTTCATTGGAAAATAAACCTGATCACAGGGTCTACAGGGTTGAGGATAGAGAGGGGGCTTTAAGATCTTGCTTTTAACTCCTACCTCTCTTTCTCTGCTGATATTCTGTCTCCCTTAATTTTTCCAGCACTGGTGCTAGTGGTCCCCATTTGAATCTTAAGATAATATTCTTTCACAGGTCAAAGGCTTGCACTTTGCTTCAGCAACCCTTAATTGCTGTGGCTTTATGTGAAACAAAATATTTTACTGATAAGTTTCCATTAGTTGGAATAAGTTGTTGACTTTTCAAAGGAGAGATGATGTGGGATAGACACGGAGACCTACAGTGAAAGCTCTGAAAGTTGCTTTTGAAGAAGAATTTTGTTTGTGTGAGAGTTAGGACTAAACTCTTACAGTTCTGCACTGTGCTCAGAGACTCTGCCTTGGCTTTGTTCACTTTGACAGTAAACCTGGAGATGGTTCTCTTTGAGGTTGGTCCTCCTTGATCAGACTTCACAAATGGATTTAGCAGGTGCACAACAGAAGCACTCAGGTCTCAAATATTGTCAGTAGATATTCACTGTTAAGTGAAGGTATTTTCTTGTCTAAGAGCCTGATAATCCACAGTTATGCAGATATATTGATGGAGATTCACAGGATACAAGTTGAAGTGTCCCCTTGGAATTTGCTCTAGAACCCTCTTGTTACTACCAAAGTGATTCAGTAATGAAGCAAATTTGCTAATTGCTTGTCTGTCCATTGCCCAGGCAACTTCTTGTCACATTGCTTCTCTGGCTGGCTCTTTAGCTAAGAGTTCTTTGGAGGCTGTAAGTAGTTGGTTTGTGGCCCTGAAGGGAGAGTATCTTTCTCTGCTTAAGTTTAGGAAGAGTTGGAGTTACTGCCTCCCTCAATTCTCCTCGTCTTAAAGTAGTAGGAATATGGGAAAGGCTATACTGCCACTTGTGCTGTTTAAATAAGCTGGGCCTTCATCCTTCTAGGTTTTATCAGTGATATTTCTATCACTTGGTCAAGTGAAGTAGCCTCTTATAGAAGCATCTCAAGTCATATGTTTATTTAGTGCTTATTATAAAGCCTTCCTTCTGGATTCAGGAACATTTCCATAAGGACTCTTCCAAGTTCACAGTGAGGTTATTGTGTAGGAGAGCAACAGGTTTGCTAAAAGTTCAGAGTGCTTTCTCAGTACTTGTGGTGCTTCTTAATTGAGGGAAATGTTTGGGAATTCATAAAATCACAGAATGCTTTCGGGTTGGAAGCAAGCTTAAAAATTATCTAGTTCCATCCCCCCAGGAAGAGCTGCGGGGGGGAATCTGTGCTGTTTATAACATCACCAGAAAAGACAGGCCAGGAGAACAACCTGAATAAATCTGCTGGTAACTGGTGCTCTTTCCTTCCCCGCTGGAGTTGGGCTCAGGCTGGTGTAGGTGAGTGACAGTAGATCTTTTCCTCTTCTGTGTATTTAGATATTAAGAAAAACACCTTTACTGTGAGAGTGGTGAATCACTGGCAGAGATTGCCCAGAGAAGCTGTGGCTACCCCATCCCTGGAAGTGTTTAAGGACAGGTAGGATGGGACTTGGAGCAACCTGGTCTAGTGAAAAATGTCCCTGCCTGTGATGGGGGATTGGAACTGGGTGATCTTTAATGTCCCTTCCAACCCAAACCATTCTATGATTCTGATTTTTCTAACATTTTTTCCATCTTGCCGAGCTTGGATAGTCACAACCAGTACAAAGACTTGTAAGTCATGACCACTCTCCTGTTGAAAAAATTGATTAAAAATCAAAATCTTTTCTAGCTAAGTGTGTTAACTTTGTGGTTCAGAAATTTGGTCATGGTTTCAGACTGTTATAGAATGGAGAGTAACAGGCTAAAATCAGTTATTTTGGTTGTTAAAGAGTATATGTAATACTTAAACATCTGGTTCCAGTTCTAATGTATTTAGAACTTGTCTAGTACAATGTGGAGATACCATACTGAAGAAAATGCTTAGCCATAAATGTAAATACTCATGATTGATTGGAAAAAAATGAAACTGTGTCTTAAAATCATATGGTAGAGCTGTTGCCTTTCAGCTTAGCTCGAGCTGTTGCCTTTCAGCTTAGCTCCTCCTTGCAGGAGTTTCGTGGTGCCCATGTACTGACCCCGGCTCTAGAAGAACTTGGGTTTGTCTCAGCTGAACAACAGCTGCAGATGTTATGCCATCCTTGAGACACACCACCAAATAGTATCCTTTTTTTTTCTTAAATAACAATTGTTTAAAAAAGTACTGCAGCTGGTTATAACATGTGTAAAGGCTTATGTGAGAGACAGCGTGTGATAAAGCATGAAGAACACTGATCTGGCAAGATCTTGAGTCCTGTTAAATGCTGCTGCATTTGGTGTTTAGTCCTTTAAATAGAGTAAAGAGTATATGTGGGGAGCAGTAACAATAGTAAAAAAGGCTGGAACTTGAAATAAACACATGAGCCTTTGGGTACATCGTATTCAAAAGCAGTTGTGTTTCATAATCTGAAAAATAAATATACATGAGAGGTGATGGTGGTGGAAATCCATCTACTCATAAAAAGTACTTCTGATATTTATAGGTTTCCTCAGACTCCCAAAAATTGTTTTGGTGAAATGGCCATAGCTATCTGGAATAGCTTTTGTCCAGGATAAGAGAACAATCCCAGAAATATGACCTGTACAGGGAAGCTTCTGACAAGGTATTTTCCAGAGGCTCTTGTACTAACCTGTTCTTCCTTGCTGGTGCAAAAATGTGGAGTATGCAGGCCAGTCTTTTTCCCTCCACTGAAATCTCATTTGGAGGCTGGAAAAGAACAATATTTATACCTTGAATCTCAGATTGTCTGTAATACAGTAGGGCCACTCATCATCCTTATATACACTGACTGCTCTGAACTTGCTCCAGTAGTGATGGGAAGCAGGGCACTGGTCACCTGGTGCTCTGTTTGATGGAATAGGAATAGAAATGTCCAGTGGAACCATTTTATTCCTCCTGACCCACTGGTCTGTGCTGAGGGCTGTGTTTGAGCTCATGTGAATCTCAGTGGTTGCGTTACATGAATTGAAATCATGGCTGTACCTGTCTGTTGTTGAAAATAAGCCATTCCTCCTTTTGCTTCCTCTTACTTTGGATGCAACCTCCTTTCCCTTTCTCTGTTCAAAGTATTCAGGTGATTCTGAACTTCAGATTGGGCAGGAGTAGGGTCAGTTCTGTCCTTGTCCTGTACTCTGGAGGCTCAATGCCATCACAGGTGCTCAAGGGTGGCAGTTGTGTTCTGTCTGGAAACCAGCACCTCTGTGTATGTGTATGTAAAATGTGCCATTGGCTAGAAATGACTTGTTTTGAACAGCAGCAGGCCCAAATTCAGATGTTTCCTGCTTCAGAGAGCTTATTTGCAAATGACATTGCTCGCCTCATAACCTTCACTTAGTATCCTTTAGTCTAAAAATAATTAGTGCTCGTATGAGATTTCAAGGACTAATACTTTGCTTGTTTTCAGCAGGAGACCGACAGGTTTTTAAAAAGATTGATTCATGTAATAGTTTATAAACACAGAATTTTGGTTGGACAATGGAACACTCAAAATCTGACCCTTAGTAAACTGTTTATACATTACATATTTCCATACTCACATTATTGTTCTTAAAGACCATAAATATTCATGGAGTTTCCTCTCTGTCCCTTTAGGGCATTTTTTTCTGGGTCAAGAATTGGTCAAGAGAGCATGTAAGGTACCACAAATGGAGACATACTCATGTGTTAGTTATCTTTAGGTCCTTGAGCAGCAGTAGTGAAACAAATGTTTGTGCTGTGTTTTCTTTCTCCCTTCAGAGCCTTCTCAGGACCAAAGCCATTCCTGTCTGCTTGTTGCTGATCAAACAGTTTTGTTCTCAGTGTCTAAATAGCTTCAGAAATCAGACTTGAAAGGCTTGTGTGTTTCCCTCATTTTGTTTTGTTCTCTCAAGGTTGGGAGCGCATCAGCTGTGGAGAGGAGGAATTCAAGGTTTGTAGCACAGCAGCTTTGGAAGGAGCAGGTCAGTGTGTGAACGCTGCTTGGAGAGGCCTCTTTTTAACCGAGGTTTAAAAGGTGATTCATCTTAAGAGCTTTAACAGAGGAGAATGAAGGCACTTGTAGCTTCTTCTCTTAGTAACACCCAAAGCTTACCATCTCTGCACCTGAGGTAGATTTATGGCAACTTCTGGGAACCCTGTTATGGATGCAGGTCCTGTTGAGCTTGGTATTCCCAAGGAAGGGACTGGCTTTCCCATCACATCAGCACGTGACCAGATATTTCGGCAAAAACCTGAGCCAGGAGAGCAGCAGAGCGCACACTCCGACACTTCTGTGCTCTTCAGTGTTATGCTGGCAGAACCTTTTGTATTTTGGGGCTGTGGTTTGGTTTTTATTAATTGTGCTTAGTCTTTCTCCCTGTGCCATCCTCAGAAAATAGTGAGGCAGCTGTGTGCCCCAGTGCCTGAAGACTGTGAGAGAGAATTCAGAGAAATTGCCATGGAAAAACTGTTTAAAGGCTAATGGACTTACAATATTCTAATATTAGACGTAGCAGAAGTATTAAGTTGACGAGGTGTTGAAGCAGCACCTTTTTAGTCACATTCTCAGTGTTGTGAAGCCTGTCACAGGTTCTGCATGTACCAAACTGGGTTTTGGCATTAACCTGACCTGGGACAGTTGTCAAGAGTCTGAAGAGAGGAGTGTTTTCCAGCTCATGTGGCTGGGGATTCTTGATAAATAGCTGGTTGGCAGGCTCTGTTGCTGTAGCAAGGGTGGAGGCTATCAGCTCTGTGGTGTTGCCTGTTCCTTTGCATTTCAGGGTGGTGACTGGATCTAAAAGTGGTTGGGGTTTTTTGTTTTGTAGTCTTTTTAGTTGTTGGGGGATCTTCTGTTGTTTTGTGGGAGGTTTTTGTTACTATCTGGCAGGTGATCTGCAGTATAATGGTAAGAAATCTTGTCTTTTCCAATTCTTTCCCAACCCTAGGAGCCAGAATTTTTCTGTCTGATGCTAAACTCATTTCTCCTGCCCCTTATTGTTCAATCCTCACTTTACAAGCTATTTGAAGAGCAAAGTTTGACCATGTAAGTAATCCTAAAAGGGTGAAGATAAAATCTTAAGTCAAGTTGTCAATCAGCAAAGGGATTAAAGAATGTATTCTAAAATGTGCTGGCGTAATAGAAAATTCTGAATGTTTGAGAGGAGGAAAGGCGTGTCAAGGTGAAGAAAGGAGAACAATTTCTAGAGGCTTAAAAATGACTGTAAAAGCATATTTACTAACTCATCTGCTTTTCTGGGTGAATAACAGATGCCACAGTTAAAGAAGTTCCATGTCAAGAATTTCCCGTATTCAGGGGCTACAGGCTGACTTGGCATAGCCCACAGTTGCCATGTGAAGCGCTTCAGTTTGGGGTCATCAGTTCAAACACAGCCGTGGTCAGCAGTGGAAGAAAGCTGTTGCCACAGGAGGTTTTTTAATGAAGTGGGGCTGGCAATCTGTCAGGCTCTTAGGGCATGGGTTTCTGAAAAAAAACTCCATAAATGGTACTTACAAATAAACTTTGAGTCAAAGAAATAAACAGGTGTCAATGATAATCTAAAGAAATGAAGTAGGCATACAGGGAGTAACAGGCATTGAGCACTTGTGCTTGTGCAGCTGATAAATGGACTGTTTATACATTCCTTCATGAACTTCAAATAAAAAAATAGTCAGTAAAGCAGTGAGAAACTTCTACATCATCTATGTTTTCACTGTCCAGACAAAAATAGAAACCAGTGATGGTAACACATAGGCCAGGCCCCAGCAAAGCTGTGCTTTCATGGTCAGAATAGGCTGTCCTTGTGTTCCTTTTGACTCTGTCACCTTTTTTTGTGTGCAAAATTACCGCTTTTTTTTGTTATAGTGGCTTTTTCAGAGTCTTGTCTAGCTCTTACTTGTGTATGTCGTTCATCAGAGATCTGCTGTTCTGCTGTGGAAAAATTGAGTTTAACTTTCCTTTACTGGAGTCCACAGCCAAGTGCTTAATTCCTGGGTGAAACTAAAGTTTGTCCTCTTGGAAGCTTTGCATGGAGCATCCTTGCCCTTCCACCTACCCTTGGTGTGAAGGATGAGATGGTACCAGGCTTTTTTCCTTTTCTGTAGCCATTGCTTGGGATTTAAAGTAATGGTTTGCCTCAGCAGCTGAGGAAATTGTCTTGGTGTGGTGCAGCATTTGTAAACAGTGTTTGCACTGCAATTTTCTTTTTGTCATTTCCAGGCCTCTCATGTCTTTTTTCACCTTCCCCCACATACGTGATCTAAGCCAAGATAGACAATGCTATTCATGCAAAACCTAGTTATTCCTTAGGGAAGAAACAACAAATGAAAGTAACTGACCCTGAAGCTTCTTAGCGAGCACAGCAATGCTAAAAGCTGTTCTGCCTGGAGATGTGAACTTAAAATAGCTCTCAAACAAAACTGCTTTTTTGGCTTCTCCCTTTTTAGCCCCATCTTGCCACATTGTGGTCAGAAATGCTTTTAAAAAAACGTTTGACAGTTATGGATATTTTCTTTGACTGAAATCAACATATACTCAGACATGAAATCATCTACTTTAGGAAGAGAAGAGAAACCAGCTGCCACATCACCAGGGTTCTGTCTGCCCACCACCCTCTGTACATGTGATGGGGACACAAAAACTTCAGTTTTTGCACTAGTGTCTGTATGTGCTCTAAGAATTTCAGCTCAGTCTCGTGCCTCGCTGCTATTCCAGTTGCCTACTGTTGTACCTGATTTACCCTTGCCCTTCAAAACACAGATGGGATTCCTGCTTTCCACCTGCACCTCTTTGCCTGGCTGCCAAAGAGAGCATAGTTTAATGGATGAGCTGAACTCTGTCTGTCCTGCCTGGATGGTAGGTGGTGACGTAAGTGTGCATAATTGGAATTCATCGATTTCCCTGGAGTGCAGAATTGAAAGGCAGGAGGCTAAGCCAGCAGGATATGTGCTCTTGTTCAAGAGGAACAGTGAAGTAAGGCAGCAAAAATGCAGGAGCAGCTTGCTTTGCTGCACCACGTAAGTGGCAGCAGCCTCAGCTGAGAATTTGGGAATTGCTTGGAAAGGGACTGATTTTGCAAATAAACCTCATAATGAAGGTTTTGTAGAGCGTGCCGTAGCTCTCCTTTAAAATAGTGGTGAGCTGGCAAGAAGTGGGAGTTAAAAAGTGGAGATTAAAGACTTTGAACACAAACTGAATGGCACTAATTGAGATTAATTCTTGCTTTATCTTGTCCAGCACTTCTTCAGTAATCTTTCATCTTGCTGCTTTGAAGAGTAAATAGATTTTATAGTGAGGACAGTATGTGCTTTTGTGGCTGTAGGATTGTTTCCAACTAAACTTGCCTTCCTTTTTCCTCCAAAACATCTCCCTTCTGGATCTTTGGGTATACTTGTTACCTGTATAACTCAGATTTAAAGATGCCACGTGAAAATCTCTGCTGAGCTGAAAAAAATAAGATCTAAGCTGGGTTGTCTAGTGAGTCATAACCTTTTAGAGATTCTGGAGAACTATGTATTTTGGCTCTGGAAAGAAAGATGAAAAATCATTGTAGAATGGTGGTTGTTTAAGCTGTGGTTGCTTTCTGCCTGCTTAGGCAAGGCCTAATTAACTGCTTTCTTGCAAACATATAATAATTGTGATATCTTTAGCTGCTTCATGCTTTGACTTCACCCCATGAAAGACAGAACTTCACAGATGGTTTACATTCTCCTGAACAAAACCTAGTCCAGGAGAGTAGGCATGCTCTGGAGCTCTACTCTTTGTGCAGCTTGCTAGCTGAAGATGGTAAGTCACATAGGTTTTCAAGCTGAATTAAATTAGTTTTTTGACCATATTTTTGATTCAGAGCCGTATTGGTAGCTTACAACTTTTTATTTCATTGAGAGAAACTCTCTAGTGTAAATAAAATATGAAAGCTTGTGAAGTGTTGCTCTGAATTCTTAGATAATTAGATGATCACCCCTAAAATAGAGCAGGTGTCAGAGCCTAAAGCTTCTTTTTTTTTTCTTTTCCAAGTTACAATACACCCAATGTGTTGTTTGCCTCTACAGATGTGCTGTAATTATGTCTTGTTTGTATATTTTTTTTCCCCTGTGCTTTCCTCTGCCTCTCCATCTGAAATTTGTGCAAGGAAACATGCCACTCACTTGGCACAGATATTTTATGTTCCCTGTGTCAGGATTCCAGAGGAAAGATGATGGAGATTGTTTTTTGTCTTGTTCTGTAGCTGTGTGGAAGGGGGCTTGAGGGGAAATATCATGGGACACTTGAGAAGTCTCAGGTGCTGACCTGTGAACTCTGAGACAAATATATCTTGTCAGGCACCTGACCAAGAGCTCTGAGAGCACTCATGGAGAGTGGGAAAAATACTGCACTTGAAATGTTCTGTCCTTAAGCATCAAGCCTTGTGGTAATTTACATCCCACGAGCTTATTACCCTCGCACAAAAATAAATCTGTGGATATTTGTAGATTTTTCCTGCAAAATTATAGGAAACATAATCTAGACAGCTAAGACTTATTCCTCCTGCTATTTTTTTAAGTAGTCTAATTTTAAATTACTTGAACAACAGACTTCCACAACTTCCCTTGAGTGTGCCAAGTTGATAATAGAGCAAACATTGAGTTGTACTCTGTTCCACAACAGCCCTGATGCAGGCATGAGCTTTTTTCTGTACTGCTTTGTCACAGTTTCTGATGGCAGCCTTTTGGACTGCTCTGATTGATGTTTCTCCAGAAGTTTTTTTGAAAGCTAATTAGCTGTAGCCCTAAAAAGTACAATTAAAATCCTGGAACAAAATTCTGCTCAGTGTACAGCTACTATGAGTGCAAGAAAAAGTCAGTGATAAATCTACAGGTTTTTTAAAATGGAAGTTAAATATGGGGATGTTAAAAGAGGAATCGGAGCCTTTCTTAAAGGGACAGGCAAGATGAAATATGCAGTTTTAAAGATTTGTGTCCTTAAAGCATGCAGAAGGGTAGATCCAGACAAATAATTTTATTCTTTATTTGGCTGTTAAGCAGGCTGGCTTCTTGGCTTTGCACATGCCATTTCTAGTTAAACTTAGAGGTAATGCAACTTTTAAAAAAAAAAGTAAAACAAAAAAAAGGAGCTTGTTTTCCCAGATGTGTCATACTGAGGTGATTGAAACTGCATATTTTTTTTTAATACTGACATGAATATTTTCTTCTGCCAAGACCTTGCTGATTTTGATTTTTTTTTTCACTTTTTGCTGACTTAAAAAACTAAGTGAGATTGTTATATTTCTTACAGCCTCTGCCCTAAGGTATAAAGATATGGATATCATCATGATTTGCATGAAACAGCTGAAGATCCCACAATTGCCTAAGGGATGGATCTCATCTCATCACAAACCTTGTGTTTGTTTTCCTCTTCCATTTCTCTTGTGATAGATGTGCCATGTGGTGAGTCAGGTCAAATCTCTGACAGGACTGAAGAGGCTGCTTGTATTTGGTTAGGCCAGGGGAGTTTCCAGCATGGTCTTCAGTTGAAACTCATTTCCAAAATCAGGGGAAAAAGGTAACAAAATAGATATCCTAGATAAATAGATTTAAGCAAAGCACAGATCTATATGTAACCAGGAGATCCTGGTTGCATCTGCTGTTACAGCCTCCAGTTATGCATTAACAGGAAGGTTGTGTGGCTGCATTTCCGACCACAAAAGTGCTGCTCCTTTCTGCATTATCATCAAGTACTTAATAATGCCAGCTGATAGGATTTAATAAACCCAGTGAAACCACAGGACTGGAAGAGAAAGTTGTAAAATTCAGGAACTGGTTTTGATGAACAAGCTTGTTGTTGGCCTTTCTCAAGGTGGAAATGTCAGCACTTCTTCTTTGGACATAGGTACTGAATTTTCTCTTGCTTGTTTTTGACTGAGAGTGCATTTAAAAGTGCTCAGTTTGAAGAAATGCACACTTCAGTGATAGGAATAAATTTTGAAATTTAGGATGGAAACCTATCAAGACAAAAATAAAAACTAAATAGACTGTATTCCTTATTCTGTTCTTGCACCACTGTAAATGTAGGAAAAATCTGACACTTGATTCTTCTGAGATATATTTACAGAGTTGAGTGTAGCTGACTTGCTGGTGATGGATAACAGCTTTCCCTTTGGAATCTCCAGTGCCATTCCGGTGCAATTATTGCTGACCAAAATAGTCTGAGAAGAGCCTCCTTAAACTTTCAGAAGAAGATTTCTCTGTCCCCATGCTAGAAACTATTCCCTGTACTGTTCTTGGCAATTTGGAATGGAGAAGTGGTACTGCAGGGAACAGCTCTTCTTTCTAGTAGGGTTTCCTCTTTACTGAAGGATATAAAAACAACAGAGGGGGAAAAATATAGAAAAATACCAACTGTGGCTTTTCCTTCTCATTGTTTGTGGTAGATTCAAACCTTAAAAGAATAAAAACACTTTTGGTTGCCTTATCTCAACATTTCATAAATAATGATCTGTAAAGTATTACTTGGGTTATCAAGATATGGAATATTTTTTTAGTGCTTTTAATTAAACATTAATTTAATTTTAAAATTAATTTTTGGTCTTTTAAGTCTAAGGAAACCTACACTCCTTTTTCTTTCTGTAAGTAGTGAACTGGATAGCTCAAGGATACATTGAAATAATTAATTTAAATAAACTTTACAATGGTAAGAGATAGCATTTTTAAAAATTAGGCACTTCTATTCCTTCCAGAATCTTAAAGCCATAGTTAAGGGTTTGTTTTTGAAATGGACTTTGAAGGATTGTAGCAATAATTTGCAGAACCCTAATGTGTCTCCTTGGGATGTGCTTTTGATTTATTTCTTGAGGAACCAGGTCACTAAAGACAAAACTGCCCATAAAATCTGGAATAATTGATATTGAAACTGCACATGTGCAGATTTCTCTCTAAATGAAAACAAGCTTGTTTTAAAAATAGAATCCCTGACTTTCCTTTTTATACAAGGGGAAGGATGAGGATATGTATATATAGATATACGAAATGCAGAAGAAACTCAGTGAATTCTGCAATTGCTAGCTGACCTCTTTAGGCTAGAGACTTGATTCAAGTTTTAGCTTAAAATTGTTGGCTGGGATATTTTCTTCCAAGTTTCAGCATAAATTCCAAAGTTTTTGAGCAGGTGTGTACCATGACAGGTTATGGTAATGTGCTAACTGAATTTAGGCTTGGACCCCTACCTGGGCTGCGTGCTGTGAGAAGAGAGACACTGATCCTGTGCACTGAGGACACCAGAGAAGTTTTCACAATTTCAGTGCTTGTGGTATCCATGTCTAAACAAAGCCTTTTCTAAGTCTAGACTGAGACTAGACTTTTTTTTCCTGGAACAGACTTAGTGCTGCTTTCCCTGTTTGCCAGAGGATTAGAGTGGAGGTAGTTGTTTTCTAAATAAACACACACAAATTACTGCTTATTTTCTTTTAACAAAAGTTCTTTCTAGTACAAATCTTTTACTGGAGAACTTCAGAGTTCCAGTGAGACCTGCTGAAATGTTGTGTGTGGAACAGTGTGAAGATGTTGTGTACATCACCCAGCATCTGTTACCTCAAGTAAGCATTGCTCAGGATCAGACTGGATATTTATGTGGCTCGTGATTGGTTTCAGGCCAGTTGCTGAAAGCAGTTTGGCTCAATCTCTCCTAGCCCTTGGCCCTTTGTGAGTGCTGAGGTGATTAACTTCACTTTTAGACTGCTGGCGGGACCGCACTTCCAGCTTTGACCCGGTAATCTTCTCAAATCCTGTCGCCAGACCCTCCTATTAGGGGATGAGGAAAGAAGGACCCTGGGTGTAAGAGGGCTGACCTGCTGGCTTGTTGAAAATCTTTGTAGGGTCAACCTGCTCTGCTGGTTTCTTTAACTTGTCTTTCCCCCATGAGTGACCTTTCCTAGCAAAATAATTTTTTACCGGAGTAGTTCTAAGTAGCCATCATGAACTGAGACTAGAAACAGTTTCTCATCCCAGAGGTGAACCTTAATTATTGAGTGAGTTCTTTATATGTCAAAATTAAAATGGTAACCCTGCAAGAACTGAAGCCTCCTGATTACACCAAAACGGAATCAGGGGTCCTTGGGTTCTACCGACAGCTACTGTTTTAAATCATATTGACACATTGCAAGTCATCCAAAAAGTGGTTTTGTACAGGCAAAGGTAGATAATTTAAAAGTGAAGTGATACATTTTAGTCTGCGCATATGATGTATCTTTCCTCACAGCCTTGTAACACCCCCAGCACAGGATAAGAGAGTAATCTTTGGCTTTGAACTATCTATTTAAAACCTTGTGGTTCAGTTGCCAGCTGCATAGTTATTCCTTGTTGCCCCATTGCCAGGAATTATATTCTGCCTTTGGAAAACATAGCATGGATTTTTTGATCCTAATTTTTTTTTTTGGTGTTAGATGTGAATATCCTTTTTGATGTCATTAGGTGCCCCTTATATTGCAGCTTGTAAGAAACTCACAGGTTCTGGGTCAACATCTGGACCAACATGACACTCAGTCACTCCTTGAGGTTCTCTTAAGTGTTGTTTATGATTCTGCCAGTGCTTGTTTACTGCAAATTCAGATGTCACTGAACTTGACAGTAAGAACTGTTTTCAAGGAGAGAAGAGGCAGTTTAGTTAAAGCCTTGTACTAGGTGTTGCTTTTGTTTAAGAAGTAGAATGTAAAATGGGATTCAGAGCTTCTGTATGATCTGCTAGAGAAGCTTCATGTGTTGTCTTCATGGGTTAAGCTTTCTTTTGTTTAATGTTCCATTTAGGCCTGGGAATAAACAATTGAGTTTGTTTCAGAGTAAAGAGGAAATCTGAGGACCTTATGAGTTTCATGAATATAGGGGAAAAAGTGACTTGCTGCTTTTGGCACCCTTGACTTTACCTTTTAGGGTGATGTGTGCTGGGACTCGAGTATCTATCCTCTCTCGTATTGCTTGGTTACATAAAAATTAATCTGCCTGGAGGTTAAATATGCAGGTCTGTCTGTTGCAAGAGATATTATGTTAGGCTTAAAGCATCCCTTGTGACTCCAGCCTTGGAGATACTCAAAACCCTACTGGGCACAGTCCTGAATAACCTGTTTTAGCTGACTCTGCTTTGAGCAGTGGCATCAACCTAGGCAGTCTCCAGAGGTCTTTTCCAACCTTAATTATTCTGTGGTTCTGTGACTCACAATTTCTTAGTTTGACCTACTCCTCAAGCAAGAGTTTTAAACAATATGGATTGGTGTACTTTCTTAATCAACAGCCAAAGCAAATTTCATAGCTAAGAAGAGAAAAGGAAACATGGATGCCTTTCCCCCAGAAATGTTCTGTCTTTTTCTGCAGACAAATACTGATCTGATGAAAGCTAATGGTGTGGCAGGCCTCCAGCTTAATCCTGTCTGGGTCACCTTAGTACTGACTGCAGTTTTTGAGTGTAGCCTAGTTGGGACAGACTAGTTTTTCTCTGCAGGCACATGGGCTGTTTTTCAATGAATGGGTTGTAACTATTTGTGTTCAGTGGAGAAAGCCAGGAGAGGAGTGTGCTGGAAGCTTCTCTGTGCTCCATTCTGTCTGTAGAAAAAGGCTGCTGAGAGAATGAGCCTCCCAGCCTGGTCATTCCATTCAGAGAGAGTGAAAGCTGCTCTTGTTCACTTCAGGTGGTCATTTGTGGACGTCACACCCACCACTTGCCAGGCTGACCCAAGGTAGGATTGAAATAGATGTGGGCACAGACTGTGTGTGATGTTCATTTGTAAGTGAAAGTCAGACTCACCTTTAGTAATGGATTGTGTTTGTTTGCAGGTGTTTTGCATCCACACCTGCCTTGCTGCAGGTTGCTTTGCAGTGTTGTCAGCTTCTCCCACACATTCCCTATGTGGCTTCAAATTCTTCCAGGGAAAGCAGCCTTTAATAGCAAGGTACCTGTTTTGTTGGCCATTTTCATTAGATGTTACCTTGCTCTGAATTTACTTACATAAGCTCATGTTGATGTGGCATGTGGTATAAGTAATAAATAGCTCTGTGCTGGAAGTGAACTGCCTTGTCCTCTGGAGTGCAGGAATGTGGGAGTCTAATGCTAGATCCGGACACACAGAGTCAGTAAATGCTGGGTTAGTCCACGGAGAGGGTGTTTGGGTACCACAGATGTTCTCTCCAGTGTGTCCTGTGAGTTACTGAGATACCAAAATGTTGAGTAACCTCAGGGTTACTCCTCACAGCCTACAGTGAGATGAGCTCTAGACCCTCCATGAAGTACCCTGGCAGGCTGTTTTCTCCAAAACCAGCAAGTGGGATGGGTGTAGGGGCACATGGAAGCACTGGCACAGGTAGCAGTCCAAGCTCCAGAAAGGAGCACGTCTTGTGTCCAGTGAACAATGCTGTATTGTGCTTGTCAAGGACAGAGTTTCACATTTCATTACAGCTGGATACTGTAAACTTGCTGCTTTGTTCTGTTTCTCTAAGATACCACTGCATCTCAAGCTAAGGCTGCTTATAAATGTGCCAGCAACCTTGGACTGAAGTCACAGACATGTCTAAATACTGATCTTTCTGTTAAATGTGAGACCCTGCTGATCTGCTTAATGGCTGTATTACTGTCAGATCTAAGGAGTTAGCCAGGGGACTAATGAAAGTGAAGTCACTGTTCCATAGCATATGTGGAAAAGGGAAAACCAAGCTCGTTCAAGATCAGATTAGGGCAATGCTGGATCAACCACACTGTCGGAGTATTTTAGATATTTCTAAAAGCAATTCAAAGACACAAAATAATTTTTCTTCTTTTGGGATAATGGACTCCTGGGCAACATATAATATATGCTTGGAGCACTTGGAACAGTACTTATCTCTTAAATTCTCTTATGTAATTTGGTGAAGTAATTATACCCGCATAGCTTGTAGTCATCTTACATTCCTTTATTAGCTGTGGGGATACAGATGATGCATAAATTGCCTGAAGTATTTCTTTGCATAACATAGCTTTGCTTTTGAGGGAAAACAACATTCAAATTTCATTTTCCAAAGTAAACAACACACAGGAGCGTGCCAGCAGCTTTTATTTAGCTGTTCTTCCAAAAGCAGAATTTTCTTGAAATTATGTGAACAGCCTTTCCAAACAACTCTGTTACCAACACTGTTTCTGGCAGCTCTGTGCACACAGGCAAAATCATACAAGTCTCGTGCCACCTTCAGCTTTCAAGGCTGTAATTCTTTGAAACAGAGGAAGAAGCAAAATTTCATCCATCCTGTCAAGGAAACGGAGTTTCAAGTGACAGGGTCACCTCCTTCACATTTCTTCCCACCCCACACAACACTTGTGAGAGGACAGAGGGTTATAGAAATGGCTACAGTATCAGCTGCTTTCACAGGAATTCAACTTCATGCAGCTAAAGGCCTTGAACCCGATAATTTTGCACAGCCTTCAGTGAACCTTCTATAAAGGTGTTTTTTTTGCATACGTGTTTGCAGTCATGGTTAGGAGAGTGTGATTCTGACTTGGCACATCAACCGTGCACATATAGTCATGTCTGCATCTATACAGGAATATCAAAGCACTGGACTAGTTTGGAGGCAAATCGTAGCATGTAACCACGTGTTTCTTTTCAGTCTCAGAAAACTGTATTCTCTTGATAAACTGAGTAATTGCCTTGGGCTTTTCTTGTTGGAGAGTGCTCTAGAACTCCATTTCCCTGGTTTCAAATAGTGAGTTGCAGGACAAAAGCCAACACGTTTTCCTGCCATACCTGGAGGAGTTCTACCCCGTTTTTTATATTGATACAAGTAGGTTGAGAAGTAGAGGAGACTGGAAGGGCTGATCACAAGTGCTGACCACAGCCTGTGGAAATCTTCCACATGAAGCTCCAGCAGTCTCCTGGCCCATGGCATTGATATTGCATCTCTTCTGTATCCAAATACCATATTTCTTTCATAAAAAAGACCAAATTGTGTTTAGAAGGGGATGAAGCTAGTTTGGGGGGGAAGGGTTCCTGTACCTGCTCTTAAAGGATCAGGGCTGAATTTCTCTGTCTATGAGACCAACTCTAACTTTTCATTGGTATTGTGTAGAAAGAACTAGAACTTACAGGATACACATGAAATTCAATTCAATAGTGTGAGACAATCTGATGGCCTTTTGCTTGGAAGTAACCAAGAAAGGAGAAGGAGTGATTCCTGTGATCAATGAGTGCATTAAAATGTATGCTGGTTGTGGATTGTAGAGGTGGAAGAGACAAAAGCAATCCCAGAATGGGCAGGAGAGGGGGATGTACTGTACACCCTATTGTGCCATCCTCTTCTGAGAACTCATCTGGTCAAATACACTGTACAGCTATAATTCTTCTTAAGATTACACAATCTTCCCACCTTTCAAACTCCTAAACCCCATACCCAACATTATGCAGTTTTTCCCTTGGGAAACCTCAGAAAAGAAAGCCTATCTTAGCCCAGGAGAGCTTGATTTGACCTTAGCATAATGAAGGTCAAGGGGAGATATGGAATTGTCTATAAATATGTGTGGGAAGGGAGGGAAAGCTAATGCATAGGTCAGCATCATCACAAGAACAGAGAGGTATAAACTTGGCCTGGAAATTAAAAGAAAGCTATTGATCATAAAAGCAACCGGCTCAGGAAGAAATGTCTGAGTTGATAACAGGGATGAGACATAAAGCATTAATAATCTCACTGGCTACATAGTGATAAGGGTAGGAAATTGCCCATTTCTATTAGCATTAGATCCTTCTGTCTGCATTTTTCTCTTCAAATGAGCATTTCCCTGTTATTCCCTATAGTTACAGAACATAATGCAGAAATTACTGCAAAAGGTGAGTGCCCAGCCACTGGTGTCAACCAGGGAAGGGAAATGAACTTTCCTTATGGCAATGCCCTTAATAATACACTTTAACTTTTGTTCAGCCAAGCAGTTGGGCCAGATGATCACTGTAGGGCTCTTCCAAATGGAATAGTCTGTTCTATCCTAAAAAATAAACAGGAGTGTTACAGAAATGAAAGGTTAAAAGCAAATGTTGCTTATTACTTGTGGTCACTCCCAAGTATTTCAAGAACCAAATACTGAAGAGTTTTCTGGTTTGCTCCAGGAAATAAGAAATTTTTCTCTACAGTTAGCCAGATCTTTCAAGTCCATGGGAAAAACACATGATAATTTCTGGAGTGTATGTATGGGAAATGACAGGGGAGTGGAGAGTAGACATGGATTTTACTGGTAGCTCCCAGTGTAATTAGAAACAAATTTACATTTCTCAGTCCTCAAACTGGAGAAAACTTAGCTTTCTTAATTGCAGCACTTGTTTCTGTAAGCATAAACTAACAGTAAATATATAAATATTAAAGTCTTTACTGCCAGAGAGAGGGTAGTTTTCAGGTGTTGAAGACCCCAGGTTGTTCTGTCCATTTAATGCTCTCCAGGAGCACTGTATGGATTTCCAAGAAAGCATCTATTGTCATGTTATGGTGCTGCCACCACTCTTGGTCATTCCCAGTTTACAGAGAGAGCTGTGCTCTGCTATCAGTCTATTCTGGCTGACTGAACCTGAAAGCAGAAGTTGAATGAAGTTGAAGAGAATACTTTATTTCAGTATTTTTCTTTTCCAGATTCAGCAGCAGCAGCCTGTTGGTATTGTCACTGAGAAAGTCACAAGTGACATGCAGTCTCTTGTGCTCCTTCTTGCTGCATTAAAAGCATTTCACCTTCCAGCTATCTGCCTCAGACCCTCAGATATCCTTGCAGAGGAATGGCCTTTATCCAAAGGAGGATGGAATTAAAAAGACTAGACAGAACAGTCCTTGAGGATGAAAGGCAAAGAGAGATGTGTCCTTGCTACTAGGAATAAATTTTGCTGATGGCATCCTTACAGTGAGGTTGGATTTTATCTCTGACTAATTCTTACCAAGTCTTTTCATGTCCCCAGCAGTGCAGCTGTACTTGAGGAGGGTGGTAATGTCTGCCTCTGGAAGTGATGCCTGCCATCTTCCTCCAGGAGCTGCTTGCCAAAGCCTCGGGGAGAGGAGAGTAAATCTCAGAACCTCCTCCACCTCTTTCCTCTGATTTCCTAAGAGATTTTCATTTGCTCCAGGCACTGAGCTTGGCATGGTCTTTGCTGAGAGAGGCATCCTGCGGGTTGCAGGGCTGCAGGGAGAGCGCTATCTGGGCAATTGAAACTGCTCAGTATTTACTGAGAGTCAAATGTCCAGCCAAATGGGGAAGGTGCTGCCTGGTTACTATTTATAACCTGTGTAACAATATGTGCAATTGGTATTATCTGATATGCGGAGCTGAACTGAAAGTTTGATGTTGAGGGTTTTGGTTTTGCTGCCTACAGTTTGGTTTATTTTCAAGATTCTGGTATGTTTTGCAGCATGAGAAAATGCAGACTCTTTCTTCTGGCTGTTTGTGAAGATTGAGCCAAAATGTTGAACTGGTTATTTGCTTACAATCCATTCCTGTCTCCTGGTAAAAGCTTTCCTTGTATCTATGAGGAAAATGAATTATGGGGAAGCATTAGACCCAGCACTTTGTGTAACAGAGACAAACTTTCATTAAGTTGCTAGATTTCATCAGTTGTCATTTGATGGTGTCACAGTTTGTTAGTTGATAAGGGTTGGATTTTCCTCTGCTTTTTAAAATTATTTTCCTTACTGAGGATTGTGGAGCATGCCAGAGTGCCAAGGATTATCTTGAAAAGAGCAAAGATTTTTATGTGAGTAAATTTATTGAGGGTTAATACTAAACTAAGTTTAACATGCTGTCAAGAACTCCAAGCATGGTAAGAGTATTTTGAGGAAAGGATGGGATAGAGACTTTTTATCCATCTGAAAACAAAGTCATGTCTACAGGAATGCAGCCTGGGAGAGGTTATAGAGGAGGTTTGTGGGATGTGTGGAACAGACCTCAACCAAGTGATCTAATTAATGAAATAAAAGTTATAGGATTAATGGGTGGGTGTGTTTTCTTCCTGTGACATATTTGGATTTAACATTGTGTCCATTGCATGTGTTCAATATCTCTCCTTTTATCTACAAGCCCTGTGCCTTTAGAGTCTAATAAATAAGTTTTACTGTAAAAATGAGGTGTAGCTCCATAGTGAATCTGGCCAGAAAGATAAGCCATGATGGAAAGTAGTCTCCTTCTGGTTCCTTTCAAATCCTGCTTGATGCCCTGTTCAGACTCTACTCAGTCAACAGTGCTCTTGCTGAGGTGTGTAATTCTCTGCCTCTGCAAAACAAAATGAAATAGCTTAATTGTATATTATGGTCTGATCTAGTGGCTGATGTGGGAGGACAGTACATGGCTGTGAAGCCTGTTCAGAAACAGCCTGATCTAACCTAGATGGAGTTTTGTTGTCGTTGCCATTTCTGATTTTAGGTGTGCAGACAGACTGCAGAGCACATATTGTCGTGCATAACTTGGAAGGAGAAAGGAAGGCTGGTGTAGTTTGAGTTTCAGGAGCAGGGTACACCCATGAGTGGTTATAAACACACAGTAGGGTTTTCTTGGGCAGCAGGGAAGCTTGAGGGTGTCAGCCTGCCCTGGGGGAATTTAGGTCTTACTGGCCATGCATGGGCTGGGGACAGGGGCAGATTGAGTATTAAATAGCTGGGATGAAGAGTGACTAATTACCACTGACCTCATCTGCAGGTGAGTCTTTGAGATGCTGTTCCTGGTTGGACTTCTCTTAAGGGAAAGGAGGTGGCAGTTCTGGAGGTCTGGCTTCAAGGGTTGATTTTTTAGGTTTTAGTGGTTTTTTTTTTTGATTCTGCATGTATCTTTTATATTGGGGGAATTATACAGGCTAAGGTTGCACCCATGGGTTATAGCATGATCCCAACCCTCCCTGAACTTGTCCTGGAATAAAGCTTGGGATTTGTTGTTAGTTTTTTTTTTCAAGTTCAGCAGTCTTTAAATGGTGGTTTGTGGGTTGGAGAAATCTTTACAGCTTTTTATTCAAATGTCTATTTACTTAGATTTCTTGGCTGCCAAAAGATTCTTGCAAGATGTGTATAAAGAAGATTCCAAAATGTTGAACTTCCTCTGCTTTCTGTAATCAGTCTTCTTCCACAGAAAATGGTTATATATCCAGTAAATAACCTGTAATCTGTTTGAACTCTCTGTGCCGGGGATTTGTGATGCCATACCCAGCTGACTGTGTAAAAATGGTGACATTAGGAATCTTGTAATCCTGTTTTCTAACTCCCTTGTCATCCACCGCTTCCTTTCAGGAAGTGCCTGCCTCTTTTCCACACCCATTACAGCTGAGAGTTGGAAGCAGCACAAATAAAACTTGCTTTCCCATGTTCATTTTTTACTGTCTGTAACTGGAATATTTGTTTTGTGAGAGTCTGGATTTACCAAACCACGGAGGGGTGAGTCCTGGAGTTGAAAGTCTAGGCATCTATCTGCTGTGATTAAAATAAATGCTGGCACAAGTGACCAGTCTTTGAGCTTTTTTCTGAAGTGCTAAATATTTCTCTTAATGACTGATACAAATGAAGGGGGCTTTGGTAGATTCAGCCTCATTTGGATCCTGTGACTCTAGGTGATAAGTAATCTTTGACCTATATGAGGGGGAATTACAGAATTAATTGCAATCAAATTACAGAATCAAATGTAAAAAGTTGGAAAAGACCTCTTGAGATCACTAAGTCTAACCTATGACCCAACACCACCGTGTCAGACCACAGCACTCAGTGCCACCTCCAGTCTTTCCTTAAACACCTCCAGGGACGGTGACTCCACCAGCTCCCTGGGGATGCTGTTCCAGTGCCTGACCCTTTCATTGAAGAAATTTCTCCTGATGACCAGGTCTGAAGCTCTCCTGGAATTGCTTCAGACTCTCTTGTCCTGTCACTTGTTCCCTGGGAGAAGAGGCTGACCCCCACGTGGCTACACTCTCCTTTCAGGTGGTTGTAGAGAGTGATAAGGTTACTCCTGAGCTTCCTCTTCTCCACTCCGGGCTAAACAACCCCAGCTCCATCAGGTGTTCCTCACAGGCCTTGTGCTTCAGACCCTTCACCAGCTTTGTCCCCTTCCCTGGCTAATTAGGTACTGAGGGAGAACTGAAGCACATTAAGTGGAGGCAAGTGCACGTAAGAGAAAGCAAGCACGTACTACAGAGGGTGCTAGACCTTTTCATTTTCAGATCTCTGAACCATTCTACGTGCTCAATAAAGATTGGGAACTTTTATCCTCTTGTCACTTGCAGATCCTATGGTTCTATCTGTCTCTTTGTCCCTGTTGATTATCTTTTCTCCTTTGTGATCACTTCTGTGATCATTGCAGGCTGTGTTTTGGTGCTAGGTTCTGGCAGATAGAAGCTTTCACTTATATTAATTTTTGCAAATGTGTTCATGTGAGTTTCATTAGAGAATTTATTTTATGAGCTTTTTTTTTTTTTTTCCCCAGAATACAAATACAGGCTCTTTGTTTTTTCCCTGTGTCATGGAATGGTTTAGGGTGATCAGTGCACTGGCAGAATCTGGAGACCTCAGAGGACTTGGCTCAGTGGGCTGCAGAGGTTGTTAAAGTGTGTTTGTATCCTCCAGTCGTTGTTCTGCCCAGAATTTCTAATTGGGGCAGAACAGTGTTCTTGTTCTCTAATGTTCACTAAAGCTTTTCTCCAAAAAACTGGTGTTTCTTGTGGCATACACAGCACATTGGCTTGGAAAAATGAATGGCTCCATGTCCTGTATGGTGTCAAAAGCTGATATATCTTGCTGTGCTAAGGCAACCAATTTCTTTTATTCCCATTTGAAGTCATAGGAGTAAAGTTTTGTGAAAGGATCATTCTGATAATTTTAGGAGTCTTTCTTTTGCTTTTTAAATAGATATTTCCTAGGGTTATTAAATAGTGTTTGCAGGACTCTTGGGAAATCCAGCTTGTAAAACTGGGTGGGAACTAACTTTAGGATGCATTTCTATGTTGAAATGTAACATCAGGAACAGCTTCAAAGCACTTCAGATAAGGGATTTCAACTGTGTTGCTCTGTTACATCGTGGTGTGAGAATGCCACCTATCCAGGTGTCCTACTTATTATTCCTTTACCATCCTCTGAGGGGACAGCTACCTCTTCCTTGGTATAATTTCCTTTTTTTTTTTCTTCCAAGGAAAAGCATTGATCTCTTCCTTGGTTTCTTTCTTTGGTAGTGTTCATTCAGTGTAGGGAGTGCTGTGATCAAAGAGTTGTGTATGACAGCAGCAGCAAAGTATATTTTTTGAATTCTCATAGATAAAAGGTTGTATTTTGTAGGTCAAATGCTTTCAGTAGTTGTGTTGTGGTATTGAAGAAATGGTTAGTAATAAGCAGCATACACATTTTTCCTTCTGTACGTTGATGTGAATTTGGGAACCAAAATATTTTCTGTAACTGCTTCTGTATTTGTACGTTTCCATGCTCTTGTGTATAATCAGCATTGCTTCTCAAGTCAGTACTGGGTTGAATTTTTCTTGACATGAGAATTCTACGAATCGTTTGTGTAAGTGCTAAGAACATGTTCTTGTATTTGCAGTCAAGTTTGTATTTGGTTTCTCTTTCTCCCACTTTTGGCCTAGCTTGAGAGGGAGGGTAGACAGGAAAGAGGTGGAGACCCAAAAGTCCCATGTGGTGGGCAGAAGTGACCAGACCAAGTTTAACAGGTGTATTAAAACACAGTTTTGTGACAGCTTAGTTGCTTGAGTCTCGAATATTATGAACGGGAACAGATCTAAATCCCATCTCAAAACACGCTGTGGACAGTGCTGACGTGCCCCTTTTCCATCTGGTGTAAAAGGGAAGCTGCAAACAATGGCAGCCACGCCTTTGTCCTCCTGCTTTCCCCTTCTTGCTCTGCATAATATGGAGCTAAAATAGTTGCCAGTTTTGGCTTTAGCTTTTCTTGTCAAAATTGTCCTCTTTTTGCCATCTGTTCCCTACTCTTACCACTGCCCTAAAGCTGTACTTTTTGGTACCTGTGATCACTTAGAAAGTCATGAACATATTGTAGAAAATCCATTTTTTTCAGTTTTAGCTCAAAGTAAAAGAAATTAAATCTTGGAAATTAAAACAGAGCTTTTTCATTTGTTGGAATAAAGATTTTTTTTGTGTGTGTGTGACTTCCTAAAGAAAGGAGGCTTATGGGATTGAGCCATTTGTTCATCTGCTTTTCAGTTCATCCTTAGTAACTTTTGAACAATTTCATCCAGATTCAACAAGGAATAAGAGCCTCAAAGGTAATTGGTTTCCTACAAGAAAACTGGAGGCTGGGTGGAGGAGAGAGACAAAAATAGGTGTCCCCACTGTCTGTAGCATAAGCTTAACTATAATCTGTGCTTAGGCTTTTGCTAGCCAAGTTCCAAGTGTGTCCTGGCTGCCTGGGTACCGCAGTAATTTCAGTTTCCAGAGCATTTTACTGAGTCTTGCCTAGGAACAAGCTACAGAAGGGGCCGTGGAAGGAAGGCAAGGGCATAGAGAATGTTGCTGGAGAGTGGTTTTATGATCATGGACCAGTTTGTTTTCAAATTCCATGTGGTATTACCTCTTCTTCTCGATGCCTGTCTTCTCAGAGGCTCGTCTGTCAAGGGTGCATCTGTCAAGGGTGTTTGCCTGGCTGTGAAATAAATGTAAGAAAGCATTTACATTGTGCTCAGAGAAACTCAGCATTCTGAAGTGCAGCTGGGCAGTTACTTTGGCAAATCTTTTATTCACTCCTGATTTAGGCTAGAGAGAACAAGTTGTGAATGTGGGTGGAATTAACTCAATAATTTCTGATGGCAAAAAAGAGATGGCCGAAAAATATATTCGTGTAGAATTTTTTTTCCCCTCAGGCTCAAGTTATTGCTTGAATGAACACTTTGAACAAAATGAGAATGGAAATGTAGAGGGGGCAGTAACTCCTATAATGGGAGTTGATTTGCCTGGAATATATAAGCCCTGCGTTTGCAACACTTGCTGCAGAGCTTCAATTTGTACAACCAAATTCATTATTTGTAGAATTTGCAAAATCTCCTCTTATCTCTTGGCTTTGGCAGAAGTAGGGCACTGGGCTTTCTTTCTCGTGTGTGCATTTGATAAAATATTCATATTCCTGCGTCTCTGGTGACTGTGGGAAGGAACCACCACCTGGAATTATTCACTGCCTGCATCTCTGTGTTTTCCATTGGTTTCTTTTGTCCTGGGTGAGTACTGGAGGTCCTGAGGGTACTTGGAGCCATGAGTCAGTGACAACCTCCTGCTATTATTGTAAATAGCAACGTGAACACTGTTCTTGCATGAGTTTTTCCACGGGCTTTGTCTTTCTCGCCCAACGCGGGAGCCAAGGAATTCACAGAGCATCTGAGTCAGCAATCAGCTGCCTCGAGACAAAACATGCAGGATACTGCAGCCCTGCAGAACAGCCAGCAAGGCACACAAATACCCTGGAAACCTGGCAAATAATTCTTGCCTGCCCTTGCTTTCCTCCTGTAATTTCCATGTTCTCTGACGTGTTGCTCGTGGATTCCAAGGGGTGTTTACATCAGGAATGCAGAGTTCTAGGGAGTGACCTAACGTGGTGACTTAAGCCTCGGTGTTTCACCTGTGGGCATAACTGATTTCCCAGCGTGTGTGAAATGGGATTTGGGCACAGCTGCCATGCTAAGGTACCCCTTGGAATGTGCTGGCTCAAATGACCTGCTTTCTGCAGCTTTGGCTGCTGGCTTGGCAAACCTCAGACACACAGCAGTAAGTTCCTAGAGTGAAAGGAGGTTGGGTTTTAACTTTGGGGTTTGAGCAGTGCTAAACCAATGCTGCTTCACTTCCTTGGTGAAAAGCTATGGGAGAAGCAAGAGTAAGAAATGTTCCCTATGCTGTCTTTACATCTGGCTGTATCAGTAGTGGAATGTGGACTAACAGACCAAAATTTAGGTCTTAATTTAGGTCATGTAACTCGTGTTGCTATTTCTGCAGAAGTCTCAGTCATCAGCACTGGTGTAAAGTGAGTGTTTGGGTGGTAGAGTGGGGGTGCAAGAAGTGGGGGGAACATAATTCAGCTTGGAATGTTGTGCTGATTAATGAGGCATATGACTTTAGACTGTAGGTATTTTATTGTGTTTGTATGACACAGAGACACTGAAATGACTCCTTCAGCGTTAGAGGTGTTTTGTGGGAGCGCCTTATAACATTCTGAGGAGAGACAGGCCTTCAGTACCTGGTGGGGCCAGAAGAGAGGTGGAGAGGGACTTTTTACAAGGACATGAATGATAGGACAAGGGGGAATGGCTTCAAGCTGGTATAGGGCAGGTTTATGTTGGATAGTGGGAAGAATCTCTTCACTAAGAGGGTGCTGAGACACTGGTACAGGTTGCTCAGAGAAGCTGAGAAGAGAAGCCCCATCCCTGGAAGTGCTCAAGACCAGATTAGATGGGGCTTTGAGCAACCTGATCTAGTGGGAAGTGTCCCTGCCCATGGCAGGGGTGTTGGAACTATGTGACTTTACAGGTTCCTTCCAAACCAAACCATTTTAGGGTTCTGTGGCTTAGGCCTCTAGTGCAGTGGTTTCCCTGAAGTACAAGCCCTGGAGCATGTTTCCAGCTTCACAACAGTGCAGTTAAGATGGAAAATAAGGAAAACACTTCAAATTTGCTTAGTGAGCAGTACTGCTATGGACATGGGCATCACTATCAGCCAGTTAGAAAAACTGCTTCATGGGTACTGAATCCTCTAAGGCAGTTGTCCTAATAAAGTTAGAATTGCATTCTGCACTATAACCCATTGTTATACTTTGACTTCTGTAGGAACTTTTATTTTTAGAGACTACCAATTTGTGGCTTATGTAAAAGTTTCCAGGTCTCCTTTGCCATTTCTAAACATAAACAATAAATACCATGTTTGGCTGAAAAGCAGGAGTGCCGAAATAAACTACTGGAGAGCTGTCATAGGGGAGGGGAAGAGACATGAGCTGTAATGTTTGACTTGGCTTCCTGTCTGCTGGAAGCAGGAAAAGAGCTGGTGAGAATCTAAAAAGTTTTATCCAAGTGCACATATTTCCCTTTTTACTTTAATACCCTTTGCACAAAAAACAAAGGGCAAAAAGCACCACAGAAGCGCTTTCACTTCCCCAGTTGGTGCATGTGTTCTTTCTCAGCAAGCAGGGTAAGCTAGTGTATGTACTCTAGTACTATGTATAAAAGAAGGAAAAAGGTTTATTATATATAAAAGAGAGAGAGAGGAAGAGAAGATATCTATTCTTCAAACAAAATCTCTAATTGTGATCCAAAGAATTGATTCTGTAGGTCTCCAGCCTGCTTCTGAGGGATCCCAGAAAGGAGCAGCACAGCTCATGACAGCAGATCTGACCCAACAGATTAAAGTAGACCCCAGCTACCACCTAAAATTTTGTATGGACCTGCATATCAAAAGCAGTTGAAAACCACAGAATAGATGAATTAGTATGGGAATCTTAGAAAGCTCATGGAGCAGCCACATTTAACTCTTATGCTGCTCATTTACTGACAGAAATACGTGTACAGGCTTTAGGTAAGGGATATATCTATACTGCTTGATGCAACACAGACAGGCTTCCTTTTTTTCAGTTGACATATTTTCCTAAGAAATGGATTGCTATTAGCAGGTTTAACTTATTTTTAAGATCACAGTAACCATCACTGTGCAAAAGCCAGTCTTGGCAAGGACTCCAAGGACTCTGTATCAGCTTGTGCTATGCCATCCTCTCTCATCTCTATTTATCATGACCAAAGACACATGTCTTTTTAGAATGAAGGCACCAAAGCTTATTCTACTGATGGAGAGCCAACTCTTGAAGTGCTCTGTGGCAGTAGTATTTTTAAGAGCAGCCCACAACCATTGCTGTGCTGTTACACAGTAACTGGGACATAGTAGGTCTGCCTGTTCTGTTTTTACAACCTCTTGCCCTCTTCCAGACATCATGTAACATCTGCCTGTTTACTTGTAACTTCTCTGCTCTTCATGCAGAATGAGTTTTGATAAAACTTTTGAGGCACTGGCTCAGGTTAAAGTATTTTGTGATTCTGCAGAGATGTGCTGTTGTCTGCAGTGAGGCTCAGTGTAGAAATCCATGGGATAACAATCAGCTGGGGACTGATTTGGAATCTGGGCTCAATTCAGCAGGCTTAGACAAAATGTTGAAAAAGAAAGAGCAAGTTTAGTGACACTTTCTTCTTTTTATTTTATAGGTTAATAATGCTTGTGAGCCAGAGGTGAAAGTGGCTCAGCAGAACAACATCAGGAAATCTGGCAGACTGGAAGAGTACAGCTGCCCCCCTGGGCAGCTGCCACGTGTGAAGCATGGAGGAAAGTAAAAATGACAAGGTGAACCAGGCTCATGTTCTCTTCGACAGATTTGTCCAGGCTTCCACCTGCAAGGGGACTCTCAAGGCTTTCCAGGAGCTCTGTGACTACCTAGAACTAAAGCCCAAGGACTATCGTTCCTTCTATCACAAACTCAAGTCCAAGCTCAATTACTGGAAAGCCAAAGCCTTGTGGGCCAAATTGGATAAAAGAGGCAGCCACAAGGACTACAAGAAGGGGAAAGCATGCGCCAACACGAAGGTAAGAAGTTCAGTCCCCATGGTCCAGGCTGCTATTACCCAATCCCTCTGGGATACCCAGTAAAAAGGGATGGATGTAGAAAGATATTGCCTGGTGTCACTGTAAGCCCAGGGAAGTTTCAGGAATGTTCTGACAATTTTAACCTTTGATCAGCAATGAGAAATTCCTTTTGTCACCACCAGGTGTGACTGCCCACCTGAATGTTTGTATTTTATTCAGGAGAAGCAGCCAGCATGTTCTTACATTGTTTTTGTGGCATTGGTCCTATAGATAGATGGCTTGGAAAATTTTAATTGGTAAACCTTTAATCTTGGTTAACTTCTTTTTTGCATTTTGACAGTAACAGGAATGTGTGCTGTTGGAGTCTAGGATACAAAATATGCATGTTTGGAAATATCCAGTTTTAATTTGAAAATTCTCATGACTCTCTCAAGAAAACCAATTTGGCAAAGCAGACTTTTTCCTATTATTTAGAAAGTGATCATTTCTATTCCAGGTTCAAAGAAAAAAAATATACTGTGGAAACTCATACCAATTCTTTCTAAAAGGTTGGTATGTGTGGTATTTACTGCAGGAATTCCTGCTTTTACACACACACACACACAGAGCATTTTACCTTTTTTTTTAACCTGAATTATTGTGAGCTGGCATTTATGTGCTGTACCCCTTGGACAGTACAGTTTGAAAGCAGTTCTTTATATCATTTACTGAAATGTGAATAGAATTAAGTTGGTTTTGTAAATAACCAAGCACTCTTATTTTTTAAAAAAGGTAAATAGTGCAGAATGGGATAAAATTAGAACAGGTTTCTATCCTCCTTCATTGAGGACAATAGGTGCTGCTCTTTCTCTTGAATAGTCACCTTTTGAGAGAAGGAAATACTTTAATTGGAAGAATCAATGGGTAATTCCTCAGTATAGAATTGAGGCAGAAATATATTTTGTTCAGAGAATGTCATTTCAGATCTGTAACCTTAGATTTTCCCCCAACTGGTTATTAGAAGGCTATGCTAATTTCTTAATTGTTTATCTTGTTTCACTTTCCAGTGCCTATTTTCATATGGATGAAGGCATTTATAATGAATTACTACTTACTCTTGGTAAACTCTGAAAATCAAACAATTGGCCATTGTTGGTAGTCACAGTGGGCAGTAGCTTCAGCACCCCAAGAATCCAACCACTGTTAAAAATTTACATTTTTCAGGCAACATAAGAAAGGAAGGATCTACCTGAAGATAATGTAGTGGGTTTTGTGTATGCTTAGGAACAGGCCTTCCAAGCTCTATGAGCATCATGGAGAAAAATTCTAAATTTTCTGCAAAATTGATTGCTCTGTGCATTCATTAGATTCAGGAATTGTTCTTACTTTGAATGAAACATAATGGCTTGACCTGAATGAGGGTGTTTAAGTCTTTGAAATGAAGATAAGTGGTTTATGTTTTTATGACAAAGAGATGGAGGGAGCAAGATGTAGTGGTTTTTAACTTATTTGAATAATAGACAATAAGAGTGATTTTTGCATCTAGGCTCTGACTGTATTTGTTAACACTGTGGAAAAAGTTGGTTCAATAATAGAGATGAAACATTAAAGAAGGGATTTAATGGGCAGATAAGTGGATAGTGCTTGATTGGGAGAGCATACAAAAAACCAGATGTGAGTGGAGAGTGACATCCAGCTATGAAAGGCATCCAGAAAATCAAGTGTGACATTTATCTCAAAGGGAGGTGGTGAGCTGAGTTCAGAAGGACATTAGAGCTCCCTTTGGTTGTATTGGGCTTGAATTAACAACTAGGCAGCCACAAGGAAATGTCAGAAAGGTAGAGATTTTTATCTTGGCCAAAAAGTAGCCAGGTGTTGAGTTGGACAAGTTTTGTGAATTGACAGCTCTGCCAAAGCTGATTTGAAGCAGTGTCTCTGAATGAGGTGATGCAAAGACAGTTTATTGAGGAAGATCACACATGAGATCATGGGTGAAGCCTCCAGGAAGTTGGCAGTGAGAGGAATGAGACCCAGAGGAGTACTGAAGCTCAGAAGTCATCAGAAAAGGGTGTGCTTTGTAGCCAAGTGTCTTTAAAACCTCTCTTCAAGCACAGTTATAAAGTGAATAAAAGAGTAAAGCATCCTGGGAGTGATGTTTGACTGAAGAGGTTGCTAGGGATTTTGTATCATCTAAAAGCTTAACCTATTTCATGCACCAAAGCCAGGTTAAAGAGAGTGAGAATGGAATTGGAGAACTGGGATCAAGAGAGTGATTGTAGAAGTAGCATGTGGTGGTGAGATAAGCAGAGAGACTCATGAGGTTGTGTGGGACTGTCCCTCATTGAATGATGAGGAAATGATTGATGATGAGATGGAATTGAATGGTGAGAGAAACCTCAGAACTTGCTGGTGTTGGTGTGAAGGACCACAGTGGTGGGAGTGAGCAATGACTGCAGTGGACATATTTTTTAAACTGAATTTCACTATGTATTCCACATATCTTTTCATCTATGTTTTTATTAATTTCTTGTTTCCTATCCAAATAGTATCTGCCATTAAATGTTTAAATGCAGTTCCTAAGAGATAATCCTAACTGTTCAAAGCAGAGGCCTTTTGAGAACTGAGTCGTGTCTGATTTTTCCTAACTCACTTAGCTTTATATTCCTAATGTTTAATGTAATTTGCAAACTGCTTATTAAAAGGTACAGAAATTTAAGTGGGCATGTGGAGATGATAGAAGTTAAAATAAAGATTAGGGTTTTATCCATGTCAGAACAGAAGTCAGTCATTTCATTAGGAAGCCTGGCTTCTGTACACTTGAACATAAACCAGTTCTGAAGTTTTCATACTTCGTAGGATAGCTCTTAATTGCCCATTTAAAAATTGTTCAAGGATGAGGTGCTGTGCCTGGAGTTGGGCAGTTTGTGCACATGGCCAGCATCCAGGCTAACCAGAATTCAGATAAACAGAGTTCACAAAAGTGTCTTGGACTCGATGGGTTGTTCAAATGTAAATAGTTACAAATGGTGCTCTCTCTTCATTGGTTATACAGAGAATACAGCATTTCAGTTTGCATTTGATGTTCCATTACCATGGCGTTGTTACTGGAAACTTAATTTAATCTGTCTGAAAGATCTTGAGCAAGAAGTGTTTTTGAGGGGTGAGACAGCTTCAGTGCAGGGAGTTGCAGCAATTGCTTGGAGTCACTGAAGGGAAAGGGAACAAGGAATAACAGTAGCTGCCTTTATTTGGCTCTACTTGGCATGTCACGGGGTCACTGCTGACTGAGAGTATCAGAAGGTGGGTTTTTATGGGATATCTGAAACTGGAAAAGAATATTTTCTATTTTTAATTGCGCTTAGAATTGATGTTTTATAACAACATAATTTAATGGTTTTTCTGATGGTATTAAAAAAAGGCAGCTTTGACCATAAATTACATACCAGAGTATTTTATATCCAGCACATCTAGAATCTTAAACATAACCTAAATGCTTTTAACCACATCCCTACGAGGGAGGAAGGATATAGAGAGAGAGAAAAAACCTTTTAAGTTCCTGTGACAAAATTGCAGGCAACTAGTTTATAATTTCATGAAACCTGAGTTTGAATAGTCTGATTTTAGTACAATTCCTTGGCTGTTGTGTACTCCATCATAAATATTTTATATGTGGAAATTTGTCAAAGTATGAAGGTCACCCAATTCAGTGTGCTCTTGTTTCTTATTGAAATCCAGGCTCTTTGAAGATTGCAGTTGTCAGCCAAGCAAAATTCTTACCTGGATAAGTATGTTATGCTGAGCTAATTTTCTGAAAAGTTTAAAAAAAGAAAGGCAAGGTGGTGTTTGGGAGTTACACTTACCTACAAAGAAGGCAATATTAAATTGGTATGATATAGTAGATCCTAATACTGTATCCTAATAAGGATATAGTATATATAATAAAATATATTATTATACTATAAATATTATAAATAATTACAATATTATAGATGATAATATATATGATAATGTTATTATAAATTATTATTATAAAATAATAATCCTAACTATGATTCATTATATCAGATTACAAAATGGACACCTGTTCAATATACAGTTTTATTTAGGTATTTATTAGCTCAGAGGTTGGGTGTGCCTTCTGTCCCAGATGCTTTCAGGTTCCTGAAGCCACTAAAAAAGCAGTGGTGTTATTATTCCCTTCCCTGTTGTCTAGACTTTGATCTCTGCCCTCAGATTTGTGTCATTTCTTATCTCATTCAGTAGTCTTACGTGGAATTTGCATGTCAATAGCTGTGTCATCGCTGCTGTAACTTGTACTGGTTTTCCATCGTTCAGGCTTTACATTTGCAGCTCCGTGGTGCTTGCAGAGTTTATGCCCCAGAATAAGTGGTGAGAATGTGGCAGCATTCTAAAATTGTCCAATGGGGATGACCACTGAACATGAAGTTTTGCTTTTTGGGATTGGTTGTCTATCACAACACTGGCTGATAGTTAAATTTTGACATATTTAAGAATTTCTCAAAGAGGTTTTCTTGTGCAGCCATAAGGATCTGGGAAAGAATCAAGGGCAGCAGCAGCCACCTCTGTAACAAGGTCTTTATTCCCTGTCTCTGGTTTACTCAGTAGAAATCAAAGTACAGTAATGATATGACAAAATGGACTGTGTACTGTGTTTATGTGACTGCACATACCAACACTTTCTCTGTGGACCTCAGTTTCTGTGGTTAAGAAGTGGCTCTTAACTATCTTGGCTTTTTAATCTAAAAGTATTTTGCTGCATCATTCTGTTCTCAGAAGGTACTTCACCACTAGACACGCACATATTTTACATTCTCAAGTTGTTTATTAGCATCTGATGGTGTTTGTGACTAGAGTGGAAAAAAGATAAGAGAAGGTGAAAGGCCTTCCCTACGACAAAGGTTGAGTTGGAGAAAAGATTTCTCTGGTCACACAAAGTTCATCTTTACGTGATGTTTACTTCCCCAAAGCCTCCTTTGCTGCAGTAGTAGAAGCACCAAAGCACCAACAAAGGCATAAATTAGAGTGCTCTGACTTGGCTACTCTGTTATTCTGTTATTCTAAATGATGGTGTTTATAAAAACATGAGTGTCTTATGTTTATCTGCTGTAGCTGTCGCAATGCTACTGAAGATATTCTTAAGAAAGGCCAGCTCAGGGTTTGGGAGATGAGATGAAAGCTCATCATTGGTTTTATTTTTGTTTTTTGGGGGTTGTTTTGTTTTTTGTTTGTTTTTTTGTTGTTTGTTTATTTGTTTAATAAAAAAAAAATGGAATGTGGGAGAGAGAAGCCTTCAGAAATTTTGCTGTTCTCCAGGTAGTTACATAGCTTAGAAAGTATGACTTGGCAGCTCTTCTTAGAGCAATGGCTGCAAGCACACAGTTTTGCTTGCCTGCTTCCTGAGTCTTTTCACTTCTCTGCAATATACTTCATTTTCAGGCTGTGGTTATTGCTTTAACCATATGAATGGCAGAACTGGGCAGGTAGAAATAGAAAGACTGATCTGAAATTTCAGCTTATGTTTCAGACAAAGAATACATTTAAGAGCCGTGGGATGCTCGAAAGCTGCTGCAGAAATATCCATTTCCTCCTAGGACTGTCCAGTTACTCTGTGCTGGTTGTTTTTCAGTGTCTGATAATTGGGGCTGGACCCTGTGGCCTTCGTACAGCCATCGACCTGTCGTTCCTGGGAGCCAAGGTGGTGGTGATAGAGAAGAGGGATGCCTTCTCCCGCAATAACGTGCTGCATTTGTGGCCCTTCACCATCCACGACCTGAGGGGCCTCGGCGCCAAAAAGTTCTACGGCAAATTCTGTGCAGGATCCATAGACCACATCAGTAAGTACAGCCAGGGCTGGACACAGCAGCACTGCTTCTTCCTGGGGGGAACGAGGGGAAGGGTGTGGGGTAATGAAAATTCAGCCTGCACCAGACCCTGCTCTCGAGTTATAATGGTACAGCTTTGCATCATGCATTCTGGGCTAGTCATGAGATTAAAACATGCAGTGTTTATCTGTCATCTCTTAGACATTCCTTAGGCACAGCTTCTTCCTACACTGAAAAATACACTTAAAGCTCAAAGTTTTTTTCTTTTTCTTTTCTTTTCTTCCTATTTTTTGCTGATACATTCCTGCAGCTGCCACATTATTCTGTTTCTCTTGAGCAACTTGTAAAGAAAAATTAGTGCATGCTTTTGAACATTCTTGTGAATTTCAGTCTGGAGAAAGGAGGAACAGTTTTGGCTTTGTTAATTTTTAGAAGAGAGATGAAGATATGTTTTGATTAAATAGATGGTTATGTGTTAAAATTGAGAAATAATCTTGATGATTTTTAAGTTCTGTTAAATCAGTCTTCTTTGAAAGCTGAATGCTTTGGTGGAGCAGGAATTATTTTTCTTTTCTTTTTTTGTCCCCAAAATTGACTGTACATGGCACAGACAGGTGTTGCCCACCAGTCTGTATCTTGTCTTTTTTTTTTTTTTTTATTTGGCAACAAATGGTAAAGCTGGAATATCTTCATAACTTCACTCTTGCAGATTGCTTTTTCCTTCTAATTTCTTTTCATTTTTATTCTTCCATCTTTTTATGCATTTTGTCTTTTTTTTGTGTATCAGCCCAGCTAAAATACAGTGTTTAAGTGAAGGATTTTTTTCATTGCAGTATCTGAAATATGGCAGTAAGGTATTTTCCTTCAAATTAATTGAATTTTGCACATTAATTTTCATTCCCATTGCCAAAGTTACCTGAAAAAGAAGAAAGTAGCAGCTGGCCTTTAAGTCAGGGTATCAGTAATGTCCACATGGGCACTTGTGCTCTTCTCTTTTTCTTCTATTTCTTTATCATCTGCCTTTTTTTTTGCAGGTATCCGTCAGCTCCAGCTCATCCTTTTGAAGGTTGCCTTGATCTTGGGAATAGAGATCCATGTCAATGTGGAATTTCGGGGGCTCGTTTACCCTCCTGAGGACCAGGAGAATGAAAGCAAGTAGCACTGAAATGGGCAGTAGAGAAGGGGGAAGTTGTGGTTGGATACACAGGCTCCTAAACCTTAACTCTGCTTATGACATTAAGTCCTTTCCTTGTGCTTCATTAATAAGAATAGTTATTAATCCATTTTTGCTTGGATTTTTAGTAGGATTTGTTTTTCTAGTGACAAATCCAAATTAGTTGAAATTTTTTTGAGTTTGTATGAAGCAAAGTCACCAGAAGGACTACACAGAAATAGACCAAGACATGGCAAATTGTAATTGCTTCTAAAATACTTAAGCCTATTACACAACATTCTGATAACATTTTGAAACAACTCCTTTCTTTGCATTCACTGAGGATATTCATATTGGTGAATGATCCTTGTTATGCTTTTAGTATCACTGAAACCTGTTCTCTGATCACCACAGGAGATGCAGCTTACTTATTTTTTTGCCTTTTATTAATTCTATAGATAGTAGAGAAGTTTGTAGTTGCTCCTAAAGGGATTAGAGGAATTTTAGCAGAGCTGTGTCTCCCTCTGATATTGACATGGAATTGCTGCACAGTTCAGGAATAGCCCTGTCATCAGTGCAGCTGTCCTGCAGGGTTTCTTGGCTGATCATGTGTTGAAGGATTTATTGATAGTAAGAACTGCTTTTATCTATTTTTTTCTATGATTATTGCCATTTATAATGTCATTAACTTGGAGTTTATCTACAGGAATAGGTTGGCGTGCATTGGTCCACCCCAAAACCCATCCAGTGTCTGAGTATGAGTTTGAAGTAATCATTGGAGGGGATGGCAGGAGAAACACCTTAGAAGGTAATGGAGTGTCCATAATTCACCTCCAAACAGAGATTTATTCTTAAATTTGTTAGAATAAAAGTGGCTTTTAATAGGCCAATCTGCATCTGAAAAAACCACTTGGCAAGTGATAGGGAGATTAAAAGTCCATGTAAAAATCCATTTGTAGCAAAGACGTGGGTGGTCTTTGTTTTCTTCCTCTAAACCAACAAAGACATGAGGGGTTTTGATCTGGATAGTTTTTCCTACATTTTTTCTTTAGTTGAGTAGTGTTGTCACTCCTACCTTTGGGTGTAGGATCTGAGGTGTTGAATGTTGTTCTGTGTAGCAGAGAAACCCATGTTAATATTTTTTTAATGGAAATTGCAGCTTTGGAAAGAGAGATGAGAGAGGGGGTGGTGAGGAGCTTTTTCCCTAAACAACACTTATTTTCTGATGAAGCAATTGTTCTTTCCTCTCTGGAGGAGTTTGTAACTTATCAATTCCCTTCTCCCTCTTTGTGAGTGCACTTGTCTGTGGCATACTGAGCCTTCTCTGAAGGTGTGTCTGGTTTTCAGCCTTGCAACTTTATCCTTCCTGTAGGGTTTCGCCGGAAAGAATTCCGCGGTAAACTTGCAATTGCTATCACAGCAAACTTCATCAATCGCAACACCACAGCTGAAGCCAAAGTAGAAGAGATCAGCGGTGTGGCCTTCATCTTCAACCAGAAGTTCTTCCAGGATCTCCGAGACGCCACAGGTTTGCTGGCTCTTGATGAATTTCCAGTGAAAACTATTTGTATTTATTGTTACAGCTTTGCAGCTCAGATTTGTGTGTTTAATCGAGAAGCAAGCATCTCGTGCAAGGCAGTCAGTCATTGCTGTCTCTGGCTTCCCTATTTTTGCAGCTGCTCTGCTGTACAAAGCAGATGTGTGTCATTTTGGTTCAGTAGGTGAGAACTTAGGGTTTTCAGGAAATCAGAGCTCTAAATGGGAAGAGGTCATGAATCCAGAGTTCTCTTTGCGCTCCACATCTGAATTGTAAACCTTAGAGTGATGATAAATGGATTTTTTAAAAGAGGTAGCTTTATGCACGTGAAATGTGCTGTCTGTGGTTTTATTGAGAATTCAGTTTTAAAGTCACCCAGAGCATGGGAGAAAGTTGTCATTCTCTCTGATTTTCTCTAAACATGCAGTTTCAATTTACTTTCTTCTGCTAGGACTTTGGTTACACGTAACTCCTAACTTGTTCCTTCACTACCACATCTTTTGTTCTGTCACAAGGCATTGACTTGGAGAACATTGTCTACTACAAAGATGATACACACTACTTTGTCATGACTGCCAAAAAGCAGAGCTTGCTGGATAAAGGAGTGATACGGCATGTGAGTATTAACTTCTCCTGTATTCTCTGTAAGCTAAAATTGTGGTGACAATTTACTTTTGGGAAGGTGAAAGTAGGAAAATGTGCTTTTCCTCCATCACATAATGTTTTTTATACAGTTGTTATTTTAGAACATGAATGTAGTTGTGTTCTAAAAAGCAGTTAATGCCCTTCTGAAGTATTTTAAACCATCAGACGAGGTGAAAACCCGTACTTTTCAAATTTGTCTCCCTTTATAGATTTGAGAGTTTTGTTCATGCCAAGATAAAATATGCTGAAAGAATATTTGATAGCTTAGTTGAGCTTCCCTCATTTTATGGGAATGAAAAATGCTCAAAAGTTTCTTTGCTCTTTCACAGTCAGAAATGCAAGCAGGGCTGTTAACTGTTTGCAATAAAAGATTTATAGATTTTCTCCTGGAAGCATTAACACAAATAGGAATGAAAGAAATCAGCAGGCAAATTTGTATGAGTGAATTTGTCAGAATTTTAATGCCAACTACCATATATACCAATCTTAAAATCAACTTGTGGGTTTGACCACGGCGCTTTTACTTTGCCGGTTTTGGCAGGACCACGCCGACACAGAGGTATTGCTCTCCCGGGAGAACGTGGACCAGGAGGCTTTACTGAACTATGCCAGGGAAGCAGCAGATTTCTCCACTAACCAGCAGCTGCCATCTCTGGATTTTGCCATCAACCACTATGGGCAGCCCGACGTGGCCATGTTTGACTTCACGTGCATGTACGCGTCCGAGAACGCCGCCCTGGTGCGCGAGCAGAACGGCCACCAGCTCCTCGTGGCGCTGGTCGGGGACAGCCTCCTCGAGGTTTGTGTTCAGCTGGAGGGTGTGAGCTCTGAATGAGCCACAAACCTTTGCACCATCACTGAAATGTGTGCTGCCTGACATAGGGAAAGCTGCTGTTTGTTGTGGAATAAAGGGGGAGGTTTGAAGGAAGGGTGGGAGTGTTGGGAAAAGAGAATTTTTAGCATGGTAATGATGTCGCTTAGGAAAATGTGTGCAGAGCTTTTTCTGAAGTTCTGGCTGTTCCATCTGCTTCTTGTTGGGACGAGTTGATTCTCTACAGAACCTACTGTAGGCCTGCTAATAATTAGCATTTTGTAGTTGGTTAAAAAGTACTGTCTCGAAGAGAAGCTGTTAAGGCACTCCAGGCTATGAATTACTGTTAGAAATAGAGGGACATTGATTTTGGGAGAGCTCATGAGCTGTTCACCATACATCTGGTTTCCTCTAACCCAGTGGGGAGTGGAGCTTGAAGCTAATTACTGAATTATAATTTCCCAGCAGATTACTGCCTGAATATGTACTTGATACTTCTTTAAAAATTTTCCCTAAGTGATGCTTTTCCTTTCTCTGCTTTTCTTTTTCTTTTTTTTTTCTTTCTTTTCTTTTTTTTTTGTAACCTATAATATCAGCCGTTTTGGCCAATGGGAACTGGAATAGCCAGGGGATTTTTGGCTGCCATGGACTCTGCTTGGATGGTACGAAGTTGGTCGCTTGGAGCTAGTCCTTTGGAAGTTCTTGCAGAGAGGTAATGGAGAAAGTGAATACGTTTACAGTTCTAATCCAATCCTCCAACATCTCATCATTCATTCCAGTTTCTTTTAGTACAAATGTGTAGACAGAATGGGAGATACAGACTCTCACTGTTTTTAGAGAATGGTTGAGGGTATAATTCAGTTAAAGAAAAAAAATTCAAAGGAGTCAATAAACTGAGGTATGTGGAGGAGTAAGAAATGTTGCTGTTCCTGGTCCTAGTTTTAAAGGATTAGATGAACTTTTTTTTTAAAAGTGCATTTTGACATTGCAGGGACAAAGTGAGCCTGACTGTCACCAGCCCTTCAATGGCAAACCAGGTGAAGATGTAGGTGCCATTAAAGTACCAGATACAAAAGTTCTTGCCATCTCCTATTATTTTGTGGATACCTTATTATTTCCTTTTAAGGAAGCTGTGACCTGCTATTTTTCATGTTGTCCTTGGTCACTTTGTTTCATGTAAGCCAAGCAGCATCTCATCTCTTTTGAAGTATTGAGTTGTTGATGTGTTTCAATCAGCTTTGGGTGAGTGTTGTTTTGGTGACTCAAAGTGCTCTCTTGGAGATCAGAACTGGCTTAATTAAAGAATGGAGTAAGTTAAAGCAACAGTTTGTAGGTCCTATTTTAAACTTCAGCAACTGCAGCTTCTGACTGTCAGGAACCATAGCATGTCTAAAACTGCACAATGGCACAATTCATACTTAAAATTCCATTTGTTTGAATTTAAAAAAACAGTGAGGAAAATAATGTTGCTGTTGAGGCCAGCCTTCATCACCTTTCCATTAGCCACTTCAGACAGCAGTAAGATCTTCCCTGGGCTTTCTCTTCAATGTACTGAACAAACTCAGCTGTCTTGGCCTCTCCTCACAGGGAAAATGCTGCAGTCCCCTTGGTGGCCTCTCTTCCTGAGCCCCTCCTGTGTCTCAGTGTCTTTACTGTACTTCAGTTTTGCCCAGTGAATTGTTCTCTTCCCTCCTTTGGAATTCTGATGTTGTATTAAAGTGCAGATTTTTATATGCTAATGCTGACTCTTAGCTATGCAGTGTCTGAAGTGGTTAGATTTCTGATTTGAATGTTTATCTCTCCAGAGTTTACTTAGCCATAGTAGTAGTGATGCATCTCTTAAGAAAAACAGAACCAAAACAGAACAAAACCTCGAACCAGCCTAAAAAAAACCAAGAACCCCAAACCACCACAAAGCCTAAATAAAACAAATGAACCAAAACAAAACCCCAGACATTTTTTTTGTGTTATTTTCCCAAGGGAAAGCATTTATAGGCTGCTGCCTCAGACCACCCCAGAGAATGTGAGTAAAAACTTCAGCCATTACAGCATTGATCCTGCCACCCGATATCCCAATATCAACGTCAACTTCTTGCGGCCACAGCAGGTAAATCACAAATTGTGCCTCTGAGTGCTTGTAATCTGCAGTGTCTTTCCTCAGGTGAAGCCATGCCAGTGTTCTGGGAACAGAGAGTGATGTGTGTGTAACGTGGAAGCAGTGAAAGGCAGTTGCATCAGTCAAGAGTAGACTTTTGTGCTTGAACAAATTCCTTTTTAGGAATGCTTGATTCTGATAATTTTAGCTGTGATATGATGATACAGGAAACCTATAAATTTGTGTTTTCTATGTGTGCATGTGCATTTTCTTTGTAATAATCCAGTTTAGCAGTCTGTCATTGCAATTTGGTGTCCGCTGAGCAGCAGCCGTAGTCAGCTGGACTGTTCAGCACTGATCCTTGCTGTTGTGAGTTCTTGGGGTAGGATTTTTGCTACCTACGTGTACTTACCTTCCTTTTTGTACTTTGGGATGTTTCCTTATTGTCTTCTGGTTATTTCTGTGTGCGTCTAGGGTGCATGGCATGTTGATCATCATAAATGTTTTTGTGAATCATTTTAGGTACGCCACTTGTATAATACAGGAGACTTGAAAGACATTCACCTGGAGATAGAGAACTTTGTGAACTCCAGGACACCAAAGCTGACTCGAAATGGTAGGTCTGGCTGCTGTCCTATTCCTTTTGGTATTCTGGAAGCTGGATCAGTGCAGGAACTAGAGAGCAGGGCTGTAGAGTATTATTTTACCATTATTTAACCTCTTCATTTAGAAAATGTATCCAGTAATTGTTTTGTCAACAGTCTGAGCTTACAATTTTTCAAGTTGCCATTAGCATGGGAATTTATTTTTGTTTGCCTAATTTCCCTTGCCTTATAATGCTGTTAATTTTCTAAGCATATTTCTTTGTATAGGCAGTTCTTTTCACCTCCTTTATCTCTAGCAATGTCCTTGCTTAAAGTGCAGAAGCCTGGACTGAGTTTGCTCTAACAGTAGACTCAGAACTCTTACAAATGTAACAGAAGATACTGCTTGTGCAGTCTTGCATGTTCCTGCCTTCCTTTTCTTCATCTCATCTCTCAACTAAATGAAACCTCACTTTGCTTGCATTATTCTGAGACTAGATGCCTTGTGATAAGCATTTCAGTATCTGTCTACTTGTCATACCCTGAGGGGTATGTCAGACTTTTCCTTTTGCATGCCTTGTCTTGGATGCCCAGATAGTGTTTTGGGATTCCCAGAGTGGCTCTTTGCTGCTGAGCCTTCCTTCCACTGCTGAAGAGCTCTGTAGTCTCTGCTCTTTGCCCTGCAGCCATGTCCCTTTAGGCTGTAATCTCATCAGATCTTCTGGTATGACAAGGTCAGAATAGGTCAGTGCTTTTAAAAGAAAGTTTTCAAGGGAGAAGTTGTTACAGAAGTACATTTGCAGTTCTTCCTGTAGAAGTAGTATATCTGGGATTTAGAGAGCATTGCTACTGTATGTCCTTTTGATCATATTTAACAAGCCTTTGCAACAGTTTAATATTTCCTGGGGCTCTTTTACAATGGCCAGGGTGAAAAGTCTGGCAAGTTACAACTTAGATAATTACTTTTCAGCAAATGAAAAATACTTTTGTGGATTTAAAATAGATATGATAGTATTTTTAAAAGAAAATAAGAATCCTGTCCTCTGTTACCCATTGTAGAAGGAGCTTGTTTTTTACATTAAGATTTTGCTTGTTGACTTCTAGAGTTTGTGTTGTATTTAGAATTTGAGCTGGTTTGAAATGTGCTATCTTTTTTTACAGAGTCTGTAGCTCGCTCTAGTAAATTGCTCAGTTGGTGCCAGAGGCAGACTGATGGATATGCTGGTGTTAATGTGACAGATCTCACAATGTCATGGAAAAGTGGCTTAGCTTTGTGTGCCATTATCCACAGATACCGTCCAGACTTAATGTGAGTAACTGGCTGCTTCAAATAACTGGGAAGAGCAGGAAATTAGTGATATATGAAACTAATAATATGGAGTTGGAGGCAGTGCATTTGTGACTTACGAAGAAATGGATTGAAATTAATTCAATTAAACTTGATAGAAACCCATGTCCAGTGGTTCAGTAGCAGAATGGAAGGTCATGATAGTTTGATGAATTTGAAAATAAATGTGTTGTCATTTTCCCTTCTGGATGATTGGGCGGAATTAAGCTTCAAATTGGAACTGAGTGGAAAGCATTATTGACTGACAGATTTTATGTATGGAGTGAGTAAGAAACCCTTCATAGCTTCAGTTAAATCTCTTGTGAACAAGTCTCTGCACGGTCCTTTATAAATTCCTTGGTTAGCAAAGCAACTCTTTCTAAAGCCTTTTAGGCTTCTCTTTCTAGAAATAGTGACCCACAGCCTAAATAGAGAGTAGTACTATCTGCACACTGACTTTTTGGTTGGGTGAATGGCAGAGATGTCCTCTTCAGTGCTATATTGGGTAAAACACTGCCCAGCTTCTAGAATGGGAAAACGCTGTCTGGAAAGGTGACAGCAGCAAAGACTCTGGTACTTTAATCTGAAATGTCTCCAACTTCCCAAAGGGACATCAGAAAAAATCTAGAGCTGTACTTGAAGATGTAATTCACTGTAAAACATACTGAAAAATTGTGGAGTTATTCCAATCCATATGCACTGAGTTACTTCTATATTGGTGTACTTGAGTTAACATGAGATATACTGTTTAATAGCTTTATAGCTTGTGGAGAGTTCAAACAGCTTTTAAAATGGTTCTTGTAACTCTCTACAAGCTATAGCTTTTTATATAGTTATACAAGTTTTGGAAAAAGCCAGCAGAACAAAAATACAGATCAGTCAAGGAAAAAAGGGACAAAAAGTCAAGATTTAATTTAGTACCAAGCAGAGAGAAGATTTTATGTAGCGGAGAATGTACAGTCTTCCAACAAAGGAGGAAGTGGAGATGTATTTCAGGGGATAATGGTTTTAGGAAGAAAAGTCTAGGTTTTTAGCAAGAGCAAACAAATTTTAAAAGAATATATCTGAGCCAAAGTTTGGTGTAATTAAGTAGCATCAACTGTGTCGTGTTGGTGGCAAATAAAATTAGGCTTTCAAGTGAAAAAATAAAAAAAAAAAGATGCCTGAGTTCTTTCAGAAGACTGTTTTCTACTTGAATCAGTGCATGACCTCTTTTTGCCCTTTGCAGAGACTTTGATTCCTTGGATGAGAACAATGTGGAGAAGAATAACCAACTGGCCTTCGACATTGCTGAGAAAGAGTTTGGAATATCTCCCATTATGACTGGAAAGGAAATGGCATCTGTTGGAGAGCCAGATAAGCTGTCGATGGTGATGTACCTCACACAGTTCTATGAGATGTTCAAAGACACCATCCCCTCTAGTGGTAAGCACTTTGGGGCACTTCTGTCAGATTTAAAGGCTGCTCCAGGGTAAATGTGTGTGCTTCAGTTACCTTCATGCTGCTTCTGCATGAGCACATAGAATAGTTACTCACTGTAGCTTTACATTACAAAATGATTTGTTTGATTTTGAAGAATTTGATTTGTTACTGGTGCTGATAAAAACCATGATGTCAGTAGCAGGGGCAAAATAAGGACTTAACACACAATAATGTCCTCAAAAGTTCTAGACTCACTTCAGCACTACTAGATAAGTTTTCTGCTTTCTTACTATTGTTTGTTTGTTTTAGCTAGGTGCCTTGCTAGTAGCTGTTGAACAGGTTATTTCAAAACACCAGCTGAGTTTTATACATATTCACCATCTGTGAATGGTGAGAGTAACTTGAGGCCAATGAGGAACAAAACATCTTTGATCAGAACTGAAAGATGTAACTACCTAACCCAAATTAACATGGCCAGCCTTTAAATATTGATAATGTTGTTACAGCTCTTTATTACTGATTATCTTAATTCACATCTATCTTTCTGATAAGGGGGAAAAATTTGGTTTAATAGCCTTTAAAAAATTTAGTATGTATCATGTATTATTTCTAAAACTCTGGACTCTTTTTAAGAATACTGATGTTCATGTTCTTTAAATCATGAACATCAAGATTATTATTTTATTTTATACTTTAAATATAAATGTAAAATAAAGTAAGTGAAGTAAACATAGTATCTGTTATGGGTGATTATAAACCCTGAAAGAACTGCTTTGGGCAAAATGAAGAAGCAGAATAGCTGAGAAAGGTATTCATTCTAGACATTTTGTACAGAGAATTTAAGAAAAAGATTGGTATGTTAAAAAGAATCAGCAAGTCCTTCAGTTGAGTATTTAATACCAGTTCTTGTTATTTGTTCTGCCTTTTCACTAACAGATAGCCTGGACCTGAATGCAGAAGAAAAGGCAGCCCTGATTGCCAGTACCAAATCTCCCATCTCCTTCCTCAGCAAACTGGGACAAAGCATCTCTCGGAAGCGCACTCCCAAGGTAACCAGGGACAGCCCTGGGAGCACTTGAGTCTGGCAGGCTGCTGGACAAGCAGTGGTACTAAAAAAACACCTGTTAGTGTTTATCAGTGCATTTAGTTTGTGAGAGACCACGTGTTCTTGGTATGGGACAATACATGACGTTTATGACTGCAAGATTGCATCTGTAGCATGTACTCTCAGTGGTGTATATCAGTCTTAAAATCTTAGCCTTGTTGTAGTGTTTGGGTATATATTTTCTCTTGGAACATAGCTGCTTTCTCACTTTTCAATGATTTGAAAGTGTTGAAGAATTGTCCAACTGAAGATAAGAATCCCCTAAGGAGTATCTAGGAAAAAAACAACTTTTTCTTAAACAAAGGGAGAATGAGCACAGAGAATTAAATAAGCTTTGCAACTAAACTGATTAAGTGCACAGATGACACTTATTTCAGCCCAGAAAAGTGTGAGACTCATTTTTGTTTTCTTTCCCCTACTCCTTCTATTTTCAGGACAAAAAAGAAAAGGAACTGGATGGTGCAGGAAAGAGGAGAAAAACCAGCCAATCTGAGGATGTAAGTATTACAGTGAGAGGTGTCAGGGAGCAAAATAAATGGTAGGTACATTTTTCTCACTTCAGTTCTTTTATTTTTTTATATAGGATTTATATAGGATTTTTTTAGATACAGTTTAATTTTTTAGATACAATTTAATTCTTCTTCAGAGGTTACACTTTCATGGTATCTCCAGTGAAAATATTTAATTAATGTTTGTGAAAGAATACTGCATAACAAATGAAATGTTGCAATTCCCTGATACTGTTTTTATCACAAATTGCAAGGGTTTGAAGACATCAACACTCAAAACTTCTTAGTAAAATCATGCAGTACTGTCAAAACCTTGATGTATATTTAAACTTTGGCCTTGCTCTGTGCAAAAAGCATACATTTCCAGTATGCCCCATAAGGCTGTCTTTCAAATTCAGTGTTTGTAGCCAAATGGGTACAGGTGAATTAAAATTCAGTGCTTTGGGTTTGCTGTTTGAAGATGGGCCTTTGGTTTATGTTTCAGCTGAGAAGTTTTTGGTAGGTAAGTGTATCAAAATAATCTTGAAAAGATCAGTAAAAATTAACAGAACACTTGACTTGCCAAAGGAAATGAAAATCTGAGCTTTCAAGTGAGGCTAAGAGATCTGTTATCTACAGTGTAAGAAACTTTTCACAGCAAAGGGGGAGAAAGGAAAAGGTGATCTGGTTGTGTCTTGTTAAATTTTGATGTCACTGATTGTTAGGAGGACCTCCCACGAAGCTACAGAGAAGAAAGGCCCACACTGGTGAGTGCCCTGACAGAGAGGAGAATTGATGCTGCCATTGGGAATCAGAACAAAGTCAAGTCCATGGCAACCCAGCTACTGGCCAAGTTTGAAGAGAATGCTCCGGTGCCGTCCTCAAACTTACGAAGACAGGTAGGAGATGGATAATAAACCCCTTTGTTTTGGAATTGTAGAGGAAAACCATCAATGATAGCATGCATTCCCCAAGACTGGATGCTAGTGTTGCTTTTCTACTTCAAAGGCTCTCCTAGAGAAGAGTGAAGTTTACCCAAAGCTTAAAATTGACAAGTACAGGGTGGAGAAGAACTTCTTTAAAAAAGCCTGTTTCTCTGTTATTGCCCTTATTGTGTAATTTTTCACAAACATATTACCAGTAATTTAGTTTCTTTTATAACTCCTATTGCTCTTTAAAAGCTTTCCAGGAATGTTCTCCTTATACTGTTTAAGAACAACCATTTGATTTCTGATTTGGGCATTTTCATATTGGGTTACATGTTTGTTCTCGTGAGCCATGTTTAAGCTTTGTTACATGTATGTATGTGCAGCAGATAAATGCCTGGGAGTTTCTTGGCAGTCAGGATGTTTGTGTCATTCCAAGTGAGTCCTGTTTGTTATCCAGGATGGTATCTGAACTGCTACAATTGCAGGGTGGTTATCTTTGAAGTTAGATTGAGTCACTTGAAGCTGCTGCTGGCAGTGCAGTGTCAGCAGGATGAGGCTCAGTGTGGTTTAAGTGCCAGAGCCCTTGCTCTGCTGCATGAGTCCATCTCCACAGCTTGTGCCACATCGTGAGTGGGACCTGAGCTGGCTGCTTGAAAGCCAGGTCAGGTTTCTCTGTGCCACACTACATGTCAGCATTAGTAGTGTAACCTAATCAGAATGGTGAATTCTATCCACACAATAAAATGTTTTTTCTGCTGCTACACATTGGCTGGCATACTCAGCCAATGATTTGAAGAAACAATTAAATGAAAGGAAAGGTCCAAAAATATATGAAGTTTCCCATTTTTGGATGTTATTTTCCTTTTTATATTTTACTTGCTAAATGAATTCCCCTCTACCCTATTTTTTTTTTCCTTAAATGTTTGTCTGTCTTATTCTGTATTCCATTCCTATGGCTTTCTTTGAGTTTCCTTCACTATTTTATCTTTCCTCCTTGGTCCCACCTTCCCTACAACCTGCATGCAGCAACCTGTCCTGCCTTATCAAGAACGTGTTCACAGCCAGCCATCCAGCAGACGAGAGCAGGGCCGTCTTGCTCCCATACCCCAGTGGAAACAGGTAAAGAAATTCATTCTGACTACAATGCATTGCCTGCACCCAACACCAGCTACCACTGTTGTGTTTTTAAGCCAGTCCTTTTCTAGCACCTTGTCTGAGTTTGTTATTTTAAATAATTTTCAGTGAATAAAGTCAACATCTGCCTTCGGTGATGATGTATGATTTAATGTTTCAAAAATATTTAATCCCATTTTCTCTGCCCTCTTATGTTAGTTTCAAGTTACCAAGACTTTCATGGATGTTGGAGCAGAAATTTTTGCTATAAAATTTCTAGATTCTTCTGTTAGAAATAAAGGAAACTTGTAAGCAATTATGGAAAATTGTGAGGTAAAAGATGTCATATCATCTATGATATTAAAGCTCTTCCTTGATATAAATAGTAAAATTGGTTATCAGTTTTGCTATTCCTGTGTGAAATCTTAGGTGTTCTGTAGTTGCAGGAGACTTTCCTGTGGTTTCCCTTTCTTTATTGATACTTTCTTTAATGCAGCTTTCCTCGCCAACTTCTCACACTTGTTGCTTTGCAGACTCCTGTGTTACTGTGAATTCAGTACATTTTAAGTTTTCTTCCACAGAGGGGTTCAGAATAGGGACCAACAGCAGAAAAATAAACAAAGTATCAAATTTTATTTTCCGTCCAACATTTTGGGCCATTGTCATTGCTGCTGAATTTCTTACAGCCATGTGCTTTCCAAAGCTAAGGTTCCTGATAGATGATCTTTCCAGGTATTTAAGGTTACTTACCTCACTGGCTCCATCTGCTTCCACTGCTTCCCTGTTCAAATGGCCTCCTCATGTTTCTGAGAGTGCTCAGAGGTGTTTTGCTGACAGCCAGAATTTGGAGAAACATCTACTTCTTTCTGGCTGTATTTTAATCAGAGCGTAGTCCAGAATCAAGAGGAAGAAGATGACACTGGTTTGGAAATTTGCTGTTCTCGATGAATTCACGGTGATCTTCATGTCTGAGGCATTCAGCACAATTAATGCTGCATGTCATGACTGGTGCCATGATCTAGAAGATTTCAAGGAAGAAGACCTAAGCCCAGGAGAGTTATTGTCAGTAGGATTGTCAGGATGCTTTGGTTTCCTGACTCATTGTTTGTTCTTGTACTTTTTGTCTCATCAAAATCATCTTTATAGGCTAATGAGCACTTTGAGATGGATTCACATCATTCACGATTAAGGCAAATTTTATTTCTCAAGAACACTTAGAGCAAGGGAAGGGAAAAAAAACTGATACAAAAAAGCTCTACAATATTAAGTGAGTTGATGAGCACTGCTTATATTACCTCCTGGAAAAAGGAAAACTGGATTGCAGTGGCTGTCTCTCTCTGCATTCCTGCACCCTTGAGATTTCTGTTTGAACCTGTTACTGAAACTTTATGAAGGTTTTATAATTAAGTTTAGTGAAACTTTATAGTGAGTCTTTATAGTGAAACACAAATGTTCTTATTGTCGTCCTTTTGTCATTGATAGAATAAAAGGACAAATCTTTATTTCCTCTTTTAATTTAAGATTTTTCTCCTCACCAGGGAGCAGTTTTTTGTTTTTGTTTGTTCTTGTTTATACCTGCACTATACAATTTAAAAGAAATTCTAAAAAAGGAAGAAAAAATCCTTCTGCTTTCCCTTGACGTCAATAGCATCTCTGTACAGGAAGCAGTGTAGGGCATGTCTTTGAAAAAATCTTTATGCAACAGTTTTCCTTTCAGGGGATTTAAATTCTTCTTTTCAACACTAGCAGTGATTGCCTTGTGTGGATGATTTCCCTCTCAGTGTTACACATGGAGATGATCTTTCCTTGATTTGCTTTACTGCGTCAGCAGAAGATGATTGATTCCTGGGTCCAGATTTCTTGCAGGATTTGCAGTGCTTTTGTAATGAAGAAGTATAAAACTGGGTCTCAAGGATGCAAAATCTGCAGGATTCAGAAGGATTGAAACCCTGTTGATAGGTTCCCTGTTCCAAAGGTTCTTTCCTGTGTGTCTGGGGAAGGGAAGGCTATGAGTTACCTTCATTCAAAAGCCATGGACATGCACAGAGCCATTTATTGCTGTCTGAACAGAGATCAGCTGAGACACTGAGCCAAGCAGCCAGCTTTTCCAAGCCTGGACAGAAATCCCTCCTGCAGGAAGCTGTTGCTGAAGCAGTACCTTGGCTGGCTGCTGAGATTCCTGATTCTGATTGCTTGGGCAGGCAGAACCTGATAGCTGTGAGACAGCTTTTGATGGTGCTGGACTGGCCTTCTGTGTGACATGGGTCACTCTGGCTTTATAGCTCATCCCTGGCTGACAGACAGCAGTGAAGTGCTGCTGAGTACCAGGAGCTCTCACAGAATCACCAGGTTGGAAGAGACCTCCAAGATCATCAAGTCCAGCCCAGCCCTAACACCTCAACTAAACTCACTGAGTGCCACATCCAGTCTTTTTTTTTTTACCAACATGCAAGGGTGATGACTCCACAACCTCCCAGGGCAGATAATCCCAGTATTTTATCACTGCACATGCTGTAAAGGATTAGTATTGCTTCTGACAAGTTCTTTAGGGAGGATGATGCTTGCTAAAAAGAGCTGCTCATGAAGGTTTTGGTAAAATTTCTCTTTTGGCACAGGTGTTGAAGTTAATCAGCAGAAACTTCTGCTACTGACTGAATATATCACATAGCAAATTCCAGCTAGGGGAGAGTGCTTTCAAGAGGAGCAAAACAGCTCCTAAGGGGACAAAGAGTGGGGTGTGTGTTACTGAGAGAAACCACAGGTTGCCTAATGTTCTTACTAGCTGGCAAAATGAAGTTGAGATCTTGTCTTTGGGAGAAGGGCAGTTATATGATGCACAGGTTTGGTTCTTCCTGTCTTTTGGAAACTGCATGGAAGAGGAAAGTATATTGCTAAAGCCTGAGAGTGGTTGCAATGAAGAGAATTGCAAAAGAAATGGTCTGGGTTGGACCCACAGTTCTGATGAGAAATTGGCATCTGCCTTGGGGTATTACCTGCTGGTGTCTGTGAATTGGAATTCCTTAGCTGTACTTGTTTACCAGTTTAAATCTAGAATCTTGCTTTACCCCTGAATTAAGATATTAGCTGAGCAGTTTGCATGAGCTTGTGAGGCAGGATCACCTCTGTGTGTTGTATAGGTGGGGTAGGGGTGGCTTGCTAAGAGAGGATTCCTAGAAAGAGTGAAATCCTGGCAGAATCTGTTCTGAAGCAGTTTTTACTTTCATCACAAGAACTTTAATGCTGTCTCTCTTGGAAAGGCAATACCTCCCAAAGAACAAAGTGGTTAAAAACCTCACCAATCTGTTCCTCACAAAATTCTGTGTGGCCTGCATCCCTTGTGAATTGGATGACAAAAAAATGATTTATTGAGTTACACTTTGAGGATGTTGACCTGTGTTGTTAAATTTGGTTTTGTGTTCTTATGAGCACCACAGCAGCATCTAATGATGCACGAAGATATTGTGAAGTGAATATGCACAGTGGAAATGTAATTTTTTTTATATGATGTTAATATCACCTAAAAAGGCAGGATTGTTTCATGGTGTGGTGGTTAGTCTCCTCAAATGAATGCTTACTGTATAAGAACATCTTCCATCATGTGCTTTATTGCTCTCTGAGCCATTTTGGCTGCTTTTGGGAAAGAGAATCTCATCCAGGATCATGAAGCCGTTGAAAGCCATATGGTCTATCCAGAAGAGGAGGTGACTGGGCATGGTGTGAGAGACAAACCTTTTAAACTGAATTTTGCCCTGGATTTCCAGACTCTCAGCTTATAGCCTTCAACAGTCTTCTGCTATTGTTCTGTAGGTCTCTTATCAGCAGCAATGTTTGAGTGTAATACATAAACTTAAATCATGTGTGATGTGTACAAAGATACTTGTAAGATGGAGATCCCACATCTTTTGGTGCACATCTTTCCTGCCTCTGGAGATCTGATGCTTATTCTTTTGAGACCATTCCCTAAAGTGTGATAAAGGGCAGTAGTACAAACTGCAATAATTTTGTTGGAACTGTATTTTTTGAAGATAAGCGATGACTGAGATGACCACAGACAGCAAGAGCTGAAACCTCGACAGGAGAGAACATAAAACACCAGTGACTTCTGCAAATACAGCTTTTTTACCTTGATGTTTTTATTTAAATCTGTTGATTATTTTCTGCTTTCCTATAGTCATCCTTTTCTTTGCACACTCAGAAATAGATTCTACTGCAGTACTGACTGAACACATGCTTCATGCGTTCAGTATTCTCAGATTTGCCTCGGAAAAATAAACAAATTTGTGAAAATTTTGACATTTGAAATGCAAACTTGGCCACAGACAGATGAAAATCCAGGAGCAGCTCTATGGTTGAGTACCATACTTTCAGTTAGAAATTAGTGACTTCACAGCTAAGCCTTTTGAAATAGCATAAAAATGTTCCTCATCCACTGCAGTGCAAAGTCATATGCTTTAGTTTAAGCTGCTTGTAGCATCTGTTTGAGATAGAGGAGTGTATTATTTATTTAACTGTTTTGTTGAAAAGGAGAGCAGCAGCTCGTCTGCAAGGGCAGTAGTAAACATCTGTAATATCTCTCTACCACATGCAGTTTTTTAGAGACTTAGCTAACAGTGGCTTTGGGTACACAGCATTTTGTTTCTTCCCAGTGCAATCATTTCCAGATATGCTCTGGTGAGAACTCAAAAAGAAAAACAAAAATCAGGCAGAAGGCACATTAATAAAGAAGAAATGGTGGGGAAAAGACTGTACATAACAAGAAATACAGCACTAGAAGGGCACATTTTCTGGTGTGTTAAATTGAGGACGTGGATGTGCATTGTGTAATGTGCATACTATTAGATACAGCTCCATTTTCTCTATAAACCAGCTGGATTTCTGTTCTAATAGAATGTAGTGCATCTTAGCTTGCCTGAGATGGTGTAATGTCCGTAAGTTAGAGAGGAAGGATCTGAAGCTGGGAGCAGAACACTGAGACTTGAATTGTATTAGTAATGAGCTGCAAGCAGGAGTAATTAGGTCAACAGGATGGATGTTTTTAAGCATTTTAAGGCACAGCAATAAGTAATTTTTCATGAAGCAAAGAGAGCAGTCCAATTGTGCTGTGGAGAGTTCCGAGTTTTGCCTTTAACTGATTGTAAGACCTTGACTCAAAAGCTGTTGGTTTAATTGCTGATTGACACAAATCTGTGTTCATGGACTGTCAAATGTGATCTTGTGGCTCTGGGTGAAAACTTGGGTCTCTCAGCTTCAGGTACACTCTGGCTTTAGCTCATTTGAGAGAGGTGTGAGCTTAGGATCATGGTCTCAGTTCATGCATTCTGGCCTGTCTCACCAAACCACTGGTAATGTTGCCTCTTTTCTACCATTATTATGATTTTTTTTTTTCTTTTTCTGTTTTAAAAAAAGATGAGGCATAAGGAACGTTCTCGGACCTGCCCCAAAAAAGTGATCATGCTTTCTTCTTCCACTCCATCTTCCTCTCCACCGTATCCCAGGCAGCAGGTGATTCCCTCTGCATGCTCTGTCCCTTTCTCTTCATTGCTGCTTGTACAGGTGACTAGCTCACTTATCAAATAGCTTATTTACAAATACATTTCCAATTTTCTTTCTTTCAGATGCTGATAGGGGTTTCTCAGCATCTTAGGTTAGGAAGTTAGGGCAGCATTAACTCACTGGAAGCATGAAGAGTTTCCACTGGAGACTGAGATTTTGCTCTAGGCAATTTTTTTATTACAGTAGCCTTTCTCAGTTTTGAGATGCAGCAAAGTAGAAATGAAATGTTTGGAGTAATGCAGGGGAAGAAAATTAAACTATTCCATCTCCACTCTCCGTTTAAATAGGTGTGACTGAATATTTGCCCTTGTATCCAATTTTTTAGGATTTCTTATTTGAAGTGCTTTTTAAGTGTTGTAGTGTCCTGCGTATGTCCACTGTGGTCCTTCTGTTTCTCCCACACCAGGCTCTAATCTCAGTCTGTCTGACTTTGAACTTGGAGCAGTGAGAGCTGTTCTGAGCACAGCGTATGAATGTACATCCAGATGTTTGTGCACATGTATTTGTTGTCCCAGTTAAATATTACCAGAAATCCTTCTAATATTTGTCTTCTTGTATATTGTCATTGTGCTTTTTTGAATTGTATCCTTTTAAATTATTTGTTTTGTTTTCCTACTTTCAAATCCATTTCTTGATCAGTCCTGAACTAGAGGTCCTGAAAAGGCAGTTGCAGTTCCTTAGAGGTGTCGTGACATCTCCTAAGGATTGTAGAAATTAATTTCCCCAGAGGTGGAGTATGTTTCTTTGCTGAGCTCTTGTATGCCTATAAACTGTAAAGGAGCATTACCTTTTAGCAGAGCAGACAAATTTTATTCTTTGGCAAGAAGGTTTGACTTGCCTTATTGGTGTGATTTCTCAAATTTTAATTATATCTTGCTGTTTATTTGGTCTAATTATTGTCAGCCTCCAGGACACGCATTATTTGCTGCCTCTGTGGTGTTTGCATCTGCAAGATAGATCAACTCTGCCTACTGATCCCACTTGAAACTGTCCTTACAAAAAAGGGGGTTGGTCTTCTGCCACAGTGTGAACAGCAGACTTTTCAAAAAGGATACAGGAGAGGACATCTAAGTAGAATGGGGGAGGAAAGCCCTTTTCATTAGCAAAACCTGCATTTAAACTTCAGTGTAATGTTATCAGATGATGTGATATAGCTAGCTGTCTTCCTTTTGTCAAAATCCTTTGAAAGTTTTGTTTGATACATTTTAGGAAAGAAGAGGGTTTTTCCCCAGCCTTACAGATAGAGAACCTAAGACAGTTAAATGCTGAGTTTTACTTTCTAATCTATAGTGTGGGATTCATTTTCCATGTAGAGAAACTTGTTTTCACTCACTAAGGATCTGGTAGCTCTATATTTTCCTTCTGTCACCTCTCCAAGTGTTTGTTTGTCCTGTGTCTTTTTGGTTGCCTAGCTCAGTCATGAAAGCCAGCTACTGCCAAGTGTATTTTGACAATTTTCTATGTTGTGTCCTATGGAAGTCCTCCTCCTTTTAACTCAGGAATTTTTACCCTCTGTGTTACAGAACTGATGTTAGACTCAGTTGAGTAATCTCCTTTTGGAGGCAATCTTTTTCCTTAGAAATGTTTTGTTTTTTTTTTTTCCCCGAGATTGTCTTGGCCCAGGCCTCATAGCAAGTCAGATGGATCTTGTTACACTGATGTCTTTTAAAACCTTTAATTCTACTCTTCTACTGCATTTATTCTGCCACATCTTTTAAGCTTTCCATCTCCTTCCTCTGAACTAACATCACAATATGGGTTATACTGATTGTCTTGCCATCTTTATTGCACTAATTTGATTACATTGTGGTACTATGTTGTTGTTTATTGACTTAATATGAATATATCCTTTCTTTAAAAATTCCCTACAGGAGCCAACTTGTTCTTACCAGCTTTAGAATATTCTGAATAAACTTCTGCTCTTGTTATGGCTTTTTTTCTGCCTGCATCATAAGAAAAATCAGATCAAGTGTGTTCTAATTAGGAAGCTGGTCTGTGATTGTTTTTAAGCTCATCGTTTGTTGCCTGCAGAGATTCAGGGAACCTGGTGCCGGCTATCCCGGGGAGCAGAGCCCCAGACAGGAAAGGGTAAAGAGCATGAACAAATGGCATGGGTGCTGATGACACAAAGCTGTGGTGGATGTGTGCAATACAGAGGTGAAATACAGGGGGTGGTGAAGCACACTTTTACCCTAATGCTGCTGTTAACACACTGGAACTGCTGAGAGTCAGTCAGGAGCAATCCTTCCTGTGTGATACCCACAAAAATGCATAACAAGCCTTCATCAACAGTTTGCTATATGCTTTTATTTTGCCCTAGGTCGAGCACTTGAGCTCTTCTCATTCTTCTTTTCCTCTTACACCTCTTTAGTGAAGTATGCTGTGGCTGTAGCAGAACAAGAAAAGTGATGTTTTGTGCTAATTCATGCGAACATGGTTGCATTGTGTCCACCGCTTGCTTTCTGGATGGTTAAACAACTGGCATTCCATCTTGCCTCAAACAGGCCAAAGTAAAAGGAAAAATGATGAGGCATTATTTGGTATAGAGACTTTGAAGCCTTCTTAACAATGAAATATTCGACAGTCTGGACAGCTCAGTATTATACAGAAGCATGGGAAAAGAAAAGATGGGCACTCAAAAAGACCAGTTGATTTGAATTCATATTGACAACTTAATTGACATTCCAGTACAGGCTTTGAATGAATTAAGTCATAAATGGGAGCCAGCAATAAAACTGTTGCAACTTCCAGAATGTGTTCTAACAAAAGGCTCTTGTGGGCCGAATGTTTTCTGACAGGCAGTAGAAAATGAATACGCGTGTCTGCAAAGACACAGAAGCCCACAGCTTTATAATAGGCCCCAGTTTGAGTGAAAATGATCTAGTAGGAAGGAGTAGGTGGAACGGAAAGCAGCTTGAAAGGAGAGAGTATTATTAATGCATCTGAATGGGAAATGTGTTTCTTGTAAACTGGGTGTGAACCCAATTTTCTGTTCTGCATTGGAGGATAATTAGTAATACAGAGCAGCACCCTGGCATTATTGACAGATCAAGCCTCGGATTTCTTGATGCACATGTTTGTAGTCCCTGGTCCATTTAATTCTGTATTCTACAAACAAATTAGCTGAAGGCTGTGTGATACTGCAGTGATAGTCCTGCCTTATACAGCAGGCCACCTGCCAGGTCTTTTTCCATGTCACCAAGTGCACCACAAAACAGTTTAGGAACATTGGTATGAAAGACCAGAATAGCAGAGGTGTCAAATATTGTGCCTAGGGTATATTGACATGGTAGTGCAATAAGAACAAGTAGGACAGTGAAGTTACATAAGTAAAACTGGCAGCTTCTGTGACTGATTTTGCTGTTCTTTGCTTTATATAGACAGGCTCATTAAACATGCTCTCTTTGGCTTGATGAGTATTTATTTTGCATATACCACCATCTTTAAGAAATTAATTAATTCTTTATGAGAACTGAAGGTCATTACCCTAAAATGTGTTTCTGCACACAAAATCTAAGAAAAAAGTAAGTACATGTTGAGATATTGAAAAGAAATCCTTGAGAATGGAGAACTATGGGGAAATAAACTAACAAATAAGGCTCTTTATGAATTATAAAGCCACATTTTAAATTTATTTTTTGATGGTAATGCCAGAGAGAGAGGCTATGTGCTTGTTTGATATTGGCTGCAGCAGTCCTAGGAAAAGTTGTAAATAACAATTAATTCCACTGGTTTTTCTTGCCCCTGAGGGCCAAAATGTAGCACTTGATTAGAAAAGTAGATATTGGGGGGTTTTCACATGAAAGCTTTAGTTACTGTTCTGCATGTGAATGTAATACCTTTTGGCTGGCATTTTGGTGTCTCTTCCTTTTTGTGCTGTTTTTTTTACTTCCTGCCTCCTTCCTCGTCTCGCAGAGATCTCCTCGTTTCTTTTCTCATGACCAAGTGCCCATGAATGTTGAGCAAAGGGCATGTCAGCTGGCTGCCCTCCTGGAGTCACGCCGTGCACTGAGGCATCAGGTGACTACAGCCCTGCCTATCTACAGGTGACCTGTAGCAGTGTGGGATTCTGGTACAGGTGAAATCTTGGCTCAGAGAGAGAAAAAAAAAAAAAAATCATTAAAAATATGATGACCACTACTCTACAGTCATGTGGTTAAAACAACCATCAACTCTTTTGTCTTGTCATTTCTTAGCTGTTTGGTGAGTGACCCTTTCTGTTCCTCAAAACAAAATATGAACAGTGAAGTAAAAAGCAGCCTCTAAACTTCAGAGTAAATGCTGAAGCCCAGCTGGGCTCTGGATCAAGTCATCTCACAGTGGTCATTTAATAGTCAGCTGCTCACAAATTTTATTTGCTTCTGGAAGCAAGAATATTCACATTTTCCAAGCTTAATTCCTGGCTCTTTAGTACTACTCTTGTGTCCATCCTTCCTGTGCAGTTGTTTCCAATGGTAGATCTGGCAGTTTGTGCAGATTGTCTTTGATTTCAGTGTTCACTTTTGTTTTGTTTTGGTTTTGTGCTTAATTTTCTCTCCAGTCTGTTGTCTTCGGGCTATGGGAGCATGCCAGTTTGAACTGTGGTTTCTTTGGTTGCTCTCTGTTTTCAGTTATCTTCAGCAGCATTTGGCAAACTGCAGAGTGCTTTTTTGGAAAGCACCATCTACAGAAGTGCTTTTTTTTTCTTAACTTCACTGTTTTGAGTTAACCATCCCAAATCAAGCTGTCTTCTTGAGGTGGAGCATAAACAGCCCCAGAACTTTTGTTGGTGGGCATAACTTTTGCAAGCCCTACTAAAAAGAATTTTGTGACATCAAGGTCACTTCCCATTGCTGGGGTTTTTTGGGATGCCATCTTTTTCTGATAGTTAAAATCACAGAAGCTAATCTCCAAGAAGGAGCAGCAAACCTTTGAAATTAGATTTGAAATTTTGGGGACAAGCTATGAAGGCCTCAATAATAAGCCTACTTTAAGCATAGTGCACCTCTTTGTTAATGGGTGCCATGACTTAATATCTAAAGCAAGATTCACAATGCTTATGTGCATTTCCTTATTCAATTAAAATGATGATACAGAAATGAAGATCTAGACCAAAATACTTTGCTCCTACCTTTTATAGCGCTCTCTGGCAATTTTTAAGCCCCTTTCTGAGGGTGTAAAAAGATTACAGCATTGTGATGCAAAGACAACAGTTATTCTTGAAATTGTCTAATTTCTGTATTGTGCAGAATTGAAAAGAAGGAGAGACTGAGAACACAAAGTAGAGGAAAACATAAAGTGGGTAGGGCAGAGAGGAAAAAGGAAACAGATGTTGGAACACTGCGAGCAATGATGGATTATGATGTGGGATTTAAAGGAAGAAAACAAGAAAAATACTAAGACAAGTCTTAGCAAAGTAAGACATTTTCGGAGAAGAAACTTGATTAAATGTTGATGTACAGAAAATTTTTGTATGAATAATAATATTAATTATAAATTGGGGAAATTGTAAAAGCCAAGCTCTTTTCCATTTTGCTCAGTGAATTCAATCTTGAGGTTGATCTATTCCAAGTGGTTAGAAGTAGCTATTTTCATGGGTCATGCAGATACATGACATTTAGTTTTCCTTTTTATAACTAAAACCATAATTTATTTTGCAAAGAAAGCCAGTTATTTTTTTAATGTGCATATTTTTTTTTTCTTTCCAGACTATAATTTTTAGGAATGCACAGTTTCTTCCAGTGCTGTTTGTCTGATACTTCCAACTTTCAATTTTTTCCTATTTATATGAATTATTTTTTGGGAGATGGGCATAATTATCCATAGAGATGATGATCACGAGGATATTTTAGAAGACAAAATTTTGGGTTCTCCTGTGAGGAACCAATTTCAGAAGGATGCAGGTTTTCAGTCTGTGGTTTATTCTTTGCCATTTGATAGTCCAGATCAGCAGATTATTTTATATTGATTCCTTCTTTTTTGGTTCGGTGTTTCTAATCTGCTTGCAGTGAATTTTAGGTTGGAAATTTGCTGTTAATTACTGGAAATACATACAAGCTAACTTCTTTCTCTTCTGTCCCCCAGGAGAGCAGACTTTTGGTATATATAGTTAAAATGTAGAAGAGATCTCTCATGGCCTGAAAGATGATCTTAGTGCCTTGGGCCAATAATAGAGAACAATGGGAGATACAGAAGGAGCAGAGGAAATCGATTTGGGGTCTTTGCCAGTGGCTTAGTTGGTTGGGTTACAGGAGGTTGGACATCTGTGGAAGTAGGTAACTGTTTCCAAATGGTCCTAAATAATGTAAAACCTAATAAAGAGCAAATTAAGAATAACTACACGGCGTCCCTGGGGAGAAAGTAAAGATACACTGGGTGTTTTTCTCACAGTTTTCCTATAAGAGTCTTTAAAAAATTGCTCTTGAAGGTAGCCAGAAAGGCCTGGGTTGGGTTTTTTTTTTTTAAATTTTTTTCTTCTCTCTTAGAAGAGAACACGTATGATTGTGTTGATGTTTATTTTATGTTTTAGCCTGAGACCGAGCCGTCTCGCCGATTCTTTGTTGACCAGTGGGAGCTCTCCCTTAGCCTCCGCTCCTCCAACCGCCCTTCCTCACCCTCATCCGACTCTCTCCGCCAGGTAGCCCTCTCCTGAGCACTCCAGGTGCACTCAGCTGCCTCTGCTTGCCAAGGACACCCACGGGACACTGGCACTGCTTCACCTGCAGAACCTCTGTGCTTATTCATGCCCAAAGGAGAAGCCAGAGGCAGCCTGTGCCTGGCACAGCTCGGGTGTTGTCAGCCCTAAAGCGGTTTGAAAGGAAATGTTTTTAACATTCCCTGTCTGTGAGAAGTTTGTGGTGCATCTCACGCTCAAACCAGGGGGTTTGAGCACTGATAGCCCTTCTGGCTTTGCAGTGAAGCTATCTGGTTTTGCTTGCTGCTTTTGTTGAAGTTTTGGGCTAAACAACAGAATGTGTTTGTGCATATATGGTTAATGGACAGTGTGAAATAAAATGTGCTTTTGCTTTTTGATAAATCACTGAGAATTTCGACTAGTTACAGTTGTCCTACGTAAACAGCAGGAACTTGATTTGACCTAAGCTGGAGCAGGTTCTTTGCCTCCTTTTGAAAATGCTGCAGAACATTCCATCTCTTGAAAACCATAGGAAGAAAGATAAAATGCTTCACTTAATACCCAGAATTAGGCCAGATGTGATATGTAGGCAAAAAACAAAACAAATCAGAAACACACAACCCCATATGAAAAATTCAGCAAGTAAATTTCTCACACCAAATAGTCCAAGGTACTGTGAGTTAATATTAACATACTCATTTTTTGAGCATGGAACTTCTTATGTGCTGGCAGAAATGTAAAGATCCTGAAGGATCTGCAGTTGAAGGTTTTAAATCAAAACTTGATCAGGAGAAATCTGGTTCAGCTAAAAGGAAGTTTTTCCCCTGGAAATGTTTGACCTCTCTTCTAAGAAAACTTTAAAAGCCTTAAAGGTCTCTGATCATTCAGAGGAAAGGGAAAACTCTTGGCCAAATTATGATTGCCAGTTAAAAATCAATGCTGAAGGAAATTTTAGAAGTGAGCACCATTTTAAATGTAATGTTTGACAAGATATGTGTCATTGAAAAGCAACTCTGCACTTACGTGTGTGGAACCTGGAAAACTCTGAAAGACAAATCATTTGTTATTTCTTGCATTTAGAAATACTGCAAGTGCTCTGCCTCTTGGAATGGAATCAGTAGACAGGTATAAATTCTTTCTGGATAGAAATAATCCCCCTCATTACTGCAGTGACAAAGAGCTTAAGGAATTAGGACTGTAGTGACAGCAGCAGTAATCTCTGGCTGAGCACTCCATTTTCATCATCTTTTTTCCCCAAAGAAGTACCCATTCTGTGATGAATTTCAGTTTTTGGGATGCTTCCTGCTGTTCTCGTGTCTGAACTTGTGAAGGTTTTACACATTGCTAAAAGGCTAACAACCACACCTATTAAATTAGTTATTAGTTGTGGGAAATAACTGCTGTGCTTCAAGCAAGTTCTGCTATCCACGTAAAGGGGGTTTTAAGATACAACTTTCATTTTGTTATCCTTGGCATTTCCCACTTGCTAGAAGCTGAGTGGCTCTCTGATCCTGTATGAGCTAAGAATCCAGCTAGAAACATTCATAATGCTGCTTAGTGTGGAAAAGGGAAGTTGCTTGGTGTGCTCTTAGCTGCTCTGAGTCAAATCCGTGGCGTTTGCGGTGTGATTGAGCTAACGTGGATGTAGCCACCTCATTTTCTTAACCACCTAATTCTTGCCAACTGTTGTGTTTCCTGTGAAAAACACTTCCTCCGCTCCTTCAGTGATTGAACTTGGCTTGCAGACACTCATTTGGTACCATCTAAGGTAACAGCTGACTTGCCTAGACTGCTGAAAATACTGGAGGGTTTTTAGATATCCAGAGTTATGGAGTCAGTCTGTGCCCGTGAGGGAGAAGAGCCAAGTCATAAAGCCGTGTTCAGGGTTGAATAAATACATGTTCCAGATGTATGCAGCTATGGCTTTAATGCATTGGATGAGGCTCTTCCATCTTTTTCCGTATAAACCTCCACATATTTTTAGTACTGGAAGAAGTAATATTTTTGAGTCTCTGTGAGTTCTTTAGTAAGGGACTTCTCCCTGCTCTGTGAATGCTCTGTAAATTAATTCTTTCCAGGTGCAAAGCATACAAATACACTGTTGTAAATCAGCATGTTGCATTAGATTCAGTAACATTCCTTCTAGAAAGATCTTTGTTTCTGATGTCAATTTTTCCTGAAACCTAAATTCCTAACCTATATTCAGCCTCATCTTTTAGAAGTGTCTATACTCAAGTTTCCAGGGGCAAAATACCCCACAGGTAAAAACAAGATCTGCTCCCTTCGTCATCATAGTATTTATGGAACTTAAAAAATGCAAAATGCAAGTCTTCCTGTCAGCTCCTACAGGTGGTCCTGGACTGTACTTGTGATTTCTGATGACACTGGCTTTGCTATTACTACTTGTCACTTTATATTGTCCACTGTCTTGGCATGATTTGACCCCTCTGCACCTTTTCACCACCTAACCTCTCATCATTCTAGTTATTTTTTTTAATTTGATTCTTTTTTTTTTTTTGTTTCCTTTTCTCACATCACACTTGTTTTATTCAACCCATCTGGTAGAAGTACATAAAGATGTACACAGGCGGAGTGAGCTCATTGGCTGAGCAGATAGCCAATCAGCTTCAAAGGAAAGAGCAACCCAAAACCCTTCTAGACAAGAAGGAACTGGTAAGACGATGTGCCGGAGATGACGCGTGTTTGTGATTAGATGTCGTGTAGATCTCCAGTTTTGTGAGTGTCCAGTTGTTGCACCACTGGTGGAACCTGTCGTAGCTTTGTGAGAGATTTTTTTGTTTCCCTTTTTCCATCCACCCTCACTCCTGCCCTCGTTTTCTTTGCCAAATATTTTAATCTAATGCCAGCGTCCAAAGACTGTGCATAGTGAATTGAGAAAGCTGTTCATAACACTTCTGCACTGCTGCTCCCTGGAGGAAACACTGCTTCTGGTAATGTAGGTCTAAGAATTGCTGTTTGAGGATGTTCTAATGGTTTTGCCTTTCTTCATAAGCTTCCTTAAGTCACTGATTTCAGGGTCACCATTAATAGTGCTGGTGTCCACTCATCTACTCAGAACTTGTTTTACTCCTGATAGATGTAGGCATGGCATCCTAGGACCCTTTTTCCTGGATGACAAGGTTAGTTTTTGGTGTCCTGGTTAAAACCGTGACTCGTGTCCGAGAACTGCAGCATCCACGTGTGAGAGAACCGCAGCAGCATCCAGGTGCTCCTGTACCCACACAAACGAAGAACATGACCTTGGTGTGCCATCTGGACACACACAAATTCAGCCATCCTTGTTTTGTGTCCAGGGCTCTCTCAAGAAGGAGTTCCCCCAGAACCTGGGAGGCAGTGACGTGTGCTACTTCTGCCGCAAGCGTGTCTACGTGATGGAGAGGCTCAGTGCTGAGGGCAAGTTCTTCCACCGCAGCTGCTTCAAGTGCGAGTACTGCGCCACCACCCTGCGCCTCTCCTCCTACGCCTACGACATCGAGGACGGTAAGGGGATGGCCTCCTGCCCACCACTCTGTCCTGGAAGCTCTTTTGTTGCTTGAAAGTTATTTGGTGAGTTAGGGAAGAGAGTAACTTCCATTCTCCATCTCTCAAGCTGTTGGAGGTTCACGGGTTCCTTGTGGCCAGGTAATGGTGGCAGAAGAGCAGCCAAACTCGTAGGAATTAATACAACATTGTGATGGTGCCTAGAGAGGCTCCCTGGAACAGAGGCTGGGCAGAGATAAAGGAATAAAGTGGATATTTATTAAAAGGCCTTCAAAGGATGCACCTTGGGCAGTGCAAGAGCCTGGCTGTGGCTCCACCCAAGATGGACCCTGGGTCATGAGTTTTCACATTTTTATAAGTTTTGATCCATTTCCATATTGGGGTTAATTGTCCAATTACAGCTTCAGGTGATGAAATCCCATCCTCTCAGTTTGCTCTCTTCAGTTTAGTGTTTACACTTTTTGGGCCTGAAGCTGCAGTGGTGTCCTTGGTTCTGGGGCTGGAAAAGGATTGTTTTGTCTGCCTGAGCTGTGAGGAGAACTTGCTCACACTTAATGTGAAGTTCAGAGTCTCACACAAAGGCAGTACAGAATCTGGAAAATATGAAAGCTAAAACTTAAAGCATCATTAACAGCTGCTAGAATGCAGGGAAACAAATAATAACTGGAGGCTTTAAAAAGCTTTACAGGCTGTGTTTGAGGGCTAGACCTTTTACTCTCCTCATTTGACAGTATTTGAATAAAACTCCTGAGTTTAATACCACTTAAGAGAAAATTACACGTTGGAGAGAAATGTGGTCAGCTTGTTCTTCTTGAAGGTACCGCAACTGTCCAACTCTGTATGTTTATTTTAGATGTAATAAAATAGGAATTTTATAATCAGGGGCTGTGATAAGAAGTCACTACAAGCTAAATTCTGTTTATATAGAAAAAAAGGAACATCAGAGTTGAGTAGAGGTAAGTCAGTGTTAGAGTAGTTACTGGAGATTCAGTAATGACTCATTTTCTGTATCTGATAGACTGAAGAGAGGAGAATATGATCACAAAACTTGCTGATTTAAAGAATCTAACATGCTAAGAATTAAGAGAAGCTTCAGATATGCACTACAAGTCTGAGAAACCAGACTTGTATGTCAGCAGTTCAGAAGCTCAGTTTATCAAAGTGAGCATATTGAAGGTAATAATTTGAGATCATCCATCACCTGTGAAAAGTGATTTCCTTGCAAGGGTAGCTATGTATTACAATCTTTGAGCAGTGATTGACAAAAACATCACATTTTCTGAAGAAAATGTATTAAAAAGTACTTCAGGTAAATGTTTCACATCTGCAGGTATCCATTTATTTTCTTACACAGCTTTTAATCTTTAATCCAATCTTTTTTATCTTTAATCCAATCTCAGGGGTAAAAGAAGTGTAAAATGGTGTAAAACTGGTGATAAGTCAGGTGCAGAAGATTCTATTTCAGACATCATGGTGCAGAAAACAAAATAGCAGGAAAGAAGTGTTTGTACCAGTAGTTTTCCCCACTGACTGAGACAGAGATGGAGTAAAAATTTAAAATTGATGTCACAGGATGACACTCCAAGATATTCTGCTGCAGATTGAAATTGATGGGTGTCCACTCTGTGTAACTAAGAAGAATCTTTTTCTATATACTGGGTAGAAAAATGGCTGTGGAAACACCATCTGGTTTAAGGGGCAAAAATAACTAAAATTGTGTATTCATAATGCATTATATAATGACTTTGAACTAATGGACTTGCTGGGTTGTGAAGAGTTGAGGAAACTCACCCATCAAACCAGACTCCCAGTAAGGAATAGAAACCCCTTTATTGCTTGTGTGGAAGGTCAGCAGACTTGGCAGGCAAATTTAAAGGGGCCAGTGGTAATTTTGAAATCAACATATAAAAGTAACATCTTTGTCAGAAATCAAAGTCGGGGAAAAGCATTTTTTTGAGCCCTGCTGTTATTTTGAGCACTCACAGATAGCTGGTTATCTGACTGACTGTTCAGCAGTAACAGACTGAGCTCCTCTGTCAGCTGTAGGGGCTGAAACAGTTTTTACCACCAGATTTTTAGTGATTCCCTGTGCAAGCATGTTTATGTTATGACCAGATAATTCTCAGTGAAGCAAACACAAAGCTTGGGAGTTTCAGCAGGCTAACAGCATTCATTCTGAAATATTACATGCCCAACAGTTGTATGTCTATATGAAGCATATATGGCTAAACAGAAATCTGTGGTGTCCTATCTAATGTAATTGCTGTGAAAATGTAGCTCATATTTCATTCTGAGCTTTCTTTGAGAGGGAAAAAAAACCAAAGCTATACACACATTGCTGCTGTTCATCTGTTTGGGCTGACAAGCATTCTGCAGCCTTCTGCAGTCAGTGTCTGGTTTTAGGCTTCAAAGTCTGAGAGTTTTTATGTAAGAGCTTTTCAGTTGTTACTCAGTTCAGACAATCTCAAAAAGCAGGTTTTGGTAAGAGTGAATATTAAGAAATACTCCTTGAAGTAAAGATTTGTAGAAAGATGTTTGTCACTTTTCATAGAGCATTTTGCAAATACCAGCAGAGAGAAAAGGCAGAGGTCAGAATATGTGTTGGGAATGCATTGCCAAAGCTCTTGGAATGGGATAGCAGTGGGGAGTGCTATGGGCTGCATGTACCAAGCAGGATACACTGATAAAGGTACAGTGGAAGATAATTATGAGGCATCAGTTTGCTGCTTTTATTAGTACCAGTAGTATTTGCATGATGGTATTGCTAATGCTGCTTTGTCTTCCTGACAGTGCTCAGATACCAGTGAAAAACCTCTCTAGACTTGTGGGGTGTTAGTAAAGCCAGCAGGATCACAAAAGGTCTTATTTGTGAAAATGAATCATTGTCCTTTCTACAAGTAGCCACTGTGCATTTTGAGAGATGGTTCTTTGGGAGTTAACACTGTCCTCTCCCACTTTCCTCTGCTGGTTGTATTAATTCTTGCTTTTTCCAAAAGTGCTTCTGCCAGCTTTTCATGTGATGATTTCTTTGTTCCTCACACACTGCCGCATTGTTAGCATGTGATACCACACAAGCCTGCAGCTTTGCTTTGGTGTTTGACAGGATTTTAAACTAAATGGCTGTCAGGCACCCAATGGAAAGGAGGCTAGTTACAAGCAGGGCTGGAGCTAAAACTTCAGCCAGTGTTTGTCTCTGCATATAGTGAAGAAATTAGAGAGAGCAACAGGAGTGGCAGCAGAAAATAAGTTGCAGTGAGATGGACATTTATATTGTGCTAAATTCCTGTATTCCTGTTGCTGACCATCATTTGTGTTTTATCTGCAGGTAAATTCTACTGTAAACCTCACTACTGTTACCGAGTCTCTGGTTATGCTCAGAGGAAGAGGCCAGCAGTGGGTCCTCTGTCAGGAAAGGTAACTCATTCTTTTTTGTCTAACATGCCACGTTAATAGATTTTGGTTCTTAACACTGGGAAAGTCTGTGTGGTGGTTTGGAGTTTTTTCAGAAAGTAGAAGAATTCAGAGTGTATTTAGTTGTTTTATATATCATGAAAGCTTGTAGTTCAACTAAATCTTATTTAAAAGCAGTTCCTCTACTTAGTACTGCTCTTTTCATGGTGCTTACTATAAAATGATGTGCTTTCCCATTCAAAACAGGATTTGGATTTGTTTTTCTTGTCAGCTGAAATAATTTCTCAGTGTACATTGAGACTAAATGAATAATGGTACCAGTTCTGGTTTTGCTTTGTTTCTCTATGGTTTTACTTAAGATGAAACAAATTGTTTGCATTTCCTTTGAAACATAAAGTTCTACCCCACTTGCATAAGATGCAAAGATCACAGACTTTCATTTCTGAAGGTCTGCTGTGTGTTAACAGGAACCTGCATGGAAAGACAGAATATCCCCTTTCCTATACTACCATAATGGAAGTATTTGTGCTGTAAATATAGGATGAAGAGACACTGTGTAATACAGAAAATACTTTTTGTCATTATAATCCAAGGCACCTAATTTTTCTTAAGCCCTTTTTCAGTATTTTTGCATACACTGAGTGAGCTACATGCTGGTTTCTTAAGTTCTGTTAAGCTCGCATGCTGCAAACTGCCCTTCTCCCTTAAATGATATTTTCCTTTGTGCTAGCAGTGGTGCCTGTCCTTCTGCCTGATTCTCAGGTTTTATTAGTACAAGCTGAAGCTGTACTCCTTTTTGGAAGGATAATAGATCCATCCCAATATGTGCCATACTTCCTGCCAGAACTAAAGACTAAAAATGGTACCTGTTTTATTTCCCAGAGGAGCAGACCTCAGGGATCTTACTGCTTGGACTTTCTTGGCTATCCAGTTTGTTTTTGAGAGCTTTAATAAAACCTTAAACTGGGAAGGAGCACGCTTGTTTTTCAGCCCTTGCCTTATGGCGATGATTGCAGGGTATCTCAGTTCCTCTCTCGGCGCGTTCAGTACACACAACAATTTGAATTTTAACGTGAATTTACCTTCCCCCACGTTCTTCCAGGACACCAAAGGACCTCTGCAGGACACCATGGCCAGCGAAGGGAACGGACGGGCCAACAGCATCCCCACCTCAGCAGAGAGGGCCCCAGGTAGCTCCGCTTCCTTCTTTAGCAGGGTGGTGCAGTACTCGCTCGGCCTCGTGGGCAGAGTTAGGGTGGTGAGCCAGCGCCTGCACAGCACAGTCTCCTCCATTGGGCACCACATAGCCCAGAACCCTCTGGACTCCTTTTTCATGTGTCAGCTGCTGGCATTTGGGGTTCCCTTTCTCTATGTGCAGTCAGAAGTTCTCGGGCAGATCCTAGGGGAGTTCTGTGGGCAGCCTGCTGACCAGTAAGAATTTATGTGACCCCACTTTGAGCTGTGTAACTCGTTTGGTTTTTGCGGTGCCATGTGAATTTTGTGTGTTACGTGGAAATCTCGATATATTATTTTGCACTGTGGCTTTGGGGCCTAGATGTTCTCAGTTCTTTCAAGGACATTATTTGAAAGAATTCCAGGAAAACACAGATGCTCGGTTGAGGGTCTCCTGTGAGCCAGCCCAGATAAAGAGCCCTGCAATGTATGCAGCTCGGTGTCAGTGAAATTTAAAGTTTTTCTGAAGCACTGGAATAGCTCACCAACTGTGATTTCTGTGTTTTCCTGAATTCTGGGTGTGGTTTCTCGTTCTCCCAAGCTTCTCTTTATTAATCTGGTACTTGAATGGGAAAGATCCCATTATCTTTGGATTGTGTCTCCTTTGGAATTCTGGGTGTCTGACAGCTAATGGGATTGGACTCCTTAAACCCCTCGAATTTCGTGGTGCTGGCAGGTCATGGTGCTCTTCCCTCTGCCAGCATCTGTGCTGCTCCTGGCCCTGGCTTTGGAAATGGGGTGGTGAATGTGTGTCTTACTGTAGTTTTCCCTTTTAACTTTGACATTCTAATTCCTTCTAACACGAGAGAAGTGTCTGTGCTACAAATGCTCGTTTGCCCAGCCCCCAAGTGCTCCTTTTGTGATGTCAGAAAAAGGAAGAAATATTAATTTCTAGTACTTGTTCCAGAGGACTGTGAATAAGCTAAATCAGCTGCTTTTAGAAAGGGAATATACTTAGGGCAATACTTTGAGAAAAGAATATTTTCATAGTGCCAGTTGAGAAGACCTTAACAACACAGGAGCAGATAAAAATCATGGTGTTCTTTGACTTTATATTGTTATACAAGTGTTTCTAAGATTGTAACTGAATGTAATCTGACAGAAATTTATCCTTAGTGTGTTAATTCTTGGAGTGTAGTTACTTTCAAGATTTCCTCTTTTGTGTGTGTGCCATTTCCATATGGCAAAAGTGAAAAAAGGTTAGGGAAGAATGGTATTTGCAAAATGCTATGGACAGATGTGTAAACTACAGCATTTTTTGCATAACTGGATAGATTTAAAACTGCTTTCTCTGAAAGAACTTTATTTTCTTGTAGCTTGGAGCATATTCTTAAAGATGAATAGAAAAATATATTTATTGATGCACAGGGCAACTGATGTTCACATAAGGTGTTTGTTTTGTGGAGTGAAGCTGTAGGTGATGGTAATTGGAAGGAGGAGATTTTAATCACATTTATCAATTAGTTTATCACAGCAACAGCTGGCAGAAAATCTCTTTTGATTAAAATCAAATTTAATTGCTTTTACAAAGGAACATTCAGCAATTAGCACCTAAATGAGTGAACAGTAGGGCATAGTTTGTGACAAACTTGTGTAAATCAGATAAAAATCAGCTATAAATCAGCTGTCTCCTTCTCTAGTGGTGGCACAATCCCATAGCAGCACTGTAGTACTTCAAGAGAAGCAAGATGGAACAGACAGCATTTTGTCTAGTGGCAAAACTTGAAATCTAGAGCTCCTTCTATTTGCTTTCTGCTTTTTAAAGCAGCATATAACTGTTGCATAATGTTTAGAGCTTTTGGACCTTTTAAATCTTTGCCCCTTGCAGTGCCCAAAATGCATTAGGACACCTTTCAGGCAGTGTGTTGTGCATTTTCTTGTGTGCATGGCAGAAATATCTTCAGTGGTAGAAGAGGTGAGCAGTGCCTCTGTTGTGCTAAGGAAATACCATTAGTGGCTGAGTTTTCTTTTCTTTGTGCAGTATGATTTAAGTAAACTGTGGAGCTACTGACTTAGCAATGGTTAAGAAGCAGGAGGAAGCTAAATGGAATGTACTTTAAAAACAAGCCACAGTGGCATTAAAGGCAGGTCAGTTCTCTGTTAAAGGCATGTTCTATATGTGCCTACCCTCAGCTCCTGTTCTTGCTGGGTAGCTAGGTCAGGAAACCTGTGATGGGTTTTACAGTTATTTATGGCTTGAGAAAATAAACCTTTTTGAACTACCAAGCTTACCTATACAGTGGAAAAACAGGATATTATTGCTGAATAATCAGGAGTCTGTAAGATTACCTCTCAGTATAACTCCTGAATTTAAATTATTTGTGTATATGCTTTCTTGCAAGCTTTCACTGTAGACTAGACAAATACCTGGAGCAAGAACCTGTCTGAGATGGAGACAGAGGCAGGGCTCTGATTCCCAGCCTCCACTTGATCCATCTGCTCACTCACCTAGTACAGGTCATACATCTGAAAGTGTTTTACTTCCTTTAAGGCAAGACCACCAAATGGAATTTGGCAATAGCAATTTCAGGGCCTGAGGTCTGAGCTAATCCTCAGCAGTGAGGTAGGTCCTGGTGTAGGGTGTTAGTTTCCTCTGAAAGGATTAAGTAAAAGCAGAAAAGTGTGTAACACTCTCAGGTTTGATATTTAGTGGCAATGTAAAGACAGCTTAGAGGGCAAAGGGAAGGTGTACAACAGTAACATCCACTGTTCAATATATAAAAAAGCAGCCATTTTTATATTTCATACCTGAGAGTTAAATTCAGCCCTGACTTAACAAAAGTGCTTGTTTCAGGGAGCTTTATGGTGACTCATGCAAGACCTGCTTTTTAGTAGTTGCCATGAAATCCCAAATGGATGTAAATTGCCTGGGTTTTCTCAATACATTCACTGCCCCCTTTGCTATACCACCAAACCTGTTCTAGCCAGCTTAATGCTTAAAATATATTCAACCACAAAACAGCCTTCAGCAGGTTTGGTCAGATGAGGTGAGATTGCTCACAAGAAACCCTTTCTTGTCCTGTCACTAACCTGTTTGGATTAACTTTGCTAAAGATGTCAGTCCCTGCCTGGGTGGCATTTAGTGATGGTTGCAGGGTTCAGTCTGTGATCAGTGAGTTGAGGTTCGTTCAGCTGGGACCAGCCTTTTTGGGAAGGGTTTGCTGCGTGGTCCTGCCCTGCAAGGGGAGGTTATGGCCAAAGTGGCTTCTGGAAACCTTCAGTGTGGGAAGGGGCAACAAGCTTTTGAGCAGTGGCTGCCATTCTCTCTGGGAAAGGGATGTTGGGGACAGCTGGGACAGCTCTTGCTGTGCTTTTGGTGTCGCTGAACTGTGGCATGCTTGTCGTAGATTCTGTAACTTTCTGTACCTTGTCTGCCTGTTTTTCCTCTATCTCCTGCATTTGCCTTTGTGCCAAAATGCTGCTATTGCCAAGGAAAAAAAAAAAAAGCCAAACAAAGAACTTTTGCTTTTCAACTGTCTCTCCCTTTGATAATCTGTAACTGCTGTGTCTTGGAATTTTTTTTAATATTATTTACAGTACTTTATACGGTTTTAATGTGCTTTTAATGCAAATGCTATTCTTCTGTTTGTTCTAAAGGTCTGTAAGAATGTTTCTGAATTTTCAGCTCTTCCTTGACAGATGGACTTGGAACAGTCTTTACCCCTATCAGCTTTATGATATGCTCCTTGGGGTGTTGTTAGCCAGCAATGTTTTGTTGTAAAATATTTCCCATTTCAGGCTCATATTTTCACAACAATGCATTTCTGTCCCTATCAGCAATAGGAAGTTCATAAAGGGAAGAGACTGCCCAGGGAAACTCACACTTGTACAGCAATAAAAGGCAGGTCATGAGATCTTTTGCTGTAGTTACTTGACCTGTGAAAGATTAAGAAATCAAATGTGATAGTATGAAAAACTGAAAAATGCAATATAAAGTAGAGGTACTGGGGCTTTTGCTTTAATACCACATAAATACAAAGTGTATATGATATAGGTATGCAATCTAAAAAGTTAAAATCCTCCTATGGATGTGCCTTAAGTGTTTTCAGGGAGAAATATTCAGAGCAAAGTCCTTCACAGCAGACCCTTAAACAAGTACAGGTGTATATAGCAAGCAATATATGTGACAAAATTCTTTTGCTGACCTGGAGAGCTAGGAAAGAGTGGCTGTTTCCTCTAAATGGCATGTCCTTTAAAATAAATTATCTGAGCCACATTTGCAAAAGGATCTTAAATGTCTGTACAAGTATAAGGAATATTTTTGAATGCATCCAATATCATTTGCACAGAATTCAATTTTGTCTGGAAAAACACAGATATGTATTTGTTTAGGAATTCTTCATAAACATTGCCTCTATTGTTCAGAAGCATTGCCTCTTCACCGTTCTGCATACATTGAACATGCCTTACTTGTGAAAATGATGTAGCTCAAAGCAATACTGTTTGCTGTGCAAACAAACATCTTGATGAAATCTCTTACTTGGTCACTTCTTTTCATTATTATTCATTCACTTTTGGGTTTTAATTTGCTCTAGTTTGAACATTAGATTAGGGAAGATAACAGCCAACAAATTCTGTGGCATGACATTCTGTTTGAGGTGCCTTCATTTTAGACCACTGAACGTTTACAAATACATCCCACTCTTTTCCCTGCCAAAAAATAAAGAAGAAAAAGGAAAACATTCACATTTCAGGATGGACCACCAAATTGGGATGAAAGCTATTTCCTCTACTAGAGTGCCTTGAATGTTGTCCTGTTTGGAGGAGCCAAGGCTGTGGGTTTGGCAGGACATGGCACACGAGACTGAACCCTTTTTTGGGGTATCAGAGAGCTGCAGAGAGATCTGATGGAAGATTGGCTTCTCTCTGGAACATTTACAATACAAACTTAAGAACCAGACCCTGTATTTTTATAAGCTGAGGAGAGTGTAGGGGTTGCCTGATTAGAACCAGGGTTCAGTGCCCAGTGAATCATCCCTCACTTGCAAGCCAGGAATGTGTTAGGATAAGTGCTTGACTGTTCCCAGTCCATCATGTTCTTTTTCAGTGTTCTTATCAGGATTTGGGTGCTTTTGGCATAAAGGAAAGGAGAAGGCTAAGGATTGGTGATTTGAAGCCCAGAAAATTTGGAATAGAAAAGGCATGGTGGGAAGGTTATTTGTCCTTAAGAGCAGGAGATGAAGCTGACTTGATGGAGTTTCACTGAAAAATCCTGAAAAATGTTTTGAGGATGGAGAAGGATATATACAAAATAGCAATGTGCTGAGTTTGTGCTCCTGGCTGGATCCTGCTAAGAACACTTTTTCTTGGGAGTTACTGGGCTCCCAACTCCTCCTCTCTCTCTCTAGCTTTCAGACCTGTAGACTTGTGCCACTGGAATATTTGTTGTTTGTATGTGTATATTCTGAAGGGTGATATGAATTTTTCTGGGCACTTCTAGAGCTTCATGGAATGTTTTTGTGTCTTAGAAAAATAGCATTAAGTTGGTGTGAAACAGTTGGATTTTTTTTTTTAATTGCAGAAATAAAATGTGTGGTTTTTTTGAAAAGTGGAATCTTAGTAATACTACTTTGAGGTTGTTTCCCTCAGAGAAAAGGAGGGACTGTGCATAAAATAAGTTCAGTGACAGATAATGCTCAAGTGAGATGATTTGGTGCTCAGAAAGGCTTCATGTCTCCGCTGTATAGTCCCTTTGAAGACTTTGATTTATGCAGTTGTTTTTAACCTGTTTTTGTTTTGGGTGTGTGTGTCTCTGAATTATGTAACACGTGGTTTCCCTGTTGCTGTGAAATTGAGATATTTTTTTGTTCAACTGTGTGAAATGTTTAAGGGAATAAATTCCAAACAAACTTCAGGTTTCTGAGTTTTTCTTTGTCCTCCCCCTTGTCCCTCCACTGGTTCCAGATGAGGGATGCTGCAGGGGATACAGAATTGGGGGACAGTGGAATGAATAGATCTAGCAAGTTCTAACACAACAGCCATCTGGGGAGCTCCATGGTCACTTCAAAGTACTACTTTTCAGGCTCTTTCTGTACTGTGGTGTTTTTTTAAAAATGTTGCTGTTATGTTGTTGTTTGCTCCAAGTGCAGGGCACACATTGCACAGACAGCATGACCTGCTGAGGACCTCCTTGCTAGATATTCTACTGCCTTGGCAAAGCTGACTTTGGATAGATGTGCTCTCAGCATTGTGGATTCACAGAGTTTGGTGTCTTTAGGAGGTTGTTTTGAGTGGCCAGAGGTCTTTGTCATGCTGTGTGGACAAGGCAGTCACAGCCATGGGGGAGCAGGGACACGTAGTGTGACAGGTAAGAGTCCTGACAGGCTTTGCTTCCTCTGCTTGGTGTAGCTCTGCTGTGGAGCTGGGATGTTTTGGTGTGATGAAAAGATAGAAAATGAGTAAATCCTCAGCTCAGTAGCCAAATCCTGCATCTTGTGTTCTATCTGGACTGTTGTCTTTTCTGAGGAGAACTCCACACAAGGAGGTGACCTGCCTTCCTCAAGAGCCTTTTCTGTGATGTTCTCACCATGACAAACAGACCTGGATCGTAGTTCTGAGCTGCATTTTCCTGCTCTCAAAAATACAATGAATTACTCTACATTAGAGACTTGCTCTGTATCTTTTCCTCACGTACTTCTCCTGCTTCCTACTGCACCACCCGCAGCTAAAAGCTTGATTTAACAGATGATTTTTGAAAGTTCAGTTGTGAATGCTTTTGCCCAGAGTAGTTACATTTAAATGGTAGGTCACAGAACTACAACCACAAACCAGTTCTATGTGTAATTTCCTCCTTTGGAGGGAGGTAATTGCTTTCTGCCTTCAAAATTGCCTGTAATTTTTCATTACTGTGTTAAGCAGTGCCAGTTTTGAGGTTAAGATGGGCCTTCAGTTCTGAGGAGGAGCCATGAGAAATCAGTGTAAAACTTCATATGCTGCTGCATGAACTAGAAATGTCATTTTGATGAACCTCTCCAACAGCCTCCACTGTTCTGTATCAGGAAAGCTGTTGACTCTGCAGCTACATATATACTCTCCAGAAATCAAATGTTTGCTTCATGAATTAAAAAGAAAAAAAAAAAAGAAGAATAAAGGGTGAAGGGAGGTGCATTTCTCCCCATCAGAGTAGAAATCAGATGTCCTTGCTGTACCAATATAGGAAGCCATGTTTTCAGCTAAAACTTGGAGTAACCAAGTGTAGCAGTGGTAGGAGAGACGACCCTCACCTCAATTTTCCTTTTAAGTTACACAGATACCTCGTACTTTGTGATTCTGTGCCTGTGGTTCTTCTCTAGTGTCATGACTTCTGTTACAAGGATGAAAAAGTGTGAGAAAGTACTTCTAAAATACCAAGTGAATAAAAATTAATACAAATTAAAACAAGGGAGTTGTAGTTTTACCACCTGCTTGTGATCAGCAGCATAATTTATTAAGATATGTAGTTGGTGATGTATCTTAAAATGCAAGAAATAAGGGGAGAAAACCAAATTAAAAAACAAACAAAAACCCCAAACCAAAACAGCACGAAAACCAAAAATAACAAAACAAAAACCTCAAAATCAAAACAAACAGAAATAATCTCAAGGGAAGGACCAGATAATCCAGAGACAGCATCAAAGCTATTTTCCTGCTTCTTTGATGTGCATTTATGAAGGAAGGTGAATTAATTTCTGAGCTGATCTTGACAATGTAGAGTTTAGCTTGGGCTTTCCAAACAAAGCTGGGCAGATGCTCTTTAAGGATGAGATGGCACTTCTGTGCCCTGTTTAGTTGCTTACATCTTCTCTTAAAAATGTGTGTTTAGTCTGACATTTCTCATGCTTGCTGTCATCCCAGAAGGCCATGTTTGCTTTTTTAGGAAAATTTCATAATCCTCCTTTCTGCTGTTATAGACATTTATCGGATGGCTTGAGGGTAGAAGTGTTTAAAAATAGGATTTTTTTTACCCAAGAGATGTTTTGAATACTTCTAGGCTGATGTGAAAACACATCAGAACTGATGTGTAAACTATTTTTAATCAGCAGTAAGTGTTTTGGAAGCTTTCTTCCTGGAACTGTGCCAGATTTTTAGTATAACTATCTACATATATAATTACAAAAAAATTCCTAGTTTTAGGAAAAAAATCCACTAAAATGTGAAGCTCTGGATTGGTTGGAATATTTGGTTGCTCTGTAAAATGTACACAAGAGTACCTGGTATAAATGTAGATTATAGAAAAGTATGCAACAGAAAGAAGGAGCAGATGTTGAACATTTTTGGGGTATGTGGATCTTTTACTTGTGGCAAGTATTCCCCACTATATTTTCCTCTAACTGCCAACCTAAGATTTCAGCCTGTTCCATTTGCAGCACCTGATAATCTTGACATAAATGGTAGAAATTAGGTGAAGACATGCTTAGTATCTAAATATTATCTGAGATCCAGTGATTATGGAAATCTGTTGGACATTCTCTCAGAGATATAATGGTTATTAGCTCAGTAGTTGAAAGAAGACAGCTGCTCACAGGTAGTGTTTTGAATCTGATCACAAATTGAACAGGAACCTGAAATCATTACATTCCACATTTTAATTATACATGATAAAATTTCAGTCTTCTGATGGGTTGTTCTTTAATGATCAAAATATTGTCCATTATCCCATGTGGAACTAGAAGCACCAGTTTCTATATAAAATAACCAAAATTTGTATTGAAAGATTTGAAAGAATGGTTTGGGTTGAAAGGGACCTTATAGATGGTTCAGTTTCCACCCCTTGCCCTCGACAGGGACACTTTCCACTAGACCAAGTGGCTCCAAGTCCTGTCCAGCCTGGCCTTGAACACCTCTAGGGTTGGGGCCTCCACGTCTTTGGGCAATCTGTTCTGGTGTTTCATCACCCTCACAGTAAAGAATTTCTTCCTGATATCCAATCTAAACCTACCCTTTTTCAGTGTAAAGCCATTCTCCAGTGTCTTATCACTCCATGCCCTTGTACAAAGTCCCTCCTCAGTGCTCCTGCTGGCTCTAAGGCCTCCACAGAGACTTCTCCAGGCTGAGCAACCTCAACTCTCTCAGCCTTTCCTCATAGGAGAAATGTTTCATCCCTCTAATCATTTTTGTGGCATCCTCTGGGCTTGTTCTGACAGATCCACATCCTTCTTACACTGGGGCCCCCAGGGCTGGATGCAGGACTCAGGTGGGGTCTCAGAGGGGCACAATCCCCTCCTTCCCCTGCTGCCCACAGTGCTTTGGATGCAGCCCAGGGCATGTTTGGCTTTTTGGGGTGTGAGTGCACATTGACAGATCCACCAACACCCCAAGTCCTTCTCAAAACCCTCTCCTGCATCAGGCACTTCTTCATCCTCCTAGTCCCTGCCTTTGCCTTCTGTGATTTGAGCCTGGAGCATTTGCCAGTGAAGATTCCACTGCTACTTTTAGGTGGAAATAGCCTTGGTTTGGCTTGGTGTGATTGGCACAGTGGGGATCACCTGTCTGATCCCTCACAGTGAAATGGGAGAGGCCTGCTACATACAGGTGGCAAGAAATAAATGCCACAATGAGTAAATGATACAAAGTGTTATGTAGTAGATAAAATAGCTGAGGCTCTCCTTGTAACATCAAAGGGATCACTCTTAGGATCATTACTGGACAATTAGTCTTAAATATTAATTTCTAAGTTACTTAACAAAAATAGAATACTTCACTCAAAAAGTGGGAAACCTCATTAACCAAGGTCATGGTGATTTTAAAATCTAGTGTGGCCTTTTCTTTTTTTTCCCTTTTTCTCCCTGCCTCATCCCAAGGGGTTCTTTGAGGTACCATACCTTGAATAGCTTCCAGAACAAAATGTATGCCTGCAAAGTAATGTTATTTTATCCTCTTCAGAGCCTTCCCACACTCAGGTTCTTTCAGAGAATGGAAATGAGGCCAGGCCACATATGATAGAGCTGATCAAAATACCAGGGAGAGAGCTCTGCCATCCTAGATGAGATCAGCAAAATGAAGAATGACTGGTAATAGGTTACTGATTTGCCAGTGCTCCTGAGTGATTAACAGGCTTAAAATCCCCAAATAATTGTAACTCTAGTACTGGAAACCAGTACTAGAAACCACTTTGGGCAGCAGCAAAAGCGAATTCTGTACAAACATAAAGGATTTTCCTGCCAGAAGAGATGTAATAAGGAAAATTGAGCTTAGCAGTGTTCCCTGGGGCTTGGATTAGGTGACCTAATAGCTCCTTTCCCCTGATTCTCTTCTCCACCCACCAGTGACAACACTGGCCACTTTCCAGGAGTCAAAAATAGCCATACTCTGGATTATTCTATACCTCTGCTGTAAGGAAGGCAACTTTTCTGTATTGTTAAACCACATACTGAACTCCTAACCTTCATTACATAATGCTGCTACTTCATGCATCTGCATATGGGGAACACTGTTCCTCAAACATAACTTACACTGTCAATTAGATGAATTTCTGTTTGATTCCAAGACAGGAGTATAAATTACAGGTGACCTTGATCTGTGATTCTGGCTAATTATATTAACTTCTGGTTGCTTCCACTAAAACCAGAGAAAGGTCAGATCGATGCAATTGCCAGCTGTTTCTAAGCTCAGCCCTAGTGATGCTGTAAGCAACTCTTTTGTCAGTGTCTGTTTTGGGAATTCTAGCAGTCTGTTTTAACCAAAATAATGGGGAGAGTGGGGCAAAACCTTGCAACACTCATAAGACAAATGTGTGAAATTTTCAATTTCAGTCCTATTTATTTTCACTATTATGAAGAGAATGAGCTTCCACATTTACGGACAATATCTGAGAATGGAGAACTTAATTCTAGCTGGACATTGTGGAATGTGTGGAGGAGGACTTACACCTTCCTTCATATGTTTGTTTCTGGGGTGTCTGTTTCAGAATCCCTTGAGTATTTTAGGTGTCAGCTGTTCCTATTCATATTTATAGTGGTTTGGGGCCGGGAGGCTTTCTGCTCTTCATTTCTTAGGGAACCAGTAGATACCAGCATCTCACTGATTTTTGTTTCATGTGCTGTTGAATTATGCTGGAAAACTTCTTGGCCAGCACTAAAAGTGGTTCTTTGATAACTCTACTGGCTACTTCTTCCAGTAGAAAAAAATCAGAGGGTTTTTTGATTAAGCACCTTTCTGTCTGTACACCTTAACCTCCCCATTTCTCTCTTTAGGTCCCCAGTTTGCTGGGGAGAATTTCTAGACTGATGGTATGAGGATGGAGCCTGACATGGTAACAGAGGTCTTGAGAATGTTGGTTGCTTGTCAATTTAAGGACAGTTTTATTGATCAGGTCCACCATAAGCCAGTTTGCCTTTACAATTCCCAAAAGCTTTGACTCAGTAGAATACATCTTTTGGAAAGCTTAGTTGCTATTTAGTGTTAGGATTGGTACATGTGCATTACAGAAGAATTTCAGGAGGGCTCTCTTCAGGTTTGAGCACATTTTGAATGCTGTGCATGGATACTGAGTATCTTACTTGTGAATAGACTTTGTTTTTCTTATCATCCTCTCCTCTTTGAATTCAGGCCTTTTATATTTAGCAGAATGTGTGATGGATCAAATGGGAAACATCAGAAAACTCAAGATGTGATGGCTTCATAGTACAGCTGAGTAATTCAGGCTTTCAGAGGGTTTGGGAATACCCATGGGTAGTAAGAGAGAAAGTTGAGGCATTGTATCAAAATAACACTGACATTTAGTGACTGCTTGTCGTGGCTTAACCTCAGCTGAGTACCACACAGCTGCCAGGAGCAGAACCAGAAAGAAAATAAAACTCATGGGTTGAGATAAGACCAGTTTGATAATTGAAACAAAGTGAAATATACTACTACTAACAACAATAATAATTGTAGTGAAAATGACAGGAATAACACCAAAGAACAATGCACAATGCAGTTTGCTCCCCACCCACTGACTGACTCCCAGCTAATCCCTGAGCAGCTATCAGTCCCTCCTGGCCAAGTCCCCCAGTTTATGTTCTGGCCATGACATTCTGTGGATGGAATATCCCTTTGGCAGTTTGGGGTCAGCTGCCCTGGCCACGCTCCCTCCCAGCTTTTTGTGCACCTGCTCACTGGCCGAGCATGAGATGCTGCAAAGTCTTTGACTCGGGGTAAGCACTGCTTAGCAACAGCCAAAACATCAGTGTGTTATCACACCAAACCTGAAACACAGCATGGCACCAGCTACTAGGAAGAAAATCAACTTTATCCCAGCCCAAACCAGGATACTATTAAGTATTTAAATACAAATAAATTTGTTCTTGTGTCGGTTTGAGGTGTTGCATTGCCCCTGTTGTCTTTGAGGATGCGTTTATCCAAATTCAGGGCCTCCTACCAGGAAATGTGCAGTTCTGCAGTTTGTGATGTGAGGCTGGGCAAACAAGCACCAACAAGAATGCTGCAAGTCTGTTGGGCTCTTGCCAGGGGTTTCCTGGAGGAATTTCCTAAAAGAGAAGATAAGTGTAAAAGGGCAGATGAATCCAGATTTAAAACTTTGAACTTCTTACCAACCCTTAAAAAATCCATTTCGTTTAACACCTTTCTGCAGACAGTTTAGAATTGCCATGTACATGGTTTATGTGTCTGTTGCTGTGCAGTACAGAAACTGTTAACAGTATCTAGATAAAAATTTTTGAGAGATTTCTTTCAGAAGAAATCATTTGCACTTATTTAAATGAAATGTCTTAATTGACTTACTGTTTGAATGTGTGCAGCATTTAACAATGAGCCTCAATACCAAGATTTCCTTTCTCCTTGTGCACACAGTGCTGGGCACTTCCTTACATCAAAGTGGATTTTTTTGTTGACTTGAAGTTGAGAGTGAAGTGCTTGGTGCTGTGCATTCTGGATTCTGTTTTTGGCACTGCCACCAGACTATTGTGAGATTGCCTTGCTGGTATTTAATCTCTGTGTCTGGACTTGTGCAGTGCCTCTACAGTACTCACCTACTTCCAAAATAGGTTTGTTTAAGTGTGCTAGTACTTGTAAAGCTTTTTGAGGCCCTTGGATGAGACGTGGGGCTGGAATACAAACAGGCAGTTAATGGAACTGAAGTGGGTGAGGGTGAAACTTCTAGGAAAAATCCTGAAACTCAATGTGACATGAACACAGATGAAAAATGAGAAGCTAAAAAAATACTGCTGGATCTCGTTTGCTGCCTTCTCTATACCTCAGTGATAATGTTTGCTGAATTGATAGCACACTTCAGAAAGCTTAACCCCAAAAGGTATTTCTTAGAAATTAATTGCAAAGGAATATGAAGACTTCTAGCAGTTCAAACTCAGAGCTCACCACATGACTTTTAAACTCCCCTGGAAAAGTTCCCATTTTCCTTTTCAGTACTTGGTCATAGGCAATGTGCTGCTGTTTCTGTAGGCTTTGTTTTATCTGACACAGTTCTCAAACAACTGTGTGGAGATAGAAGTAATTGAAGTGTTTGGAAAAGACAAGTGAAAACAAACAGGTACAGCATTTCACATTACCACAAAACCACAAGCTTTGGGAAATGCATAATGAAGGTTTTCCTGAGAGTGTATTAATTCCTTCCCCCTTTTGCATGTGTTTCAAAGTAAACTCTTTAATTTGAATTTCCATAATTCCCCAAGGCCACAGCTGAGTCTATGCAAAATACTGGACAAGAGATGACATGTACATCAGTCAGATATTAGGATAGCAAGCTAAGAAAAGCAAGTCTAGAGGTACTGCATGATTACTGAAAAATAGCTTCTAGTAAAATAGACAGGTATTTTTTTTTTCCTTTTGGGAAGAATTAATTGTTCTCAGATTCCCAGTTCTCTCCTGCATCTTCAGCATTGGAAGTGTTGTGTCAAGGAGGAACCTGGGCAGGATTTCATCGAGCCCATGTGAATAATGCATAGATTTTACAGAGCAAGGTAATACTGGAAGTGAATTGAGATGGGATCCTCTCTCAAGAGGAGCTTCCCAAACCTTCCAGGAATTGCCAGAATTGCTGGAATAGGACACACCCATGCAGGCAAGGAGCAGTTCTGTTGGGAATGTTATCTCTGATCAGACACTTATCATTTCAGGAGGCACGCTCTGTCAAAGCTCAGATAAATAAAGGCCTCTGGCAGCTTTCATGCACCAGCTCAGCAGCCTGTCCTGTTAAGAAAAACAGCTCCCTTCAGATGATCTATGTAATGCTCATGGCCCACTGACTTTTCCAAAGTAAAGAATCAGATTTTAAAATGTGTCCTATTTTGGATGTTGTTTGTGGGTTTTGAGCTGATCAGTTGATTGTTCAAGAAGCTACACTTGGCTTTGAGGTAGCTCCCCTCTCTGGATAGTAACACAACTTTACTTCCTGGCAAATGCAGCTACCTCAGCCCTTTTTCTCACTTGGGAGTGGTTGCTGACTTTTGTCTCTGATGCAGTGACCAAGTAGAAGGTCAGGTACTGGCTGAGTGCACTCTGCAGCTTTCTCCTGCCAGCAAGCTACAAAACAGCCTGGAAAATGCAGTGTATTGGTTGGAGAGAGGCAGCTTTCCCCTCCAGAAGAGCTGTAGGTTTACAAGAACTGCATTGGAATGGACTTTGCCCATGCATTTGGCATCATATATATATATATATATATATATATATATGAGAAATTAGTAGGTTGTAGGTGGCAAGCTTCAAAATTCCTCAGTCTTATTTATATTTTTATTGTTGTATTTTTATGTTTTGAGGGTTTTTTTTAATTCTGACTTCAAATTAGTTGGTGTGAATTTTAGAGTATAAAATGGGGAAATTGTCCATCATCTGAACACTTCAGTGATACCTGTATCTCACTCTTCCTTTCATCCCTTGTATAAGTGAAGTGAAGTGCTTTTCCTTCTGACACTGGATGGCTTCATGGTGCAGAGAGTTGGCTGTCGGTATAATTTCCCTTGTTTCATGTTTGGTAAGGAGTTGGGCAGTGGCTTTGCAGGCAGCCAGATTGGCTAAATGTATGGCACCTTTTAGAAACAAAACTGACACGTGTAGCAGACTAAATAGTCTGTGTAGTGCAAATTCCTAGAAAGCCCATGTTTAACTGGTAGTCAGTGGAGTTTCTGTGTCATATTCTCTGATGCAGAGATGTTTTCTTGGCAGAGTGGAGTGGAAGGATGTGACCACTTTTGCATCTCAAGTGTACAGATATATAAATTAATAAGAGAAAACACTGGGAATGCCCTTCCTACTTTGAGATTTTGAGGCATGGAGTGCTTGTCAAGCTCACAGGACATCCTGGCTTGACCACATCTTTTTGCATTCACTCCCAAATTTGCCCTAAACCAGGACAAATACAGACTGGTTTTCCATCTTGTAAGATTTTTAACACAGTTGCATTGAGTCACTCCCACTTACAGTTTGTGCTGTGATGGGATTTGTTTGATTCTCTGTGTACCAGTTACACTGGGTCTTTGTGATGATTTGTGGTTAGAAAAACTCACCTGAAGGATCACATATGCTCCTAAAATACATATGAACAGATGTCAGCTTGATTTTCAGTCCTTCTCTATGCTACAATGATTGCTGCCAGTCTTTCTCCCCACACTAGATACTGGAGTATTGAAACAGCCTTTTTTTAAAAGAACTCTACTCCATTTAATTTAATTATATGGAAATTGTTTGTTTGGGGCTTGTTTGTTTGTTTGTTTTGTTTGATTTTTTTTCTTTGAGAAGGCTGACAAAAAGCCCCTAAGATAATTACAAAACAAAAGGAGTGAAATAATATCAGATGGATAAAAGTTCTTGTTCTTTGGTTTTCAGAATTATTTTTCTTGTGAACTTTGCAGCTATGTCAGGGTTTGCATAAGAAGAGAATAAGTTAAAAACAGCTTGTGGAAAGACGTTCCTGTTAAAGTAGCTGAGCCTCGCTGGTGGCTCTGTGTATAAAGAGTTCTGAGTAGTACAAAACCTTTTTTTAAAATCATTATTTTAGTATATTCCTTGTTTGTTTCCCCTGACATTGGTGTTAACCAGAGCCCTATGGTTTTTTTTTTACTGTCAGCCAAAGTAGCAGAGCAAAATTCGAGGTCAGTTCCCCTGTTAATGTGAGCTCAGGGTTGGGTAATGCAGCACAAATTGCAAAGATAGATTGGGCAGAGTTGGTATCACCATCGAGAGAGAGAATGAAATGAAATGTGAATCCCAGTGAAAAAGGCAGATCAGTTCCACTAAACTCTGCAAATCAAAGCACAACAGAAGGCTTAGCAGCAGGAAATGGTGCAGACCACAGCATCCCTGGAAATGCAAGGCGGTGTTGCCACCTGAGCAATTTTATTTGTTTATACCATGAAGAAGCTCTGTAGTTCCAGCTAAAGGCATGGCAGCCACTTGCCCACATCATGGGAAGGTTAAAACATATCAGGAAAGAGAGAATAACACTTCTGGCAGTTTATCTTTGAAGCGGGGCGGGGGGGATTGGAAATAGGTGCCAGTAATTATGTAAAGACCTGTGTAATTTGGTGTGAAATATGAAGGTGGTACTGAGTGAGTAACTGTCCTGAAAAAAAACCTGTTAGGAATAAAGTGAGAAACTACAAAGGATGAAGAAAGGAAACAGAAGCTGTTTTGGGCATTAAAATGTGTGAGGATATAGTAAATGTTGCCAAAGCTCATGCTGGGTTAGACTTTGCAAAGGAGAGCAAAGCAAAGAGCTCTATTTCTTAAGCATTTAAGTAAAAGCATGGTAAAGGGAAAGCAGAAGTGTGTTCATAGTGAAGATGGAGCCAAAATAAAATACAGTTTTATGTATAGTCAATCAGACATGGGAGCAAAAGAGTCAGTGTGTAGCAAGATTGGGAAATTCAGACTAATACAATGAAGCAAATAGTCTTTGTCTCAGAAGAGTGGGAGAAGTGTAAAAATGAAATTGTGAGCTTGGTGCTAACAATTTGTGATTAAATCAAGCTGTCCTGATGTACTTTGTCTCATTCAGGAAATGCTATGTGACCACCGGTCACAAGTATGTCCTTCAGATAAAAAGCTAAAAATAAAATAAATAAAAAACTTTAAAAAGTGATCTGAACAAGTACATATCAGTTAAACAGTAGGTTTAACACCTTCTTTTAAGGAATAACTAAAACCTGCTAGTTCTGCAAGGGAAGTCCTTTGACCTCATGCAGGTAAGTGCTATAAAATGTGGCATGGGTTCACCAGAGACTGTGCTGGACTGGCTTTTATTGACACCTGATACCTCCATGAGAGAAATTATAGTGCATTTGAACAGTCTGGACTTGAGTAAAGCACAGGAATGCTGACACATGGAAATTATTGTCATGTAATAACAATTATTATTGTTAATTAACAACAGTACATGAAGTGCATACATGAAGTGTGAGTAGTTAAGAAGCTGGCCTAAATTAGAGATGAGAGGTTTTCTTAAAGGAGGAAATAATGAGGTTGGGTGTCACCTACAGACTGTGAAGTGTCCTAAAAAGTGATCTGGGGACTGATCTTTGTAATACTGTCACTAAGGTTACCAGCCCAAAAAAACCCAAAACAAAACCAAAAAATCAAAAATAATAATAATAATAAAAAATAAAAAGGGAAAAAATCTGCTAATGAAATTCAGGGCTGAGGCAACATTTCAAACCCTCATCAATGCAGAGGAGGACAGGCACGTCGTTCACTAAGAGCTGCAAAATGTTGCCAACTGTTAGATTAAACTTAGCAACGTAATAGTGGAAAGTACCAGGTCATGCACTAAGAAGATGCTGAGAATTTTTGCTACCAACAAAGTGCTTGCCAGTTGAAAGCAAAGAAGGGAAAAGATTTAAACATCATAAAAGCCACCAGTATTATGTGGTGTATAAATAGGCAGGTGTGTTCTCAGCATGTATCAGACGAGAGATTTGTGTTACATTGATAAAGGCCTCATCTGGAAAGCCACGTTCACTTTTAATCACCCAGGTTCTGGAAAGATTAATCCAAACTGGAACAGGTGCAGTGACCATGGGGGTGATCAGTGCACTGAAGAGCTTATCTTCAGTGAGAAGAAGGTTTGGCTTGTTTAGCAAAACAAAATGAAAGCATGGATATATTGGGCTCTGTGAATAATAAATTGTGTAAGGGGTCAACAGCTAAAACAGCTTTCAAGCTAAAATATTACAATTTTAAAAAATAAGTGGATGAAAGCAGGGTAGAGTAAAATTCATTGGGTGTTACTGTGAATGAAGCTTCTCATTACTTTTCTACAACTGTCTGGTTCACATATCCCTGCAGTTTTTGGGGATTTCTGGGATTTTTGCTTGCAGATGTCTCTCTGAGATTTGTCCCTGTGATTCATTACAAATTCTGATTGAAAAGCAAATCGATTCAAGTCTATTAAAAGTTTTAAAACTTGGCATTTTTCATTCCTTCCCTCATCTTTAAATAGTAACAGTATTGTTTTGCTCCTGAACTCTAGATTTCCCTTGGCTGGTGCCAGTTTTAACTCACAGCAGGGTTATCCCAGAGCGTTCCTGCTGTGTCTCAGATAATACATCCAGCCTGTGCCTAGGCCTTCCCACAGAGACTTCATTGCATCTCTAGTTTTTGCAGCTAAAATGGCCCTGTTTCCTCTCTCAGCTAGGACATTTAACATTCTTTTTAGCATCTATTAGCCAAAACCACTAAGCTTCCCTTTTGCAGTCTGGCTTCCCAGTAGTGGCGAACAGGAAAATGACGTAAGGTATTCTCTCGCTTTATTTACCTCCCTCTGCCTCGTGCCCCTTTTCTCCCAACTGCTCAATTTTCTTAAAAATGTGAATTTCTGACTGTTGCATTTGTTGTTTGTTGCCTGGCTTGTTCTCAGGTTCCAGTGTGAACGGGCTGGAGGAGCCCAGCCTGGCCAAGCGGCTGCGGGGCACTCCCGAGCGCATCGAGCTGGAGAATTACCGGCTGTCCCTGCAGCGCGAGGAGGAGCTGGAGGAGGTCCCCGAGGAGACGCTGGCAGAGCACAACCTCAGCAGCGTGCTGGACAAAGGGACAGAGGAGGATGTGCCCAGCAGGTCAGCACACACTGCCCATCAGCTTTTTCTATACCCATTCCATCAGACTTTGCCTGCCTTTCCGTTGTTTTTAACTGTTGGCATTGTCCTTTCTAAAGTTTTTGAAACACAGAGACATTTCATTGTGTAGTTTCTGTTCTAGGAGGCAGAGGAGACGGGGAACTCTTTGTTCCCTCCATGTCTTATGAAGGATGGGTTGGGCTTTCAGGGTTCACTGAGGTGGCTGATGGAAATCAGGCAGAGACCTCACATTTTGGTGCACAGCTTTGCATCACACACACACACTGCAAAGAAAGTTTACAGGAAACAGTATTCAAAGTATATTTTTTCAAAAGAGAGCTAATCTTATTTAAGTTTCAGTAAGAAAAAAGATTAATTTAGCAACTAAACCCAGACTGCCCAGGAGTCTGAGGTGTGGGAAACCACTTACATGGCTTATTCATTGCTTTTAAGTTGCTGTAGCCCTCAGTGTGCCATCTCCAGTTTTGGTGTCGTGTCCTGCTTGCTGTATAGGTCTGTATGGCAAGGAGAGAGAAGAGATTCATTTCCAGTTTAGGTTTCAGTTCCTTTCCTCAGCACTAAATCTGTGTACATACACGTTTTTCTAATGAGATACTCAACTGTGTATGCAAATTCTATAGAGCAACCTACCTTGGTCCTTGATTTCTGATTTATAGGAAAATACAATTTCAGCTGTTGAATCAATTCCTATGGCACAGGGTTTCTATGCTGAAAGGAATGCTCACTATACCAGACCATCTCTCACTGCTGTCTTTCAGCTTCTCATTTCTCAGTATTCAAAGGTCAAACAAAAGCCAAGTGATAAATAAAAGCCAAAGAAGGTAAAGTGAGCTGTGTGGTGAAGAATTTGTGTCGTCACTCCTCCATGCGATAAGCCGGCTGGTGGAAGAGCAGCAGCTCATCCCATCCAGCACCCATGGCAACAATTTGAACAGCAGTAAACCTTATTGACAGCACACCAAGCCCCCAGCATGCAGCACCTGTCAGGTTTATTTCCATGCTAAAGGGTGGGACAGTAAATCAGGGAGAAGGGGAACATCACTTTTTATCTCTGTGGCAATATCTGTATAAAGCCTTTGGAATATGCTCAGGCCTCCGTGCACCAAGCCCGTGGCTTGCCAACAGTGTTTGTATTCAGTATTTCACATGTGAAAAGCAGGCAGTGTGTTAAAAATAACTATTGAGTTTATGCTGTGAAAAAGCAGCTTGTAATTTGAGCAAAATAATGTTGTTTGTATGCAGACCAGTGAGGAGAATTTAAGAGCCTATGGACAGAAGTGTGTGACAATCAGAGCATGAACAAAGTGTTTTCCTTATTAGATTTGCTATCAAAAATAGCCTCTCAGACAAGTAGATGAATAATATTATGTAAATATGATGCTACAACTGTACAATTTATATTTTATAGACCTACATGAAGTGTAAACTTCATTACTTTCAACTTGTTGATTTTCCCTTTCATTGTCTACATGGAATGGGTTCTGCCAAAGGCCCGTGTCCGTGGGCATAAGGAAACAGAAATACTATTCTCAGATTGTTCACCCAAATTTTCATTATTCTCAGTTTTCTCCTTCAGTCAGATGAATTGGGCCTTTGAAGATTTATAGGGGAATCATCCAACAGTTGCTCTAATTAATGCAGTTCTGTTATGACAGTGGTCCATTAAGGTAAATCAAAGTTAGAACACCTTTTCACCCTGCAGAGAAGATCTGTGTTGTGGTCCTCACTCATTTTCCAGTGACAAATGCAAACATCTCTCTCCTCAGTCCCTCTAGGTAGTCTGGCAAGTAAGTGAGCTAGATTGAATGTCACTGGATAAGTGGTTACATTTCCTGCCCCTGCTGCATATGCTGAGGAACTGTTAGGTTAAACTGAGGTGATTTCTAAAAGGCACTAATGATTTATGGCTTTGCATGGTTTAGACTTTGCTGTGGGAATAATAATCTCATTATTGGAATTATCTTTGCACTGCTTCCTATGGTTTCTTGCCACCATGTACACTGTGTGCTTAATTGGATACATATTTCTGTGATGCAGAAAAGTGAGACATTTTGGGTTTTTTTTCCTCCATCTCTCCTTAGTTCATATGCTGTATCCTTTGCCTGATGTATTTTGTATTCTTTCTACTCACAAAGACTTCTCTGGTTCACAGAAGCAAGTGCCAAAATCATCTTAGGTATTTTAGCAATAGCTTCTATATCAAAAGATGTGGCCTTCTACATTCTGATCCTGTAAAGAACTCCTGCACCTATTTATCAAGAGCAATGTGATATGAAGAAAATTGTTTCTTTCTGTTGTATTCAGTTGTCTTGAACTGTAACAATAAATGCTGCACAAATATTTGGACTTGGCTTCACAGGCACTTTTCTGCTGCCTCACCTTCTTTGAAAGCAGCAGGGCAAGGACCATACTGCAGCCCACAGGTGATGCTGTCACTAAAAGGCCTGTGAAAGATTGAAAGCTGAAAATCAGTGTTATCAGGCTTATGTGTGTTAAAATGACTTGTTAATGATCTAAGACTGATCAAGAAAACACTGACTTCATAATCTTTAATATTATTATTTATTATTAGCAATATAATATTTTTTTTTTTTCCTAAAACCTTACAGTAGTTCAGAATCTGAGATGGAGGAGGAAGATGAGGAGGAGGATGATGAACTACTGCTGCCTCAGCAGCCCCCTTCAGACTTGGGTGGTGTTCCGTGGAAAGAGGCCGTGCGTATCCATGCCCTCCTGAAGGGAAAGAGTGAAGAAGAGATTGAGGCTGAGCAAAATCATGAGATTGAGTACAAATATGATGATGAAGAGGAGGAATACGAAGAGGAAGAAGATGAAGAGTCAAGTGAAGGTTAGCTTGGTTTGTCCTTTCTTTCTGCTAACTAGCAGGGAAAAATGAGTTAAGTATTTGCCATGCAGAGTAAGAAAGATTTGCCTTGGAAAACTTTATTCCTTCTTTCACTTCTTAGTTGCTCCTATTTTTGAGGGAGTTATTTTTGAGGAAAGCTCGAGGTGGTTCATTCTGGATACTGAAGGACTTTGCCCACAGGACAGTTTAGAGTGCTAGTACTAACACAGTATGGTTCCAATACACCATGCCAACATGTCAATTCACAGCCTTGTGCTGCTGTATTGGCTTATGATTGGTTTTTGTTATTATTTGGAATTAGATTTGAATGTGCCCTTTGCTCTCTGACAGCAGGAGTTGGAAGAATTGTTGCTGCAGTGTTTTCAGTTTTAGAGTGCCTCACTAAGGGGTAGTGCCCTGTCACTGTCAGCAGGGCATTCCACAAGAAGGTGCTTGTAGCTCTACCAAGTTAAAAGATGGCCTTGAGAAATAAGGGAGTTCAGATTCCCATTTTAGCTTTGAAAGTTTTGAAAGATTTCTATGGAAAACCTTAGGGAAAGACTCCTTCCCCTGTGTTTGTCTCAGTCATCAAAATGCAAAGTTTGTGCTCAGAATAGACATGTTTCCAGTGTTTCACCACCATGCCAAATTTCTCACTGCTCTTGTCTTTGTCTTTATACTCACATTTCCTTTTTGAGGAGACTTGTAGACTCCAAAGAGCTTTTTCGTAAAGGTCTTTGGCTGCCTACTGTGAGCAGAGGTCCAGTTTTTTGCGTCTCAGTGGCCGTGTCGTTGATGAGCTCAGCAGGCTCCTTGGCTGCTTTCTCAATATAGGAGCTGAGTGTCCAAAGTGTGGAAATCAAGACTTCTTTATAAGTATGGTAACATGCATGTTGTGTGTTCAGTCTGCTGAGCAGTGGTGTTCTTGGACGGATGTTGTTTCATTCGAGCAGTTTTCCTGTCAGGTGCTTGGAACGGAGCGGGAGCGCAGGGAGTTGCAGCATTTCCAGGCAGTCTCTCTTTCTGATCCTGTCCTCTCTCTTTCTCTCTTTCCCTCTCTCCATGGCTTGTGTGTGCACACGCGTGTCTGGTGTTAAATGTGGATGTGTGCTTCCCTCTGCTGTAGAGGGGGAGTATAACCCTTGGGAGAGAGAGCTGCAGCAAGGCCTCTGGCTTCAACATCTCTCAGACGAAGAGGACTCGGGTACACCTAAAGGTACCCCTACACTATCCCCACTTCCACTTCCCCACAGGAGCTGGGAAGGTATTGAAGAGCAGGTCCCACATGAAGAGTTTCTGTGTTTTATTTAATTGTGTTACCAGCTCCCTCAAAACTGATTCATTGGTTCGAGTGCCATAAATCAGATTTATCATTGCCACTGGTTTTAGGGAGGTGATAAAGCTGCTGAGTACCTCGGGATTTCTAGAAAACCTGGACAATTTGCTACTGTAATTTGCATGAACAGTGACTTCCAGGTTATAAGGAGTATCAGATTTGTTCCGTACTTGCAGACTTGTTGCACCTGTGCATTATCTCAGACACATGGGACACATGAGAAGTACTGCCTTTAGACTGCTTGTGTCAGCAAATTTGCTTTTCTTGTTGTCCTCTGTGTGTGTGTGTGTCTGTGGGGAGAGTCTGGAAGGAAACTAATCAAGCTACAGCAATCCCTCAAGATTCTTCAAACAGTTACATAACAGCAATAAAATTAATCAGACATTCAAATCTAACTGGTTGCATAATTTTCCATGATGCATTCTCTTGCAGTTTATTTTTGATAGTTGGTTTTTTGGTAACACTTGGTCCCAATAGCTTGTTAATCTCTTTTTCCCTCATTGTGGTTCATTAGAACCAGAATATATAAGAGGAAAATCCAAGTACCTTCCTGCATGTAAGGGGAGGCATATGCAGCTGTCAAACTGCATATTTTACAGTTTATAGTTGTAATAACAGCAGCTTGGCTTCTGACTTTTTTTTTTTTTCCCAAGAGAAAAAAAAAGGAAGAAACATAATTTTTTTTGCCATTTAACTTTTCTGTGATAAGAATGAGAAGTATTAGTAAGGTGGCTGAAGGGCATACATGAAGAAGTTCCTCCTGTTGCAGTTGCCAGGGTGCTTCAGACCTGACTCTGGAGTTGGTTTGCAGGTGGCTCCTTACTCCAGTAAAATGCAAACATTGAACCAATAAAGTGAAAACACTGAGCCTGCCCACAGCTTATAAAGTGCTGGTGGGTGCTACAGTGGAAATGGAGGAAAGCTGCCATTCCAAATCTAAGTGCAGGTAATGTTCCTGCAAAGCTTAGCAGGCAGTCCCGAGGAAAGGCCGTGCTAGGTGTTGTTTGAAATTCTCAAGCACTTAGACATTAAAGAAGTGTTAGGTTTGCCTCTAAGCCAAGCAGCAGCCTTTGATGTCTGGCTGTGCTGCTCATTATTTATTGCAAGAGGTGAGAGGGACAGGACAGGCTCAGGCCTCAGTCCAGAGGCTTGTGGAGAAGCTAAATGTTAGAGTGGCCTAAATCCCAGAGCAATCCACTTTGAAACATGCAGATCATGTGGGACCTGCTCTTTCCGAGCCTTGCTGAGTGACTCTGTTCTTCTCAGCCATTGCTGGCAAACCTAAACCTTTTAACCCAAAAGTCTGTGTGGCGATGCAAACGCTAACTCTACTCATCCTGGGGCCTGCATGCGAGTGCTTTGGTTCGGAGTGGGAACAGCCCAGGATCCAGGATGGCCACTGCCTCTGGTAGCCCATGTGGTTGTGCTAAGTGATACAAAACCTCTGTGCTGAGGCCACAGAGACATAAAGCTGTGGAATACTTGGCTACATTGTGAATCCTGCTCTGCATTTGAGTTTGTGCCTCTGAGCCCGTTTCCCTTTAATGAGCATCGGCTGATTCTGTCCTTCCTGCAGTTCCTTCTGCCTGTTTCTTCTGCGGTTTTAATGCCAAATCTCACACATAGTCATTCCTGAGATGGAAATCCCAAACACTTTGTCGTGTCTGGGGAAAAATATGGCTGGGAGAGAGGAACTTGTTAAAATGAGACAGCAGGAAATAATGAATGCAAGCTCTAAATGCTGCTAATGTGTCTTGTTTCCTTCAAATATTAGAGCACCATATGAAAATCTAACTGCTTTTGAGGTTCTAAACTGCTGCAACAGTGCTTTGCCCTACTCAGTGGTAATCCAGTTGTTGTGAAAATTGACTTCCTACTTTATAAACTAAGTGGGCATTTTCCTTCCAGGCTGAGACATTTGCTTTTGAAGACCACTCCTGCAGACAGTGAACAGGTGAACACCTGTCCCTTTCAGAACCAGTTATTTTGTTATGGATAAGTGAAGCCTGGGTTACAGAACCAGAGCTGACAGCAATAGAGACAGGGTCTATAAATTTAATACCTCAGAGTAACTGCTCCCAAGGCAGGTGTTGTGCAGAAGTTAAACAAGCTCATCAATTGATTTAGGTGCCCATTGTTCTCTTTGACATTCCATAAGTAGCTGAGCTTTGTGTAGGCAGGTAATTGAGGAGTAATGCAATTCCTCTTAAACAGAATAATTTGTGTGGCAGGAATTCCCTTCTGGGGAGCTGTTAAGTCACAACCAAAATTCTGGTATCTTTCAGAAAAAAATTCTCCCTTTGAACAAGTCAATACAAAAGAGCCAGGAGTAAACAAAGCGGTGTTTTAGGTGCTAAAATTAGCATGTGCCCATGTGTGCATACACACGTGAAACTCTCAGATCCATCATATTATTAAGAATAGACTAGAAAGAAGTCCCTAACCCAGTAGCAGAGAATGAAAAACCTTTTGCCTTGGTGCATCAATCAGATGGAGATAGTCCCTCACCTTTACCAGCAAGACATCTTCGGCAGTAATCACAACGAATAGGCTGAAGGAGCTGGAAATTTCTGCTCAATTGGTATTTACATACCATGCTGTTGGACAGCCAGAGAATGTCTTTCATTTCAGTGGAGCTTCTTGCAATAGACACGATGTCTGATGATGTTTTTAATAGCATCCCTCTGCCCTTGGAATGGCGTTACTCGGCTTGGATGGGAGGCGTGAGGAGCGCTGTGTTGGTGTACGCGTGCGCACACGATGCTGAGCTTTTTCTGTCTGTCTTGCAAACTGATCTTAGCCAATAATATTTTCTTTTCTTATTTCCTTTCCTATGATGTGCTACCTTTCCTTTCCACTGTTCTCCCATCTTTTCCTCCCTGCCCTTCGTACACCCTGCCTACAACCTGTTATGCCGTGCCCTCCTCCTGCTAGCTGGAAACCTTAGGCTGCAGCAGATTGTAAATCCGGTTGATCCTCTGGAGATCCTGGCTGATGTGCACTGGACACACATCCGTGAGAGAGAGGAGGAGGAAAAAATGGTCTCAGCCTCAAAGTCCTCCACCTCCAGAGGTAATCTCCCCCAAGCCCCACACCATCGGTTCTTGGATCACAGTTGCAGCTGTTTAACTCTGTTGCTTCTGCGCCCTTCAAGAGCAGTGACTTCAGCAGGGGCAGCAGTGATTGGAAGGAACTGCTCTCAAATTGCACTGAAATTACACCTGGTTAAATGTTTTGCTTTTCAGGTCAGTGTCTGTTTAAAGTTGCTGCTTTCTCAGCTCCTTGACAGTGTGACTTCTGACCTCTTTGTCGGCCTGCTTTGACTCCATAGCATTTTTCCTCACCACCTATGATTTGGTAGTGCTGGCAATCAGCCCTCTGTAACTGGCTAGGGATGCTAATAGTGGTAGCCTCATGCTTTTTGTGGCTCTACTTTTTAGGGAAAGCTCAGGGGCTGTGTTGTGTAGCTACAAGAGCACAGATTGAGCAGATTCAGCTTCTGTATAAAGCATATTTCTGTGCTGCTTCTTTTCCAAGTGTGCAACTGCATCTGGTATTAGCAGGGAATGATGGGAGTCAATGGGCAAATCTGATCAGTGCAGGGTTTGACTCCCTATGTTTGAGATTCGAGAGTATATCTACCTCTAATGTGCAAGTTACCAATTGCACAAAGCAAAACTTTGGAGGGGGAAAAATGCTGATAGTTTAGATCTCATGTGAGTCCCTGATGCCCTTGTTCTAGGATATGTTACACAGTGTCTGAAGGTAAGTATGTCATAAGTGCTTTATTTGTGGGCTTAAATCAAAGTTCATCATGCAGGGGGTGAGCAGTGGTCTTCTCTCAGTCTGCAACCACAGTGACAGGGTTGTAGAGGGAGTATATCTGCTGTGTCTTTCACAGAAAAAAATAATTCAGGTTAAAAATCCAGAGCTTTTGATTCCCTTCTATTCCAGATAATTATCTTCTCCTTACAGTTTTAGATGTTTGGTATAGGGACTTTTTTAATCCTGGTCTGGCTTGATACACAATTCCAGATCAGTATGGCTATACTTACATTTGCAGCTTGTAGAATGCACTGGGATTTTCTGGTGTGAAATCAGCTCCCAACAAATAAGAGATGGGTATTTTGTTCCCACTGCAGCCACAGAAATAGGCTGTGTTCAAATGTCTGTAACTTTCAGTATTGCTAGAGTGTTTAATGTTTAAAAAGCACTAAGAAAAAAATGTTAACAGTTTCCTAAGTTTACAGCAATTAAGGTTACTTGTGCTTCTGCTTGGGGTCTGCATCACTCTAGTATCCAAATTTTTATTTTAATTTGTATTTTATAATTCTTACTTTCCTGGAGTACTTTTTATGGAGTACTGTTACAGTTGCCAGCAATAAGTGATCTTTCCAAAATTTATTTTGTGATCTTTCCAAATTCCTGTGGGAAAGGAGTAAGTATTTCCTTTCTGTCCTCTGAAATTTTCTTTCTGTCCCCTGAAATTGGGCCAAGGTAGGACTATCCTGATTTATGATTACCTGCTTCTGTTGCTTTGTCATATGGTAGAGATGTGTGCAGGTATTATCAGCAGTTGGGTTTTTAAAAGGCTGTTTGTGGACAGGCTGTAAGTTGAGTAGATTGTTCCTGGTTGAGGAGCTGTATTCTGTGATCTGAGGTGTTTGGAGAGCCCACTGGCAGCAGCAGTGACAAGGTTTGATGTGACAGCCTGGGGCAGTGTTGCAGTTGCCAGAAGTCCCTCTCATTCTTCTTTGGGAGCTCTTCTTCATCTGCTGGGCAGTGCAGGTTCTGGGACCCCTGGGACCCCTCTCCCATTGCTCAGCTCTTCCTTCTCTGTTTCCCTCCTCTGCAGAGTTCCAAGGGGAGCCCCGGTAGCAGCAGCCTGCTGGTCAGATGTGCTGTTCTTCTCACTGTGCCACACATATTTCCTCTAACATTACAGATCCCAAAGGCAGATTAGGCCCCTGACATTTGTGTGTTATCTCTATTTAATTCTCAAGCCTGGAATCGGTTGTTTGAAATTTCATAGGTTTTATTCCTGTATTTGCTGCTGAAAAGTTTCCCTCTGTCACTCTTCTGTTTTAGACTCTGACTGATGGTCTAATTTTGCCTTCTTACAATTTATTGTTTTTTAAATTCAGCATCCGACCTTCCCTCCGTACGCCATGAGGCGGTACAGGCGTGGCTGGAGACGGTCCCTGGAGGTAGTTTGGTGATGTTCTATGTATTCCAATGCACAATAACCCTTCAGCAGCTGAGCTGCTACTTTAACCCTGGAACTTACGGCCCTGTCGCTACTGCATGAGTGGATTGGAGGGGGGGACGGGGAGTGTGCATGCCAGCCTTGCTCAGGCAGCCCCTTCCTTCTCGCATGAACTCCACACTCATCGTAACCCCCGAAGGCAGGCCAAGGACAGCTCATCCTGGCTGCAGGGACAGAGGAGGGATCCAGCTGAGCGCTTCCATTTGCTTTGCAAACTGAAGATGGGACCAGTTCTTCTTCCCCCAACCTTTACACTAAAAGAGCGTGGGGCTTTCTTGCAGTTGAAAGGTTAAGTGGCAGAGAGCACTTAAATAAATTGCATTTCTCTGTAGCAACTGCAAACTGTAGTTATGTGGTGAAGAAAACAGGAAAGCAGAATAAGTCAAAGCTAGGATCTCTAGGAATAGTACTGGTTGTTGTATCTCTTTTGACCTGGCATTCACTTTACTCAGGAAAGTTGAAGGATGGTGGAGCTCAGCTGATTTTTTTTTTGTGTGGTCCTCTAAGCTCTATTACAAACTGATGAGCCTGAAGATTCTGGGATGCCAGTGAGGGAGTACATTGTGTAATGCTGTGAAGGTATCTGAATTAGTGGAGCAGTCCATGCTAGTTAGTTGACCTACAGCTGAGTTGCTTTGGCACATCAGAATAGCCAGCTTGCCTTGAAAACTTTGCTTCTGCTGCTGCTTTGGCAAGTCAGCAGTGTTTACAAGGTGTCTGCACACGATGCAGGCTGCTCACAGCTGCCAGCTAATACCAACCAAGTGCTGATCCCAGTTTCTGGCTGCCCTAGTGTGTAATTTCTGAGTTATTGTGTGACAGCTTTTGGCCTCTTGCTCCTTATCCTAACTGCATATATGTATATGCACAGTATATGTGCTATATAACCAGCCACCTGCAAGCTTCCTGTGTCCCTCAGAATGGGATCCACCCTTGCACCAAGTTGTTACTTATCGATGCATCTGTAATCTTCCCTTGAGTTTTTTGTACCAACCCATTTAAAACCCGATTTTCTCCTCTCTCTCCAACACAATCTGTGTGTGTCATGTCTGTTCATGGTTTCTGGATCTGAAGACTCACACATACATGGTGGATTCAGATATTCTTAACATCAGTCATGTTTTTTGCAAGTTTTAATTAAGATTACTCACATTTGCTGTTACCATGAAGCCATTCCATGACATTATCATTTCCAAAATAACATAAGCTATTGCATACCTAAGCAACAATCAGACTGGGACATGGTTTGTTTTTGTTGAGTAGATTTATAAATGCTCCTGTGGGCAGTCCAGCCTTTGCCCCATGATTCAGTTTTCCTGTGCTTAGCATTGGTGAGGGTGTGGATTTGATAATCCTCTGATGTAGAGGAATAGGAATATCACACATGTGTGGAACTGCCTCTTCACAGGAGCTGACAGAAAATAAACTAATCCTTGCATTTGTCTGTCTAAATAATACTACAGAGCACAGAAAAAAGGAAATTCTCAGGTTGAAACCCCCTGCTGAAGGCTGTCTTTTGAAATAAGCAAAAACCTGTATTAAAGGAGAGGCTGCAAGACCTCAGTTTTAAGGAGGGTTAGTTTGTTTTCAAGATTGTCTTAATTAGCAATGCAACAATATAAATAGTTCCAAGAGCCATGTTGTCACTAGTAAATAAAAAGGATCAGGGACTGGAAGTGCTCATTTTTATTTTTTTTTTAATATTTAAATTATGTTTAGTGGAAATGTTTAAACAAAAAAAAAAAAAAGAAAACAGCAAAAAAAAAGGTAGCAAATCATCCCCTGTACAGTTTGGGTTTTTTTTAAAGTATCATTTGATAATGAGATTTATACTCCACACTTTGGTCTTGTCTCTCCTCCTGTAATTAAATCCTGTCAAAAGAAGTAGTGTCAGATGTCGTAGTTTCCAGAGTTACAAATTCAAGAATCTTTTACTTATTTTGACCGAGCAAATCAAATTGTGGTCAGTAAATTAAAAAAAAAATAAAAAAAAGTTTGAATATGTAATTTGAATTACTTAAAAGTGTCTCAATTAAAGATCTGTAATAGAAAAATAGTTTTATATATGCCATTTTAATTACTTTAAAGTATCTCAATTTGTGCACTGGTCACTTGTACAGCATATGCATTTTCTTAAACCTTACCAAAGACTGCTGTAGCTGCACAGAGTTAAACAGTTTCCAAGTGTCACAATGGTCAATCCCATAACTAAACTCTCTCTTTGACTTGCACCCTCAACACCAGTTTAAATTTCAAGATGAACAGTCCTGGTTAATTGTGAAGTTTCAGTTTTGACCTAATACTCATATTCTATCAAGTGGTGGTAACTGTTCCATTGTGGTAAAGAAGAAACCAAAATCTTCCTGGAAGAACTGTAACCTTTGTTCTGGTTTGATGTCTTCCCAGTCCCCTTCTCGTTTAAATTTTCACACCTGTTGCTCAGAAAAGCCCTGGCAGCTTTGACTGCAAGTGCCTTGGAGGCTCCCCAAGGGTGGGCATTCCTTGTTTCGCTGGAGTCTGGAAGTGTCACTTCACCATAGATGTCTCTCCAGGTGACACATTTCAGGATTTCCTCTTTTGACAGTAATTGATAAACATCTCCAGTATAAACCGTCGGTACAGTTCAATACAGAACTTTTTCACTGTGTAGTATTTGTTTTCTTTTCTTTTTTTTTTCCTCAATATCTGAATATATTCTAGCTCCATGTGAGGAGGAGGATGTGGAGGATGAGCTGGGCACAGAGCCTGCAGACACAGAAGGGCAGGCAGGTGAAGAGGGAGACACGGGTGCAGAGCTGGATGATGGTAGGGTACCACTGTGCAGCCTTTAAACCTGTTGTGTGAACAGAATGTGTTGGCAATGAACACTTTGCATGAGGGTACTTAAACCTGGTCTTGTTTTTAGAGGTGTGGGAGTTTGTTTCAAGAGGGAGCCAGGAGTGAGGGTCAAAAAGAAAGAGAAGAACCTCAGTGTCCTGGATTATGTAATGAATTTGTCACGTCCTCTCACCACGTGTCTTGTGTCTGTATTCGATACTGATCCTGATGCATAACAGAAATAGAATTAAATTTGTGAAAGTTCCATAATACTATGTCAGAATCCTTCCCTTGCTATTGTAAAATTAACTGCATATGGCAGAAAATGTTGAAGATTTTCCCGAGTTCTGATAAGGCAGGACTTCAGTTACTGATTTAACTCTTTGTACTAACAGTCCAATCATTTACTGCTTACATTTACTGCTTAAATGACTAATTATCACACCAAAAAAAGGAGTGATCATTTAAGTGTTCAGGTTATGGAAGTGGTTAGCACCATGTGAATAGAAAGTAGTATGTCCTGATGGGCTTGTATCCAAGTTCTCTTGGTTTTCTCCATCCATGATCAGACGACATCGCATCTGATGCAGAAGCGGAGTTTCGCTTACGCCAGGGTGGTGTAGAAAGGCCAGAACTAAAAGTCTCTGAGGATGAAGAAGATGAAGAAGCAGAAGGCGCTTCTAGCAGTGTGACAGAAGGTAATCACTCTCTCTTCTGTGCTTGGCTGATGTTAATTGCATTTGAGATAGTCTATACAGTTGTGGGATTTAGGAGAAGAGAGTCTCTTGGATTTGAACCATCTCGCTACTCTCAGTGGCAAGGTCTGCCCTTGCACTGACATTTTGAGAAGAGTGTTCTGAATCCATTGAACAGAGCTTTGTAAAATGTGAGAACTCTTCTAACTGCTTGTTCTTATAAAAGTCATTACATTAAAAAGCCTGTACCATTATTGACATTTAAAATTTTTTATTGTGTTCTAGATGTTCAATCTAAAATTTGTAAAAAGCTGAGAAATTGGTCACTACTTGCTGTGTGTAACTTTAAAAAAAGGGTAGAATATTAATGGTTTATGTATTTTTGGAACATTTTTTCCTCTCCCTAGATCCATGCAAGCCATCCATCCCTATCCAGCCCTCTAGTGACAGTGTTCTCCCCCTGTCTCCAGCTGCTAGTCCCAAAGCAAAACAAGCAGAGGTAAGAAAGGGACTCTTATTTTCTACTTAGCACTTGCAGTTCAATAAAACAATTTGTTGGATAAACTAATGAGGACTGACAGCAGTAGGCTCTCCTTCTTTCCTGTCTCTAATATTTATGTTGATTTTGAAATTTGACTTAATTTAGGCTTAAAATACAATGTATGCTCTCTTTCTTTCCTCTCTTCAGAGTTTAGTGGCTCTATCACAGCCACACAAGTTCCCATCACAAAGCCCCAGGCTGAATTACACAGGGTGTTTTAATTTCAGTGAGCAGTTAACAGATATATGTGATAAATGTGGGGAGCCATAAGTAAGATGTTTCCTGTTTAGCCTGGTCTGGCTGTCTTTTATGTGCCAAAAGTAGATTCTGTACAGTTGCAATTAAAAATTACAGTGGTAACCAAAGCAGGGTCTCTTTGTTCCAGAGTTCAGCACAGCTCAGCTTAAGGAAGTGAGGCATGCCAGTGTTGTACTGTTGTGTTGTCAGCCCTGGGAGGCAGCTTGCAGGTGTATGCAGTGTGTAAGAGCTGGAAGTTCATGACCCTTAAAATGTTCAATTCAAATTTTCCCTTCCAAATGTTTCAGTTGGTTGTTTTTTGTTTGGGTTTTTTTTTTTTAGGAACTGTTAAAATATTGTCTTGGAGAGAACAGAGCAGTTTACTTTTACAGTGGGCCGAGTCTTGTTTGCTGACAGCAGTTGCTGACAACATTCTCTTTCTATTAAAATAAAGTTGTTTTTTTTTTGCTGGCCATCTAATGATTCTATCAGACATAGTTATTGTTTAGCAGGTAGACTTTAGGACATTAAATTAGTGTTTTGATAGTTGGATAGTTTCCTTCTCTCTAGCTTTGTTAAAAGCAAAAAAAAAAATCACATTCTCATGTGCCCAGTGATTATCAATTTTCCCCCTTTTCATTTTTCTTTAGGACGTAGAAGATCCCCTGGCTGAAGTATGCCGTGCAATAAAATCCCCAGAGCCACGCTTTTTTCCTGAGCCTTTCATTCTTGAGGAAAGACCAAAGGATGAAATTCCCAAAGACAGGAAAGTTCAGAGCCCTTTGGTGCCACCATCTCCAGTGTTGTCCCAGCCGGTCGCATCACCAGAAGCCATTGCACCCTCATCACTAGCAGAGTCTCAGCCAGGAGCACCAGCACTGCCCTCATCCCCAGCATCTGCTCAAATGCCTATTTGTTCCCAGCCTTTGCCTTCTGCTGAAACATCTATTCCATCCCCAGTGGAACCTCCAGTATGTTTCCAACCTGTCCCAGCCTTAACATCTACTCCTTTAGCCAAACTGGCCCTTAGGGGCCAGGATGGTGAGGTGGAAAAACTGGGGAGCCCTACTACTGCAGAAGAAGCCCTGAAACGGAGCAGCCTCGTGGAAGAGTTCTGGATGAAGAGTGCTGAAATCCGGAGGAGCTTAGGGCTCACCCCCGTGGACAGAAACAAACGCTCAGAGAGCAACTTCACTGTGTCTGCTCTGGAGGCAACTCCTCAGAAGACTTTCAATAGCAGGAATATTTCAGGGGATGAAAGGATCCATCCTGTGAAACCCCAGCCTGCCCCAAGAAGACAGGGACTATCCAAGTTAGAAAATGAGCAGATTTCTCTGCTCACTCCGAAGTCCCCATCAGAAAAAGAGCTAAAGATTTCCACTGAAGCACGGGGAGATGTATCCAGCAGCTCTGGGCTTGGCCTTCAGGAGAGCTCATCTAACATGAGAACTATGGCTAGCCAGAGCTTCAACACCTCTGACTCCACCATGCTGACTCCTCCATCGAGCCCGCCCCCACCGCCTCCTCAGAACGAGGAACCGGCCACGCTGCGTAGGAAGAGGTACCAGGCGTTCTGGCAGAACGAGGTTGAAGCCAGATCACCTCCAACACCAGCATCAACACCTCCTGTCCTCCGACACCAGGAGCCAGCCCCTCCTGCCAAGGAGTCCCCCCCGGCCAGGAGAGACGACGTGCGGAAGTCGTTCGCGGAGAGCGTGGATGAAATTCCGTTTGCCGATGATGTCGAAGACACGTACGATGACAGGACAGAGGACTCAAGCCTTCACGAGAAGTTCTTTACACCTCCCACCAGTAGGCCAAGGCCAGAGAAACCACATCTTTTGCCCTTGGTCAAAGAAAATGGTGGTCCACCCTCAATGGAAGGAGGACTTCAGCAAAAGAAGAGAGTGTTCCCCGACATTTCTGTGGAGGCCAAGGAGCTTGCTGAAGAAAGAATGAGAGCCAGAGAGAAATCTGTCAAGAGCCCGGCTCTACGTGATGCCATGGCTAAACACTTGTGTAAGATGAAAGATATGGAGATGGCTGCTGCTACTGGGGCCACGAGGGCACGAAAGGCATCTTCTATGCCCTTGAAGACCAAAGAGTTGTTTTATGACTCTCCAAAGCATTTGGCCTTGAAATTAGCAGAGGGATCCGCACGAAAACATAATTCTGCTACTGAGAAGTACTCCACTCCTCCTGCTGATATGGCTGGGCCTGAAGGGTCTGTCAGCTCTTCAGAAGGCTCCAGTGGGAAGAGTAAGAAAAGAAGTTCCCTCTTCTCCCCTCGTAAGAACAAAAAGGAGAAGAAGTCCAAAAATGATAGCAGACTTTCTGACAAATCTAGTGGTGGGACAGAGGAAGCAACAAAGCCGAGGTCGTTATGGAAGTCTGTTTTCTCTGGCTATAAGAAAGACAAGAAGAAAAAGGCTGATGAGAAATCCTGCCCAAGTACTCCCTCAAGTAATGCCACCGTGGATTCTGGCAAGCACAAACCCTCTCCACTGATTACAGCTGCAGGTATAACAGATAACTGCCTCTGCACTGTGCACTTCTACTGTTCTGAGGTATCCTTGAAAGTAGTTTTGGTTTGCTTTGTCATTCAGCTGCTGCTCCCCAGTGTCAGAGGGGCAGAGCGGGGTAAGTGCTAGGGACTAGATTTGTGTGTCTGCATACTGACAGAATCCACTGGGAAAAGAAAAAAAAATGGAACCCTAACTAAAAGCTTAACTCTCAATATGTACAAGGCACATCTGTTTTATGTCTTAGATTTGAGAAATAAGCATTATTTGTTGGAATTTGTGACATTTCATCCCTACTTTACATCTGATCTTCATTTTTTCTTTGGCTGATCTCTTTTCTTTCTTTCCACCTGGCTCCGTGGAAGCTGAAGACTGCAGAGATGCTGTTATTCCTGTTCTCAGTAATCTGGTGGCTGTCTGCTGATCTCTGAAGGAAGGACTTGGCAGCCTCCTGTAAATCATTCACATGCTCACCAGTTGCAGGCAGAGATGTTTAATGGCAGCTTGGGATACAGTAAATAAGTTGCCCATAAACACAATTGAAAACTGTTAACATTTCTCTGGCATTGTACAAACAGCCAAAACAGAGCCAGCTGCTGTCATTCCAAATGCTGTATCTATCCTAAGAGCATTGATACAGGACAAAAAGAGAGCCATGAGCATTGTTTCTAACAGCATTTGAAAAAAGTGGTGCTCTCTTAGAACTGCTTAAACTCATGCTGGTCATTTCGTGGAGCAGGGCTTCTTTGATCCCTCCCAAGCAGCACAACTGACACTGACATAAAAGTACTGAATAGTTTTGGTGCTTGATCAAACAACCTACAGCTGAGCTCTGAAGAGTGTACAGAAAGAATTGTTACCGCTTCTCTAACTTCCCCTTCCTGTTCCCAACTTTGCAGATTTACAGCTCCGTCAACACCTGAGTTTCTCAGAGGACTCTGACCTCTCCAGCGATGATATTCTGGAACGCTCCTCCCAGAAATCCAAACGAGAGGTATGTAGGTGGGAAATGCATTTTAGATGGATCTAGCACCATTCAGATCACAGACTCAGGGACTCACATCAGAAACTTAGCTGATTAATGTTGTTGTTTTTACTCTTTCTCCCACGGAGCAGGTTTCCCTGTGACTTGGCTGACTATCCTATCTAAAATAAGATGGTTTCACTTGTTTTCATGATTACAGGCTACTCTCCACTGTTTTTATGTGAAGAATCCATTGTCTCACTGTCCCATTACTTTACTGGGCACTAAGAGGAGATGGACTGGCCTGTAGGCTCCTGGGTATTCCTTTTTCCCCTGTTTAAAAATGGGATTTTGTTTCCCCTTTTCTAGTCAGTGGGAACTCCACCAGCTGACACAGGTTTTTTAATATGATGGGCAGTGGCTCAGGCCCTTTCTCTGCCAATTCCCTCAGGGCTTGTGCACCTGTAGGTGCCTTAGATGTTTTCAAAGGTGACTTTCTCCTACACGGGCAGTTCATTCTCCCAAACCCTTCTGTAACTGGGATGGTGTGGCTGGAGCCACTTGCTGGTGAAAATCAGGGCAAAGTTAGAGTACCTCAGCTTTTTCCATATCCTGGATAACCAGGTTTCCAGTTTTCTTCTGGAGGGGGCCCACGTTTTCCCTAGTTTTCCTTTATCACTGACATACCTATAGAAGTTTTCCTTGTTGCCATTGATGTGGGCAGATTTAATTCTGTCAGGGCCTTATCTCTCCTAACCTGATCCCTGGCTGCTTGGAGAATTTCTCTGTGTTCCTCCCAGGCTACCTGCCCTTACTTCCACCCTCTGTAGACTTCCTTCTCTATTTGAGTTTATCCCTTGTTCACCCACGCAGCATTTTTGCCTGACTTCTCTGTTAGGATGCATTGCTTTGGAGGTTGGAGGAGGCAATCCTTGAGTTTTAACCAGCTTTCCTGGTCCCCTCCTCTCTCCAGGGCTTTATCCCATGGCACTCTACTAAGCAGATCCATGAAGAAGCCAAAGTCTGCTCTCCTGAAGTCCAGGGTAGGGAGCTTGCTGTGCACCTCCCTACTCGAGATTTAGTATAAGGATTTAGTTTAATTGCACACATTTATATGTGTAAAAGGTATGGTGAAAGCAAAGTTTCAAAGCCAGTTATTTTTGAACTATTTGGTTCAATTTTAGAATGTCACTGTTAATGCCAAAACAAGGGAATAATTTAAGGATCTGTTTGATCTTAGTAATGAAGAATCCTGCTTGCATTCCTGGGAGCCTCTAAGCTCTGCTAAACAGAACTGGCAAGGTTTGGAGGAATATGTAGAGATTTTATTGACCCCACAGAACACTAAGGTTCTTCTGGTACACCAAAATGAAAACTCTGTTCCCACTGTTCTTCCCTTGTGGTGCCTGGTACACGTGTTAAAAAAGCCCAAGAAGAAAAGAGCCTCTGGGAGGGAAATGTCACAGGCACAGTGACCTGTGCCTCCTGTCTCAAACCTGTCATCCCATGTGCACAAATCAGTCTCAGATGCCAAGTTGATCCTTGGCTGAGATGGCAAAGGCATGGAAATACTGCAAATTGAAGTGTCATATGAAATGCTTTCAAAGTATATATATTAGAATGAGCTAGAATAGCTAATGAATGAATTTAAGGTTGGTGGAAGAAATTGATGAACTAAATAGGAATTTTCTGTATTTACTTATCTCTCTTTTAATCTCTTTCCCTAGTTGGTCTAGATCTCATCTGAGAGGAAGATTATTTTGTTTTTATTTTCTTCCCTTTTTTCTCTCCCCCTTCCATTCCCCCTTGCATGCCCTCAAGACGTTTCATGAGAAATTCTGCATTTTCCAAGAGATGCAGAAGAATGAGGTACCTGGGGCCAGCAGAGGACAGATACCAAATACCTGGGGTTCAGATAAGAGTTACAGAGTTTTTGGTCTGCCTTGATGGTCATTTTTTTTCTATACCGGGCCACTTAGATTTAAAATGGCTTTTGCAGAAAGAAAGCTCACATCTCTAAGCACAGGAGGGGATGACAGTGGCAGATGCCTGGGATCCTCCTACTGAAAAGATCTCACAAGCTCTGCCAAGGGTGTGGTGGTAGTGTCTCCTTTTCACTCATTTGCTGTTGCTGGAGTTACATTAAGAATTTATTTCCTCAGCATCTGCCTGTTTTCTTAAGAATAGTTTTGAGTGTATTTTTTTAGAGGATATGGATCTGAAAACTTGACTTACCTCATTTTGTTATATCCTATCCAAGGATGTAGAATATACATGCAAACACTGAAATGCCTTCTTGTCAAAAGAAATGTAACCAAATTTTGAGTCTGACCAAGTTGGGTTTGTACTGGTTTGGGGTGGGAGTTGTATTTTTTAAGTTATAACCTGCCTGCTACTTTATATGGGTAAGAGCTGACTTACTGTGTGCTACTTAACTTTTATGTGAACCCCTTCTCCAAACTGAAATCCTGTTCATGCTGCTTTTTTGGTAATGTAGTGAGCTTGCTTCCCAGACAGCCTGCTCTGTTCAGCCTGTTCTTTGTGACCAGCAGTGAGTTAATTCAGTCTTGTTTAATGTGGTGTCTTTCAAGAGAAGCATCTTGTCAAGAATTCCTAACGTGGGTGTTGTGTTTGTAGGTGTATTGTCACCATGTGTGTGTTTGTCATTGTTCCTGTGCAGTTGTGGTGTTGTGCTCAGGTGTTCACCACCACAGGTAGCTTGCTTTTTCCTGGAGCCTGCAGACATGCTGGTGTTGTTCTCTGGCTTCTCATTTGTGACTTAGTTAATTGAATGTGAGAGTGCAAAATGCTGTCTGTTTGCCCAGAGTGGCACAATGCCTTCTTCTGGACTTCATGACACGAAGGGAAATTTACCTCTCTCCTTAGCAAATAAAGCCAAGTGCTTTACTTGCCTTATATTTGTGTACAGGGTAGCATAGAATGTCCTTGGCTAAGTAGTGATTTCCCCCTCCTTTTCCTGCTCCTTTCCCCCTCCAATTTTAGCTCCTCAAGCTCTTTGGAGGCTCTCTTTTTAGACAAGGAGGTTCCATTGCTGCAGGACACATAACCCACTCTGAGCCCATCTGCTGCTTCTTATTTCGTGAAGCAGTGAATAAGATTTAAGATGTTGGTTAAATGCCAATTATAATTTCTATGAAATAGAGGTAATTTAAAACTATAGAATAAACACAACTCCTAAGAGAGACTGTAAATCAGAATATAAATGGAGAGTTGTGTGACAAGGTAATAGATGGTTGGCCAAGCCAGTTCAAACCAAATACGTTCCAGAAATAAGCCATTATTCCAAATCCTAAGCCAGAATTTCATACTCATACAGGTAGACAAAGGCCAAATAATTCCTCTAGAAAAAGGTATTTCCAAGGTGTCTGTATCTTCAAGGAGGCTGCCAAAACTAATTGCCTTCAGGAAAGTGCTAGAAACTTGATTTTTTGACCAGAAGTTCCATTGTGCTTCATCAGTCCGGGTCACGTTCAGCATTTGCACCATTTCATTTCATGTAAAAACCACTTTGTTTTATTACTGTGCACCTGTTTTCAATGTTGAACTGATTTTGCTTCATTTTGTGCGTTTTTGTTTTTGTTTTTTTTATTTTCCTCCCTTTACCATTCCCCTTTTAAAGTCGATCTATGTACCACACGCCTTGGCATTCAAGAGATCATACTCGTCAAAGGTAGCGTCTCCATTCCCACTAGTTGGCCATTGTTGCATTGCATGTCCCCCTCTACATTAACCCATTGAACCCATAGCTCTGCACCACGTGTGCACTAACATCAACACTGACTGTGCATGCCTGAGATGTTAGCAGACATGGGCAGCAAATTCTTTGTAGAGGATGTCTCCCAAAAATGCATTAAGCTCTGAAATGTCTGGTCGGAATGCATGCGTTCATCAGTGCGCCGCTGTACGGTGATGTGGATGGTCTGTGTGCTTCAGAACAAATTGGTTTTCAAGGCACTTAAATATGTTTGCATATTCTTCTTTTTTAATATTTCGAATGGGAGTTCAAATGAATCATCACACTTTAATCAGCAGCTGTCAAAATTGCCGAGTTGCCTCAAATGTTAGTGAAATTCTGTATCAAGCTGAAATCAAGGCAGAAGCTGCTGCTTTCTGAAATTCTTGTTGTCTTGTCTTTGCAGTCACAACAGTGTTACACCAGACAGAAAGGTCATGTGCTCTGTCACTTTACCTTCTAATCTGAGTACCATTGTGTTTTCAAAAAAGAAAGAGTAAAGTGTGAGCTTTCTGAAGCTTTAACAGTGGTGCTTGCCAATGACCTACCCGAGGGATTTTTAATTAAGCTGTGAGCCTCCCTTAAACTCTGTTCACTGAGAACCATCAACAGAGGTAGACTGACTAATGTGGCAGTACAATAACTAGATCAAGCAAATTTTAGGGTGATCTGACATAACATTCTGTTCTTGAAGTTGACTGTCCGTGGAGGAGATCTCTTTCCAGAAGTGGAAGACACGTTTACATCAGTCCCTTAAGGCTTTACATACATGTACATGAGAAAAGAGGCTTTTTCTTCACTGTAGTTTACTCCGTGCAGTTGTTAAGTGTTTTTTGACACTCTTAAAACTCTTTGAGAGAAAGCCTTTCTAGGCTACAATATATCCAATTGGTGTATTTGGTAAGATCCTAAACCAAATTTCAGTAGTGTTAAAAAGACAGTCTTAAAAAACTAGTTCCACTGACAGAAAAGAAGAGGAAATACCCTTCTATTTCTATAAGCATAGCTTTTTCCCTTTTGGATGGCTTCTGGTGGTGCAATATTCTACATTAGTCTATAATAATTTCTTAGTTTACACTGCTGTAACTGTTATGTAGACAAGCCTTTATCCTCTTTAAATGAAATCAAGTTGGGCCCTATCAAGATGAAGCCTCTGTATGGTGGGCACTCACTGATTTATCTAAACCCATTTGGCTAAATTTATTGAGAAATGGAAATTACTGAGAATAAAAACTGGTTTGATCTTGGGGAAGAGGTTTCATATAGCAGTGGAAAGCAGGGGTGGGATATCATATAAAATCACAGCTTTGCAGCTGGCTTAAATGCTTCTTCACTCCTGATTTGATCCTGAAATTGTTGCTCACTGCACTGTGAACACCTTTGCCTACAGAAGCTTGACTTTTGACACAGCCATGGCAAAGACAGAACACCTCCCTTCTGAGATTTTTGGAAGAGAAAATGGTCATCCCTGCCCCTGTGTCATCTCTCAGCATGTAAATAAGATCTGTTGCTGTTTTTCCTTCCTTCAGAGGGCCTACACAGAGGAGGAGCTGAACGCCAAGCTGACGCGGCGAGTACAGAAAGCTGCCCGCAGACAAGCCAAGCAAGAGGAGCTAAAGAGGTTACACAGAGCTCAGGTAGTGTCTCACAAGCCTCTTGTCATGGCACACAGCTAGCTCTGTGTGAAAGCACCCTGATCCTGATATTCCTGTGGCTGTATCAGAACAGAATCCTCTCTTTCTACAAGGGTGCTCCTGCTCCCTCTTTCGAATTTCATGCCATGCCACAGAGAAGTGAAGGGTGGCTGAAACCTATCACGAGAGTTTTACAGTAGGAAAAATCATGCCCATAACTCCTTTCTAGCTGGAGATGGATGAACCATCATGCACTGAATGGAACAGTGATACTCAGATAATGCCTGATGGAGCTGCTCCTGTCATTGCTTTGCTAGGTTATGCTGGTGGGTGATGTGTTATCAAATTACCCTTTAATTACCTTTAATTACAGACAGTGAGTCTGCTGGAAAACTGTTAACATCATCTACGAGTGATGGGATTTGTCAAGGCAGGGGCTCAGCTGACTGAGTAGCATCACCTTTCAGTTCATTGTTCAGACAGGTGATAGGAGTTGTAGCAAATAAATGAATATCAAGATGTTTGCAAATTTAAGAGTTGAGATACAACAGGGTTATATCTCAACCCTGTGAGATACACACACTGGAATCTGTGATGCTTGCTGTTGAAACAGGGTGTTGTTGAATACAAAGTCTTGTTTTTGAAAAGGCAAATCTGACAGCAGTCTCTTAGTGCTGGATGTGTGCTGCAGACAAAACAAGAGAATTGCTTTGGTGAGGCTTAGCTCCATTTTTCTCTGAACAGATTATCCAGAGGCAGTTGGAACAAGTGGAAGAGAAGCAGAGGCAACTCGA